>NC_074669.1:28782257-29100548 GCF_029448725.1 Salvelinus fontinalis
CCCTTTAGTCTCCCCTACTGCAGTATCACACAGTAACACAGACACTCCTAATGTGCCAGTGTTTTAAAAATGACCTCCTAAGGCTCTCCTATTAAAATTAAACAACTTGTCTCGTTGCTTATACTTTCTGGAGAGACTAAAATGAACAAATAAAATACTGTGATGATTCAAGGCAAATGCTGTTGCTATTCTCTCATTTTACCACGCTAACTCATTACTATTCACTGGTTCTGGTTAAATGCAGCTAGCCCCTCTCTCTCTACTCCATGTGGTACAGGTGAATCAGACGTTTATATACAGTTTTAATAGAGAAGTAATCTCCAGAGAGGGGTGTCTTTGATTCTCAGGCCCTAATAATAACCATGCTTTGGTCTACTACTAGCTACCACTGGACCACTACTGCAGATGGCCAATGTGGCTCCTACCATGTAACACATTTCTTTATGTCTCTCTCTCGCTCTCTCTCCAGGCTGCCAGTGAAATAATAAAACCCCCACTCCTGGTCATGGCTGGCTCAATCTCATTATAATCTCTCTTTGGTTTTTATTCATGGTGCCCTTTGGGACGGTGTCTGCCCCGTGACGTGGCTCCCAACCTCCGCAGAGAACATCTTTTGAAACAGCCAGGAGACCTAATGAAGTCACAGAGTAGCACAATTATTTCCCTGAGAAGGAGCATTAATGTACTTGAGAATCCCCTCCGGAGGAACATGATGACAATTGGTTTGTACAGCTTTGATCATCCTGTTTTAAATACGGACCAGGATAAACTGCAGGGTCGGCCCCCTGTGCCACGGGTTGGGTTTCTAGCAGACGTCGGGTGTGTCAAATGGCACCTTATTCCCTATATAGTGCACTACTTTTTCATTGGTGAAATTTAATAGGAACTCTATCGTCCCACCATCCAAACATACTTACAAAAGCTAAAAACAAAAGGCGAGAATGGCGGGTTATATAAAATCAGTGTATATATATTTTGTACAAACACAATGTTATAGACCGAGTTACCAGGACTTGTAGGGGGTGAGAAACGAATAATTGTAAAAAAAGTAAAAAGGCCATGAAGGCCATTTCATTTCAGTATTTTATTTCAGAAAGTTCTTGATATATTTACCACAGAAAGCTGAACGAATACATGGTATATAGAGCCTGCTTTCTTTAATCATCCAAAATGAAGTATGATGTTAAACCAACTAGACATTATTACAGTACATTCACATCTCTCAGACATTCCCTAGTGTTGTCTAGATGAATAAAACATTAAACTTGTGTATTTTACTTAGCATAATACAATATCTAACTGGAAGTTTCAGCACCATGGAAATGTGATTTAAGTTGTAACTTGACTTGGATTAAAAAGCTCCTAGTCTTTTTATTGGACTGTGAAATCCATTTCAGAAGGGATAGGTAAGTTATCCATAATAATATTAGAAATAGTGCTTGGCGGTGGTGAATCATCAAAGAGCAGTACAGAACAATGTGCTTCATTAACTAGGACTAATAAACGCCTTAAACCAATAATTCACCACTATCTCAGCCTTTCTTCATCTTTTGTCTTACCTCTAAATGTTATTGAAAGAAAACTAGCCTCAATCCACTGCTTCTGCATGTTTATTTGGCAAGGTTAGCAAATTGGCAAAGGTTGATAGTCAAACCAACTAACAAGCAGTGGATTGAAGCACCTCCTTCTCCATAAAACCACTTTTGAGGTAAATGTGTATATTGCATGATATTGATGAGCTCCTCAGCTTACACTACAAGAATCCAGTGACACAAAGTTTAAACTTGTTGAATATTTCAGGAAATACATTATAGTATTGGTCTTATAGATAAATCACAAGAAAACATGTTTTCTTTTCTTGATTAACATAAAATGAGAACATATCGCAATTCCAATTACATCAGAACAAGACAAATAGGAAATAATTAACATGACAGTTAGGGAGAAAGCAGATATTGTGTCCATTCATACAGTATGGACAGTTCTAGCAATACATATAATTTGTGATATAAAGTACCAGTCAAAAGTTTGGACACAGAAAACTCATTCTAGGGTTTTTCTTTATTTTCACTATTTTCTACATTGTAGAATAATACTGAAGACATCAAAACAATGAAATAACACACATGGAATCATGTAATAACCAAAAAAGTGTTAAACAAATCAAAATATATTTTAGATTCTTCAAAGTCGCCACCCTTTACCTTGATGACAGCTTTGCACACTCTTGGCTATTATCTCAATCAGCTTCACCTGGAATGCTTTTCCAACAGTCTTGAAGGAGTTCCCACATATGCTGAGCACTTGTTGGCTGCTTTTCCTTCACTCTGGGGTCCAACTCATCCCAAACCATCTCAATTAAGGGGAGGATAAGGTCATCTGATGCAGCACTCCGTCACTCTCCTTCTTGGTCAAATAGCCCTTACACAACCACGCGGAGATCATCAGTTCACCTACTCTGCGTCTCACAAAGACATGACGGGTGGAACCAAAAATCTCAAATTTGGACTCATCAGTCCAAAGGACAGATTTCCACTGGTCTAATGTCCATTGCTCTTGTTTCTTGGCCAAACCAAGTCTCTTCTTATTATTGGTGTCCTTTAGTAGTGGTTTATTTGCAGCAATTGACCATGAAGGCCTGAGTCTCTGAACAGTTGATTTTGAGATGTGTCTGTTACTTGAACTCTGTGAAACATTTATTTGGGCTGCAATTTCTGAGGCTGGTAACTCTAATGAACTTATCCTCTAAAGCAGAGGTAACTCTAGGTCTTCCTTTCGTGTAGTGGTCCTCGTGAGAGACAGTTTCATCATAGCGCTTGATGGTTTTTGCGACTGCAGTTGAAGAAACTTTCAAAGTTCTTGACATTTTCCAAATTGACTGACCATCATGTCTTAAAGTATTGATGGACTGGCGTTTCTCTTTACTTATTTGAGTTGTTCTTGCCATAAAATGGACTTGGTATTTTACCAAATAGGCTATCTTCTGTATACCAACCATACCTTGTCACAGCACAACTGATTGGCTTAAACACATTAAGGAAAGAAATTCCACAAATTTACTTTTAACAAGGCACACCTGTTAATTGAAATGCATTCCAGGTGACTACCTCATGAAGCTGGTTTAGAGAATGCCAAGAGTGTGCAAAGCTGTGATCAAGGCAAAGGGTGGCTATTGTGTTATTTCATAGTTTGATGTCTTTACTATTATTCTACAATGTAGAAAATAGTCAAAAGAAAAGAATAACCCTGGAATGAGTAGGTGTCTCCAAACTTTTGACTGGTACTATTTATGATTGACCCTGTATTCTGATTATGGCTTCTATAGGCTACAGTTAAAAGTAACGGACAAAGCATTTATCATTTACACAATGCTGAGGTGTCAGTTGTCTCATTTGGTAATGGGTTCAACGTTCTGACTGACTGCTAAACAGTGCAAAGAAGGAAGCAAGAAGTCACATTTAACATGTGTACCTGTTGCAAGATGGCAAGATTACCTGTAGGTAAAACTTCACCTAAACATAGTAGAGTAGAAGCGGTTACAGACTGCAAACGTTCGGTTAGAAAAGTTGAGATACAAGGTTCTGAACTGACTACTATTCTAGCTTCAGCGATTGTTGGCATTTTTGCATCTCAAGCACAAGTCTTTGTTTCTGTACATATAAGTAACAAGATCCATCATATACAGTATAGAGACAGGTCTTATAAAATAGAGGGACGGGCTGGTATTGTGCGTATTAAGAAAAACATATAGCTTTAGAATTGTTCTATCTATCTATATTTCTATGTATCTATCCATATTTACATGTAGAGGATAAAGATATAAAGTGAAAATGTGTAAACAACCCTCTAGTTCAGGACGCCACTGGAAGAAGCTCTGGAAAGGACGTGTCCGTGTGCTGCTCCAGGCTTGGGTGCTCATTGGACGAGGGGTGTGCATGGTGCAAGGGATGCTCATCATGGAGCTCAGGGTGCTCGTGGGTTTCGGGGTGCTCATTGGGCAATGGGGGCTCCTGCTGGGGCAAGGGGTGATCATGAGGAGAGGGGTGTTCCAAGCAGGAGTGCTCATGGTGTGTCTGGGGCTCATGAGCCGTTGGAGGCTCATTGGATGTTGGGTGCTCCCGATAGGGGTGCTGCTGGGGGGGCAAGGAGGGCGTCTCTTTGTGTAGTCGCAGGACCTCCACCATGCCAGCTCCTGTGCGAGGGACACTGGTATGCATGAGGTGCCTCTGTAAGTGCCTGAGCCAATCCTCCTGGATAGACAGAGGACCCTGGAAGACGAGGTCACAGAATCTGCATAGGAGAGAGAGAGAGTTAAGTTAGGCTAGGTTATGTTAGCCTAGGTTAGGTTAGCATACATATGGATACTATTTAGCATCTGAAGTGGCAATCATTTCCCTGTACAGGTGAACAATAAGCATGACCATTTCACAATATTAAAGGGGCACTCCGTAATGTCTTTGTGCCTTGTGGCCAAAGGGTGGAATGCACAACAAATCAATACGCACACAAAAACAGGGAGGGGACAGAGAAGCTTGTTGTGGTCCTACATACCTGCAGGTGAGTCTATACATCTCCTCAACAGCACATGGGAGAGCTGAGAACAGGGTGTTCTTTGGTCCAGCCCTCAACCTAGGCTTCTTCAGTATACAGGAATAGGCTGAAAGACACAAATCATCTCATTACAGACCAACTTACTATAGACCACTCCATGCAACTTAGCAGACTGATTGACACCAGGAATGAGAGAGTCACAGGCTGTGTCCCAATGGGGGCCCTGGTCAAAAGTAGTGCACTATACAGTACTGTACATTTGGAAAGTATTCAGAACCCTTGGACTTTTTCCGCATTTTGTTACGTTTATAGCCTTGTTTAATTGTTTTACATTTTTTTATCATCCTCATCAATCTATACACAATACCCCATACATTTTTGCAAATGTATACAAAAATTAAAAACAGAAATACCTTATTTACATAAGTATTCAGACCCTTGGCTATGAGACTCGAAATTGAGCTCAGGTGCATCCTGTTTCCATTGATCATCCTTGAGATATTTCTACAACCTGATTGGAGTCCACTTGTGGTAAATTCCATTGATTGGAGATGATTTGGAAAGGCACACACCTGTCTATATAAGGTCCCACTGTTGACAGTGCATGTCAGAGCAAAAACCAAGCCATGAGGTCGAAGGAATTGTTCGTATAGATCAGAGACAGGATTATGTTGAGGCACAGATCTGGGGACGGGTACCAAAACATTTCTGCAGCATTGAAGGTCCCCAGGAACACAGTGGCCTCCATCATTATTCAATGGAAGAAGTTTAGAACCACCAAGACTCTTCCTGGAGCTTTCCGCCCGGCCAAACTAAGCAATCGGGGGAGAAGGGCCTTGGTCTGGGAGGTGACCAAGAACCCGATGGTCACTCTGACAGAGCTCCAGAGTTCCTCTGTGGAGATGGGAGAACCTTCCGGAAGGACAACCATCTCTGCAGCACTCCACTAATCAGGCCTTTATGATAGAGTGGTCAGATGGAAGCCACTCCTCAGTAAAAGCCACATGACAGCCCGCTGAGAGTTTGCCAAAAGGCACTTAAAGAACTTTCAAACCATGAGAAACAAGATTCTCTGGTCTGATAAAACCAAGATTGAACGCTTTGGCCTGAATGCCAAGTGTCACGTCTGGAGGAAACCTGGCACCATCCCTACTATTGAAGCATGGAGGTGGCAGCATCATGCTGTGGGGATGTTTTTCAGCTGCAGGGACTGGGAGAGTAATAAGGATCGAGGGAAAGATGAACAGAGCAAAGTACAGAGAGATCCTTGATGAAAACCTGCTACAGAGCACTCAGGACCTCAGACTGGGGCAAAGGTTCACCTTCCAACAGGAGAACGACCCTAAGCACACAGCCAAGACAACACAGATCTGGCTTTCGGGACAAGTCTCTGAATGGCCTTGAGTGGCCCAGCCAGAGCCCGGACTTGAATCCGATCTAACATCTCTGGAGAGACCTGAAAATAGCTGTGCAGCAACGCTCCCTATCCAACCTGACAGAGCTTGAGAGGATCTGCAGAGAAGAATGGGAGAAACTCCCCAAATACAGGTGTGCCAAGCTTGTAGCGTCATACCCAAGAAGACTTGAGGCTGTAATCGCTGCCAAAGGTGCTTCAACAAAGTACTGAGTAAAGGGTCTTAATACTTATGTAAATGTGACATTTCTAAAAACCTGTTTTTGCTTGGTAATCATGGGGTATTGTGTGTAAATTGATGAGGGGGGAAAAATGTCATCCATTTTGGAATAAGGCTGTAATGTAACAAAATGTGGAAAAAGTAAAGGGATCTGAATATTTTCCGAATGCACTATATAGGGAATAGGGCACCATTTTGGATGCAATGTTCTGTACATGTTCAATAGGGTACATTCAACACTGTCATTTCAGAAAGGTGCCTTTATGTTCTTGACTTTTGTGACCAGGCTTAGTGAACTTACTTGTTCCTTCTAACAAGGCAACCCTCTTCCTGCGTGCGTAAGCGCGAAGATGATTGGACAGGCTAACAGCACTGGGAAATGTTGTGTTACAGTGAATGCAAATCTTCTTATTAGATGCATTTCTCTCTGTAAAGTGAGAGAGACATTGAAAGAGAGAAAAATCAAAAGAAAGCAAAGCACACAGTTGAGTTCAAAACTTTAAACATGTTCCAGAAGCTCATTGACAACACTTTTCTTGCAAGGAGAACGTCTTTGAACAAGTGTCAAGATTGTAGCATCTAATCAAAATGCCTCCGGATAACCATGCTCTGTTTGTTTTTAACTTCATTAACAGTTGCCTTCCATTAGAGACCCTTTGTTTGGATGCTGCCCACTTTTTCAAATAGTTCAACTTCTACACGCATTACATCTAAATTAATTGCTGCTTGGGTTTCAGGGTCTTTGACAAGCGTCTTTGAGAATTAAAATCTGGAGGTGAGTTGAGGTGACTTTAGGGGAAGAATCTGAAGAAATATAAGAAATATGACTACAGAGCACATAGATGAACATGAAGTAAAACTGCTATTCCCTGTGTGCCATCACCTCTCCCTCCATCTGTTTTCATATTTTAAAGATCTGTTTTGCACTTAGCAGTTGGAGACGTGTTGTTGAGAGTAATGTTTATCACAATCTAAGGACTCCAGGGTGCCTATTTTCACCTGTAGCACAAGATTCACGCAGGGGTTGGAACAATTTGGGGCTTTAAAATGTTATTTCGGCGATGACAAGAAATTCGTACTGTGCTGATTGTGTCAATATTGCACATTAATTACAATGGTTTGGCATGGCACTGCAGGCTACATCTAGAGCATGTTAAATCGTAAAAGCGTTAGATTATGAAAGGTCTCTTCGAACACCTGTTAAAACAGATTTGATTGGGTAACAAGCCCACACCGAGTTTCTATGCAGGCTGTCCTGAAGCTACTGGCAGTTGTGTGAAAACAATAGCGACATCTTCCCATTCATTTCACACCTAATAGGTGAAAAAACATCTGCTACAGAGGTGTTTTTTAACCATGACAAGCTACTAAAGGTTATTTAAATTACCAGCAAAAATGTGTGTTAAATCTCCATTTAACATAACACTGATTACAGCAATATGGTGTAGAAGCCATTGTTAGATGGTTAAAACCAAATGCGTGACTCGGTCTATTCTACCTTTAAGGTTTCAGCTTTCAGCTATAATGTAAAAAGTAACTTTGACATTCAACACTGTCAGCCACAAAACGGGCAATCACTAGAATTCTGACAGACCCCAAAAAATTGCTATCTGATTTAAAATCTTTATTAATCATTCTGCAAAATGGACGGGAACTCTTATTTGGACAGACATTAAACAAAGGTGTGTAAACACAGCTGATGTGCTTCCAGAGCCACATCAAAAGAACGTGACAGTTGTTTTATTTCAATTTCAAAGCCCCTTTGGTGACATTCATTATTTTTTGTGTGCGTTACAATAATTACATTGACTGTGAACTTTTCTTTTTTTTCTTGTTTCTTTTTTAAAATCCAAGTCCGTTTGATTGACATGTTGTGATTTAACATGGGCTCCTGTAAGTAATGAAAAGCTGTAGAGTTAGTAAAACATACAAAAACAGCTGTGGAACAAGACAAGTTTGTGTTTCATTAAAGCAAGCTAATACTGTAATTGGTGTGCACAAGTCACATATTATCTTAATCTGTATCATCGCACTCTATAAAACTATTACGAAGAACACCTAAAAGAATCATACTTATCTGCAAAGGACTAAACTGAATAATCTTATGAATGAAGATAGAACACTGTGAAAAGAACAGACCGCCGATACAGTTTAGCTAATAAAGCTGTCTGTCACTTCTATCCACCATCTATCTGCCTTAACTGGATTTTTTGTCTTATTTGATTCTAGTTGAAACAGACTGTTTCATATATGTCATATATGTTTTGCCATCACAAAGAGGGGCCTTGTTGCACTACAATAATAATTACCATCAAATAAAATATACTTGGCAGACAAAGTAACTGCAGTTTGTAACTCTATAGTTTTTAACTCCGTTACTTGGCAGAAAACAAAAAAAATGCACATTTTGTTTAACTGGGTTGTTTAAAACACTGTTGAGTCTCATCACAATAAAATAATGTTTTTTTGGGGGGGGGGGGGAGGGGCAAAAAATACATGTAAAAAGTCCTTTTCAACTTTACCATGTCACCAATTTTGAAATTGTACAATCTCAATGTCTTTTTCAGTTCTGAAAGTGCTCTAAAATGCTGATATTCTGATGTGTATAGAAATTATTTGTGAGGCTTCTTACCATGGGCCCAGTGTGTTTCCAGGTTGCTGGCCTGTTGGTTCTGTCTCCCCTCAACCCTCTCTTTGGTCACAGTAAAGTGGTTCTTATCTGCATCATCCTTGTCTAACTTCCTCTTCCTCAAAAGCTCGCCTAAAGTGCTCCGGGAAGGTTCAATGACACCTCGTATCTGTAATAATAATAATACATAATACATTTTACTTGCATCTTTCAAGATACCAAAAGACACTTACAGAGTAAAATAAAATAAAGATATTGAACATAAGCAAATCAAATCGTATTTGTCACATGCGCCAAATACAACTGGTGTAGACTTTACCGTGAAATGCTTGCTTATGAGCCCTTCCTAACAATAAAGAGTAATATATTACTATATATAACCTAAGTGTATGTAAACTTCCGACTTCAACTGTATGTATAAAAAAATATATATATATATACATACAGTTGAAGTCGGAAGTTTACATACACTTAGGTTGGAGTCATTAAAACTCGTTTTTCAAACACTGATTATTAGAAAACCCTTTTGCAATTATGTTAGCAAAAGTAATTATGTTAGCATAATTGCAAAAGGGTTTTCTAATGAATAATTAACCTTTTAAAATTATAAACTTGGATTAAATAACACAATGTGCCATTGGAACACAGGAGTGATGGTTGCTGATAATTGGCCTCTGTGCACCTATGTAAATATTCCATTAAAAATCTGCCATTTCCAGCTTCAATATCATTTCGAACATTTACAATGTCTACACTGTATTTCTGATCAATTTGATGTTATTTTAATGGACAAAAAATGTGCTTTTCTTTAAAAAACAAGGACATTTCTAAATGACCCCAAACTTTTGAATGGTAGCATATATAAGTAAAAGTTAATCACACAAAATAGCATGGTACCAATACAGCACAACAACAGTACCTCTATACTCTTCCTCTCAGGAAAGAAATCCTTTCTCTCAACTCCCTCCTGCCTGGGTGTATTTGCACTGGGATCCCATGGAGTGGGAGTGCCATTCTGGCCCAGCTGGCAGCCATGTTGGATCTTCACTGGGATCCCCATCGGTGTTAGGAAAAGCCCGTCGCTGCCAATGAACTTCTGGGAGATGATTGGTCGAGAGATGAACTGCTTCCTGTTCAGGTTTCAAATAAAACACAACAATGATATAGCCAGAGAGATACATGAAAAAGTACAATAAAATAAAAGTCACCAAAATAAAAAATAAAAATAAAAATGAAGACAAAATTCAAAAAAATAAATCATATCTACAGTACCAGTCAAAGGTTTGGACACACCTTCTCATTCAAGGGTTTTTATTTATTGTTACAATTTTCCACATTGTAGAATAATAGTGAAGACATCAAAACAATTAAATAACACATATGGAATCATGTAGTAAGCAAAAAAGTGTTAAACAAAACAAAATATATTTTAGATTTAATCTTCTTCAAAGTCACCATCTTTTGCCTTGACGACAGCTTTGCACACTCTTGGCATTCTCTCAACCAGCTTCACGTGGAATGCTTTTTCAACAATCTTGAAGGAGTTCCCGCATTTTCTGAGAACTTGTTGGCTGCTTTTCCTTCACTCTGCGGTCCAACTCATCCCAAACCATATCAATTGGAATGAAGTCGGGTGATTATGGAGGCCAGGTCATCTGATGCAGCACTCCATCACTCTCCTTTTTGGTCTAATAGCCCTTACAAAGCCTGGTGGTGTTGGGTCATTGTCTTGTTAAAAAACAAATGATAGTCCCACTAAGCTCAAACCAGCTGTGGTAGTCATGAATTCTAAATAAATCACAGACAGTGTTACCAGCAAAGCACCCCCACACCTCCTCCTCCATGCTTCGCGGTGGGAACCACACATGCAGAGATCATACGTTCACCTACTCCGTGTCTCAAAAAGACACAGCAGTTGGAACCAAAAATCTCAAATTTGGACTCATCAGGCCAAAGGACAGATATCCACCGGTCTAATGTCCATTGCTCGTGTTTCTTGGCCCAAGCAAGTCTCTTCTTATTATTGGTGTCCTTTAGTAGTTGTTTCTTTGCAGCAATTTGACCATGAAGGCCTGATTCACGCAGTCTCCTCTGAACAGTTGATTTTGAGATGTGTCTGTTACATGAACTCTGTGAAACATTTATTTGGGCTGCATTATGAGGCTGGTAACTCTAAGGAACTTAACCTCTGCAGCAGAGGTAACTGTGTGTCTTCTTTTACTGTGGCGGTCCTTATGAGAGCCAGTTTCATCATAGTGCCTGATGGTTTTTGCGACTGAACTTGAAGAAACGTTCAAAGATCTAGAAATGTTCCGCATTGACCGACTTTCATGTCTTAAAGTAATGATGGACTGTTGTTTGCCTTTGTTAATTTGAGCTGTTTCTTCCATCATATGGACTTGGTCTTTTACCAAATAGGGCTATCTTCTGTATACCAAACATACCTTATCACAATACAACTGATTGGCTCAAACGCATTAAGAATGAAATAAATTCCTCTAATTACATTTTAATTTCATGAAGCTGGTTGAGAGAATGCCAAGAGTGTATAAAGCTGTCATCAAGGCAAAGGGTGGCTACTTTTCTCACCTCATCTATTTTGATCTCTTTAATACTTTTTTGGTTACTACATGATTCCATGTGTTATTTCATAAATTTGATGTCTTCACTATTATTCTACAATGTAGAAAATAGTAAAAATCAAGAAAAACCCTTGAATGAGTAGGTGTGTCCAAACCTTTGACTGGTAATGTATACATACAGTGGGGAGAACAAGTATTTGATACACTGCCGATTTTGCAGGTTTTCCTACATACAAAGCATGCAGAGGTCTATAATTTTTATCATAGGTACACTTCAATTGTGAGAGACGGAATTTAAAACAAAATCCAGAAAATCCCATTGTATGATTTTTAAGTAATTAATATGCATTTTATTGCATGACATAAGTATTTGATCACCTACCAACCAGTAAGAATTCCGACTCTCACAGACCTGTTAGTTTTTCTTTAAGAAGCCCTCCTGTTCTCCACTCATTACCTGTATTAACTAATTGTGGGACGCTTTGGGAAGGCTACCCGAAACGTTTGACCGAAGTTAAACAATTTAAAGGCAATGCTACCAGATACAAATTGAGTGTATGTAAACTTCTGACCCACTGGGAATGTGATGAAAGAAATAAAAGCTGAAATAAATAATTCTCTGTACTATTATTCTGACATTTCACATTCTTAAAGAATCTTGTTTCTCATGGTCTAAGAGTCCTTTAGGTGCCTTTTGGCAAACTCCAAGTAGCCAGTCATGTGCCTTTTACTGAGGAGTGGCTTCCATTTGGCCACTCTACCATAAAGGCCTGATTGGTGGAGTGCTGCAGAGATGGTTGACCGTTTGGAAGGTTCTCCCATCTCCACAGAGGAACTCTGGAGCTCTGTCAGAATGAACAACAGGTTCTTGGTCACCTTCCAGATCAAGGCCCTTCTCCCCCGATTGCTCAGTTTGGTTGGGCGGCGCACTCAAGGAAGAGTCTTGGTGGTTAAAAAACTTCTTCCATTTAAGAATGTTGGAGACCACTGTGTTCTTGGGGACCGTCAATGCTGCAGACATTTTTTGGTCCCCTTCCCCTTCCCCAAAACTGTACGGACAATTCCTTCGACCTCATGGCTTGGTTTTTGCTCTGACATGCACTGTCAACTGTGGGACCTTATACAGAAAGGTGTATGCCTTTCCAAATGATGTCCAATCAATTGAATTTACTACAGGTGTACTCCAATTAAGTTGTAGAAACATCTCAAGGATGATCCATGGTAACAGGATGCACCTGAGCTCAATATCAAGTCTCATAGCAAAGGGCCTGACTACTTAAGTAAATAAGTTTTTTTGTTTTTAATAAATTAGTAAAAATGTCTATATACCTGTTTTCACTTCGTCATTATGGGGTATTGGGTGTAGATTGCTGAGGATTTTCTTTTTATTTAATACATTTTAGAATAAGGCTGTAACGTAACAAAATGTGGAAAAAGTCAAGGGTTTCGAATACTTTCTGAAGGCACTGTATATATGATATACAAACTACATGGCTACAAAAGTATGCGGACACCTATTCATCGAACATCTCATTCCAAACTCTTGGAATTAAAAAATGCGGAAGACACCCCTTTTGCTGGTACTATAGCCTCCACTCTTCTGGGAAGGCTTTCCACTAGATGTTGGAACATTTCTGTGGGGACTTGCTTCCATTCAGCCACAAGAGTATTAGTGAGGTCGGGCTCTGATGATGCGCGTTTATGCCTGGCTCGCAGTCAGCGTTCCAATTCATCCCAAAGGTGTTCGCAGGGGTTGAGGTCAGGAACCTGAGCAGACAAGTCAAGTTCTTACACACCGATCTCGACAAACCATTTTCTGTGTGGACCTTGCGTTGTGGACGGGGGCATTGTCATGTTGAAACAGGAAAGGACCTTCCCGAAATTATTGCCACAACGTTGGAAGAAAAGAATTGTCTTGAATTTCATTGTATGCTGTAGCATTAAGATTTCCCTTTACTGGAACTAATGGGCCTAGGCCGAACCATGAAAAACAGCCCCAGACCATTATTACTCCTCCACCAAACTTTACAGTTGGCACTATGCATTGGGGCAGGTGGCGTTCTGCTGGCATCCGCCAAACCCAGATTAGTCTGTTGGACTGCCAGATGGTGAAGCATGATTCATCACTCTAGAGAACGCGTTTCCACTGCTCCTGAGTCCAATGGCAGCGAGCTTTACACAACTCTAGCCAATGCTCGGCATAGCGAATGGTGATCTTAGGCTTGTGTGTGGCTGCTCGGCCATGGAAACCCATTTCATGAAACTCCAGACGAGCAGTTCTTGTGATGAAGTTGCTTCAAGAGGTAGTTTGGAACTCGATAGGGAGTGTTGCAACCGAGGACAGACGATTTGTACGTGCTATGCAGTTCAGCATCTGGCGGTTCCGTTCTGTGAGCTTGTGTAGCCTACCACTCTGCGGCTGAGTCGTCGTTGCTCCTAGACGTTTCCACTAAACAATAACCACACTTACAGTTGACCAGGGCAGCTCTAGCAGGGCAGAAATTTGACGAACTGACTTGTTGGAAAGGTGGCAACCTATGACAGTGCCACGTTGAAAGTCACTGAGCTCTTCAGTACTGGCCATTCTACTGCCAGTGTTTGTCTATGGAGATTGCATGGTTGTGTGCTTGGCCATGTAGTATATATACAAATTATACTAATTTTGTGTCACTGATTTACACACAATACCCCATAATGTCAAAGTGGAATTTAGCTTGAAGAACATTTTAGAAATCCATCCAAAATTAAAAGCTGAAATGTCTTGAGTTAATAAGCATTCAACCCCTTTGTTATCTGGAAATTCCCCCAACCGAGCAGTCAATTTCAAACACAGATTCAACCACAAAGACCAGGGAGGTTTTCCAATAACCCGCAAAGAAGGGCACCTATTGGTCGATGGCAAAAAAACTAAAAACAGACATTGAATATCCCTTTGAGCATTGTGATGTTATTAATTACAATTTGGATGGTGTATCAATACACCCAGTCACTAAAAAGATAAAGGCGTCCTTCCTAACTCAGTTGCCGGAGAGGAATGAAACCGCTCAGGGATTTCACCATGAGGCTAATGGTGACTTTAAAACAGTTACAGAGTTTAATAGCTGCGATAGGAGAAACTTGAGGATGGATCAACAACATTGTAATTACTCCACAATAGTAACCTAATTCACAGAGTGAAAAGAAGGAAGCCTGTACAGACATCCTGTTTGCAATAAGGCACTAAAGAAACTACAATTTGGCAAAGAAATTAACTTTATGTCCTGAACACAAAGCGTTATGTTTGGGGCAAATCTAACACAACACATCACACATCACATTTTTTTCAAGCACAGTGGTGGCTGCATCATGTTATGGGTATGCTTGTAATCGTTAAGGACTGGGGAGTTTTTCCAGGATAAAAAGTACTGGAATGTAGCTAAGCACAGGCAAAATCGTAGAGGAAAACCTGGTTAGTCTGCTTTCCACCAGACACTGGGAAATTAATGTACCTTTCAGGGCAAATCTACACTTGAGTTGCTTATCAAGAAGACAGTGAATGTTCCCGAGTGGCCGAGTTACAGTTTTGACTTAAATCTGCTTGAAAATCTATGGCAAGACCTGAAATGGCTGTCTAGCAATGATCAACAACCAATTTGAGCTTGAAGAACTTTGAAAATAATAATGCACAATCCAGGTGTGGAGACTTGCCATAAAGACTCACAGCTGTAATCACTGCCAAAGATGATTCTACAAAGTACTGACTCAGGGGTGTGAATATGTATGTAAATTAGATATGTCTGTAGTTCATTTTCAATAAATTAGCAAACATTTCTAAAAACATATTCACTTTGCCATTATGGTTTATTGTGTGTAGATGGTGAGAAAAAATGGATTTAATACATTTTGGAATCAGGCACAATAAAATGTGGAATAAGTCAAAGGGTATGAATACTTTCTGAAGGCACTGTATACATGATATAGGATATAATATTGTATTACATCTCTTAAAGGTGTGAACAGTAACTTTTTCGAGGAAATGTTTAGAGTACCTGTTGAGAATCTGGAGGATGTTCTGGTGTTCCTGCTCGTCCTTTAGCAGCTCATTGAGAATACACACTGGACTCTTACTGGTGCTGGTGCTGGTCTTCCCTATTCGCTTCAGGTGGCCCCTCACGTGGTTGGAGAGGCCTGTCTTGGTGTCGAACCAGCCCCAGCACAGGGGACAGGTGTGCTCCGCCTGAGACTCCGGCTTCTCAGCTAAAACATGGAGATTATAAAAAAGGTTCCGTATTAACTATCTACATTTACATGTAATGCTCTTATCGCTCTTATCCAGAGCAATCTAGGTAAATTACTAGCTAACTTTGGGGTAACTTTGAACACTACACTATCTATAGAAAAATAACATGACACACTTGACTGGGAAAAACTGTAATAAGTATAGTTACTGTGTAATTACAGATAACTTTAACCCTATTACAATGCAATAGTGCAGAAAACAATAAGTTACTGAATATAAATACGTTGCTCACCTTTTTTAATCCTCCGCACCACAGATGGGACCTTTCTGCGTATGCGTGGCTGTCGGTCCTGTGAGGCTACCCGCTCAGGTGACACCACATGGCGAGCGTCATAACTCAGCCCCAACCTGTACAGGTGCCCTCGCACGTGATTGGATAAGCCCACCCCAGACTCAAACACAGCAGGACAGTAGGGGCAGGACTTCCTTTCTGTTCCAAAAGAAGGGGAGAAGTCATAGTCATAGGAGAGACTCTGGTTGTGTGTGCTGGTGGTGGTGGGTGACTCTGGAGAATCGTCACACACTGAGCTTTCTATACACTCCTCTTTGATGATAAGCTTCTGTATGTCATCGCTGTCATACTCCCCATCCTTATCTTCAGTCTTATTAAAATGGTGGTCAACCTGAACGGCGTTCTTTTCAAAACGGCCGATGTCAGCAGCAGGTGCAGGATTCTCTTTGATAGAAGAACCCCTCTGTCTGCGTATGAAGTAGCTACGGGCGTAGGGGTTCCTCTCGTTCTCACTACTATCCAGGAAGTTGGCTGTAGCCTCACTGGTGTAAGCACTAAAGTCATACGTGTCCTCGTAATCATCGTCTCCCTCTGTGTCCTCAGGAGTGGTAGTCTCTTTTAACTTTGGGTTCAGTTTTGGCAAAACATTATCAACCACCTTGTCCACACTGTTGTGGAAGGGAGTGGACATTTTTCTTTTGGATGGAGTCTTTTGGGTAACAGCTTGTGCCTCTGACTTCCTGCCGGTCAAGTCGTTGCTACCTCCCTGACTCTTGTCAGAGTTGTAGCTATGATACAGCATCTGGCCTGGTTTAACCATCTTGGATGTAAGCAACACATCAACATTTGAGGGATATTTTGTCCTTTCGGAGATTCCTGAAACCACATGGTCGTATAGTTGATTGTCTTCCTCAACATAAGGGAGACCTGTTGTCACGTCTATTTTCTCTGTTGGTTTAGGAGATAATTTGCTTGGCTTGTCACTCCTCCACAGGGATGGCGACAGCTTGTTTGCTGAGCTGACAATGCTGCACTTGAACTGAGAGGAGGTAAGACCTTTGTAAGACTTCTGTGTGTCTGCTGTGTCTCTCATGTAAAAGTCAGCTACACTACCGGACCAAAAGCGAAAATCCGCTCTTTTCCAGAAAGCAGGCTTTTTAATACAGAACTTTGGCTTAAGCTGCAGTAGTTTCAAATCTGCTGCTTTTTTGGACGGGTCAGCTAGGCTATATTGATCTGGATGGTTAAGTGCTTTTTTAAATGGCGGATTTTCATATTCATCATCAGAATCAGACTGTTGGTGTATCAGCTCACAATGCCTTTTAAGGCCATCTTCATTCTGGGTGCTGAAAGGGCACACTTTACAGTGAAACAGAACATGACTGGATTCATCATTGTTATCTGTAAGAAACTCTGGCTCCTCATCTTTGATCACGTTCTTGTACTTGGACTTCAGTGTGTCACAGTGCATCGCGTACAGGTGTGCTTCAAGCTCCCGTTCCGTCAATGCCACGTGGTTGCACTCCGCGCAGAGGTAATAACGTTTATCCTTGTTGTGTGTCTTGGCGTGCTGGACGAACGTCTTGGGGCAATTGGTCCCGAACACACACTGCGGGCACTGGAGCTTGGCGTTCCTGCCTTCGTCTCGGAGTTTGTTGAGTCCCTGGATCTCCTCCATGAGTTTCTCCCGTCTCTCCTGGTGGATAATCATGTGCTTGAGGAGGGAGCTGCGATCGCGGAACGAACGCCCACATTCCCTGCATATAAAAGGCCGGGGAACTTTCTCGTGGTGGCGTACCTGATGATTTTGCCCATCTAAATGATACATCACATGTCTATGCAAATGCCTTTTCTCCTTGAAATTAACATTGCACATTGTGCATGGGAAGAATGATGGTTCTTGTTCGGATTGCTCGGTCTTAAGCTGTTTGGGCTTTCCACTAAAGAGGGAGACGGAGTGATTGTCCTCTTGGCAATCTGCTCTTACAATCAGTTTCTTAATGATTACAGGGCTGTCACTGGGATGCTCTTGACATGAATTCACAGAAGATTGTACATCAGCCTTTTTACAGGAGGAATCATCTTCATTTATGTTGGAGATGTCAAAATCCTCATCATCCTCCTCCTCTTCAATATGCCACTTTTTGTAAGTGTGATTTGTGCTGCAGTTGTAAACTTTTTCAGGAGAGCCTGCCGTACCCACCAGGTGTATTTTACGCTTCCTCTGTCTTTGGTTGGTAAGCTGAGACATCCCTCCCACTCCTGCAGCGTTTGTCTCTAAGCTGCTGTCAACTGTGCGATTCTTCCACAACGCCAGTATGAGCTCTTTCTGTGAATCCCAGTGTAGTGCATCAGTCCCGTCAGAACCGTCCGACGAGCTCTCAGAGGACTCTGTGGTGTTTAAGTCCCATATAGATCTAGCTCTAGCCTTGACTCCCTCGGCCGTCCATATTTGGTTAATTGGCGTTTGGTGTGACTGTGGACTGTGGCCTGACAAGGTGGTGTCAGGGGCCTGGTAGGGCAGTTCAGCCTCACTAGCCTCAGAGTCTGATGGTGACGTGTTGTTGGCCCCTGGCTGCGTGGTGGCTAGTGTTTTCAGAACGAGCCCTGCTGGGTTCTTCAGGGCGTCTGATTGAAGCTCACTGGGTGGTGGTAACACCTGAGGGCTTGTGTCCCTCCCAAATTGTCGTAGTTGGGCGTCCTGGGCCTCCACCAGGACATTGTTGGACATTGTGCTGTTTTTGTTCAGGCCACAGCTCTCCTCTGAGGCGGGGTGTGAACCAGGTCCATTAACAAGTGCTCCTGAAGGCAGTGAATGGGCTGCTTGGGCTGTGTGGGGAACAGCAGGGACACTGTTGGGTACAAATGAACTGGGCTGTGCTCCATTTAAAGGGTTTGGGAGTCCATCAGAAGACAGCTGCTCTGACAGACCTGCAGCATTGTTCTTCAGGGAAGACGTGTGACGCTGTAATGGCTCCTGAGTGGCACCGGAGCTGTCACACACTGGTTCCACCACATCTCCTTCTTTGTTCTCTTGTGCATTTGGCTTTATATCAGCCATCTCACCAGTATGTTCTGAGAAGAGAGAAACAGAGAAAAATAACCAAATCAGCTTTAAACATGCTCAATAATTTATGTCATGTTTTGAGAGCTAAAGGCGGTGAAAAATGCATTATTAAAATGTGTCAAATTGAAAAATGTACAGCCCAACCCACAACAATTATCATATCACTACATTGTATATCGTTTCAAAATCAAATGCAGGCTAATACTATGTTGAATAACAAATCCAAACAATGACTATTTTATTCACAGTGTTAAGTTTCAGCTCTGCCTACTTTCTCCCCAACTGTTCCACACAATGAGAGTTTTATCCGCATTACTTCAGCGCTCCTCTCTGGTGCTGCATTATGATTTTCCTCACACCCTCGTCCGCCACTTCTCTTCACAACAAACCCTGCTGTTAGCCCCAGATACCCCGGTGAGGGCTCTTAATTACCAGAGCACACCTCTGGGATACAACCTTCCTGTTCCTCCCCAGAAAGCTCCCAGACGCCTGCTAAAATTGACCAATTTCCATGGGAACAAAGTAGACTTCCAATGAGATCATACTCAGTCTTAGCACTCTGTGATGGTGCCAACACGGGTCCCAGCACGACGCTGTTGTTGCTCCAATCCTGACAAATTGGCATGCGTCGGGCTACACAATCAGTCTGTCTCACACAAACACACGCATGAACAGACACACACACACAAACACGGGCACACACACACACACACACACACACACACACACACACACACACACACACACACACACACACACACACACACACACACACACACACACAGATATATAAAACACACACAGCTATAAAAACACAAATATATAAACAGAAATCAATAGTCGTCAGGACAGATTGCTGAATGTAATAGAGACTCAACTGTTTAAACAAGCCACTTAAAAGAGTGAAAATACATGAATAAAATCTTCTAACATTTAACACTCTTCCTAGCCTTGTAATAGTCAAGCTGTGAGACTAAGAGACGAGGTGATGTATTTTACAGCTTGGTACAATGTGAAGTGTCCAGGCAGGGTTGTTGTAGCCCTAGCTGATAGACATAGGCTAAATCCCAAATGGCACCCTATTCCCTATTTAGTGCACTACTTTTGACCAGGACCCATAGGGGCTCTGGTCAAAAGCTGTGCACTATAAGGAATAGGGTGCCATTTGGAATAAACCGTAGTGTAGTTCACAATGTATGCTCAGTGGATTTGACATGATCCAGTGTTGGCTGCTCTCTACAGGAAGCTACGTCGCTAACGAAGTGGTAAATTCAGTGTTAATGAGTGGCTTCACTGTTACCACCTCTGAGGTAAAACCTTCCGAGCACCATATTCCCTCCATCTGCTGTAGTGTTACTGTAGGGGCTTGGGTTAGCAGGGAGGGAGAGGCAGAAAAGACGCTCTGCATTTAAAGCTAACGTCACTGCTACCCCCCTTGAACAGCAGGGTGGCAAATCCATCAGAATATGATTACAGCTTTACATTTAGAGGCTCATTAGCAGCAGTACTAGCCAGGGGTGAAAGTAAGGCGGTTTCGGTCCGGTACGGTGTCCCAGCAAAATAATTGTGGGGGTATGCCGTACCGGTAAATCATGAGCCTATCACAATAATGCAACCAAAATATCAAGATAACTGTTGGCTATTACACCATTATTTATCAGTAGGCTATCACATGTCAGAGGCATGACAAATGAGCGAATGGACTTGAAAACGGGTGGTATAGCCTGCATTCCGGTGTGGTTCAACGAGAACACCGACATTTTGCCAAGGTACAGATGAATGGCCGACACTGAGCTGTGCATGGACAGCAGTGGAAGCATACATTCTGGACTAATGACTATCGCCTAAATGTCATTAGACTTTGTGGTGTTTTGTGTAACGGAGGCCTCTTTCCATTCATCACTGTAGGTTGTGAGTGGATGACGTGCGCGGGTAGCCTAGTAAAGGAGCCCTTTGAATTGACTGGTTGTGTTAACGCCACAATCAATCACATTTATTTATAAAGCCCTTCTTACATCATCTGATGTCACAAAGTGCTGTACAGAAACACAACCTAAAACCCCAAACAGTAAGCAATGCAGGTGTAGAAGCACGGTGGCTAGGAAAAACTCCCTAGAAAGGCCGGAACCTAGGAAGAAACCTAGAGAGGATAAAATAAGTCATACATTTTAAAAGTTAAATGACACATCTTTACAACTAGGCCCACAGAGATCCTATTAAATTATTATGGATTCTAGATGTAATTCTTGGATTAAGCGCGTGCATACATAAGAGGTCACCTACCGGGAAGAAATGAAATCTACTTTCACCCCTGGTACTAGCGTACAATATGACTCTCCCTCTTTCTGTTCCACATATCACAACCACAAGCAAGCAGCTAGGGTTCAACAGCAATGCCATTTTAGAAAATGGATTTTCTTTTATTTACTTCATTTAGTTCATGTGAAAAAGGCTGACTTTGCATTGCCAGAAGCTATTTACAATGATTATAGGCTTAAGTACATGTACGTCGTATGCGTAGATCGACCTCTATCTTTTCTATTACCATTAATCCAGCTCTACATCTTTCCCCAAGACATCTTACAGTATATGCGAGAATGTTCCGTAATCATTATGTTCCGTAATCATTATGTTCTAGAACATTCTTAAATAAAACCTTTGTGTTCAGCCAAATTCTACTGAATGCATAAAAAAAGTAAAAATTTTTTTGATGAAAAACCTCCCAGATATGTATAATATGTCACTGGGATTTTTCTTTCTTTGACTCCTTTTGGTTCTGGGTGTATCAGCACTTGCAGTAACACTCGTATAGCACCTCATCTTGAGGTTACTGCAGGAAAAACAGTGAGGCGATAATTGCATATTATCATAATTTTTCTGTATTCCCTGAAGGTACATAAACCTTTCTGAGATATTTTATAATCAGCTTGTCTCAGCGACCCAATGTCTTTAAAAGCATCGTAGAAAAGCATTTCAAACTTTAGAACTTGAAACATCTTACTCTTGACCTTACAAGAACCCAAAACCTGTCGACAAAATACACTGAGTGAAGAAAACATTAAGAACACCTTCCTAATATTGAGTTGCACCCCCCCCCCCCCCCTTTTGCCTTTGGAACAGACTCAATTCGTCGGGGCATGTACTCTGCAAGGTGTCAAAAGCGTTCCACAGGGATGCTGGCCCATGTTGACTCCAATGCCTCCCATTGACTGGATGTCCTTTGGGTGGTGGACCATTCTTGATACACACAGGAAACTTTTGAAACTGTTGAGCGTGAAAAACCCACCAGCGTTTCAGTTCTTGACACAAACCGGTGCGCCTGGCTCCTACTACCCTACCCCGATCAAAGGAACTTAAAAATGTTGATCCATGTCTCAATTCTCTCAAGGCTTAAAAATCCTTCTTTAACCAGTCTCCTCCCCTTCATTGACACTGATTGAAGTGGAGTGACATTAATAAGGGATCATAGCTTTCACCTGGTCAGTCTATGTCATGGAAAGAGCAGGTGTTCTTAATGTTTTGTATATTCAGTGTATATCACATTTATTACAGTGATGAAACATTTTTATTTCAATTTTGTGTCAAAATGAAAGAAAACATATATTTCTGTCGCTCCATTCAGACACATCAATCATATTGTGTCCCTGAAATGGCTAAAATCTCACGGGAACAGCCTGAAAACATCATTAAACAAAGAAAGAGCCAGGCTTAACATCAGCAGAGAATCAGTGTTAAAGGCTTTGAGTTTTGGGTGTCTAAGGGAATTCCCTCTCCCCAACTGGGACCAGTCAACCAGACCAGTTCAACCGCTGGAGCTGTCTGGATGGATCAACAGACAGCCACCCATCCCCATGCAGTATATCTATGCCTCCACCTTCACCGGGAGAGAAAACGCACAACTAAACCAGGCGGGGCCGCTGCCCCGCAAGTGCTGCAGCAGCTCCACAACTTCCTCAGCTAATGGGAACTATTGATTTACTTGACACAATGGGAATTTATGAAGCCGCCTCTCAAGTGTGAGAAGAGTATCAAAGCCCACGGCTCAAAACAAACAGGCAGAGATTCAGCCTGACACAGTCCCAGCGAGAGGAGAGCATAGTGTTGTTCAGCCACAATTCCACAGCGAGGAGGAAAGGCTTGGTTCAGTTCATATTCTGGAGAGTCGTCTAAAGTCTACTGTACCACATAGACCAAGATACACCAGAACACCTTACATTTTGGCAAAGGATGGGGTAAGCTTTTGAGGACTTTAGAAGTTATATACTTCAAAAATCAATAGTTAATACCACAGATTGCACCTTTACCCACACAGACCCATGCAGAGACACCAGAGAAAGGCCCAAAACGTTTAGTGTAGCCTACAACCTTCATAATAGTCCATGGTAATAATTCACTAGTTTCAAGTTTTATTACTCCTATGTACAGGTGGTATACATTACACAGTCCAGAGAAATGCTTACTTGCAGGTTCCTTCTCATCAATGCAACAACAATAGTAAATAATAAAAAATAAGAATACAAACATAAAGTAAATGGCTCAGTAAAACAGAATAAACTTTTAGCATAAGTATAATACAGGAAGGCACAATTTATAGTCCAGTATTTACACGTATTTTGGGGAAGTGGGGATATGGGGGCAGTGTATTTATTATCCAGATAGTTTGTCACCAAAAGGTCATTTCCATCATAATGGCATCCACTCTCTCTTTTGGTGTGTGATTATGTATGCCTGTATCCTAAACAGACACACTCAGTCCTGTCAGCCTGAATCGTGATAATGTGTTTACAGAATGCCTTTGTTAACCAAACAATGTCATCCACTGCTAGAGTAACAAAACATATATATGTATTTGACTCAAATGGTTCTAATTAGAAGATATGCATGAGTCACTGGCTACATCCCAAATGGCACCCTATTCCCTACATAGTGCACTAGTTTTAATCAGAGCCCTATACTATTTAGGAAATAGCAAGTCATTTGGGAATCAACCACCGTTATGGATAAAAAATGATCTATTAATAACTGAAAGGACTATGATCTAAAATGGGTTCTGGTGTTTATTATTTGGACGCAGTAATCAAAGGTTCAGAAGGATGTATGAATTAAGTGATACTGCACTTTAAGCCGGTGTTTTGAGGATATATTGTCACGGGTGTTGTTAGACTCGAGACGAAGTCCATTCGGAAAGTATTCAGAGCCCTTGACTTTTTCAAAAAAAATTACATTACAGCCTTATTCTAAAATGGATTAAAATGTTTCTTTTTTCCCTCATCAACCTACACACAATACACCATAATGAAACGCAAAAACACGTTTTTATACATTTTTGCAAATGTATGAAAAATAAAAAAGTATTAAGACCCTTTACTCAGTACTTTGTTGAGGCACATTTGGCAGCAATTACAACCTTGAGTCTTGGGTATGACGTTACAAGCTTGGCACACTTTCACGTTCTGACCTTAGTTTCTTTTTATGTCTTCGTGTTAGGTTGGTCAGGGCGTGAGTTGGGGTGGGTAGTCTATGTTCTGTTTTCTATGTTGTTGTATTTCTATGTCTGGCCTGATATGGTTCTCAATCAGAGGCAGCTGTCGATCGTTGTCTGATTGAGAATCATATTTAGGTAGCCTGTTTCCCCATTTTGGTTGTGGGTGGTTGTTTCCTGTTTCAGTGTTTGCACCATACGGGACTGTTTCGGTTGTTTGTTCGTGGTTTGTTATTTTTGTTCTGTGTTCATTTTGATTTATTAAAAATCTATTATGGACACTTAGCACGCTGCATATTGGTCCGATCCTTGCTACTCCTCCTCAGACGAAGAGGAAAGCCGTTACAGACACCTGTATTTGGGGAGTTTCTCTAATTCTTCTCTGCAGATCCTCTCAAGCTTTGTCAGGTTGGATGGGGAGCGTCGCAGCACAGCTATTTTCAGTTCTTTCCAGAGCTGTTTGATTGGGTTCAAGTCCGGGCTCTGTCCTGAAGCCACTCCTGCATTGTATTGGCTGTGTGCTTAGGACCGTTGTCCTGTTGGAAGGTCCTGAGCGCTCTGGACCAGGTTTTCATTAAGGATCTCTCTGTACTTTGTTCCGTTCATGTTTCCCTCGATCCTGCCTAGTCTCCCAGTCCCTGCCGCTGAAAAACATCCCCACAGCATTATGCTGCCACCACCATGCTTCACCGTAAGGATGGTGCCAGGTTTCTTTTAGACTTGACGCTTGGCATTCAGGCCAAAGGGTTCAATCTTGGTTTTCATCAGACCAAAGAATCTTGTTTCTCATGGTCTGAGAGTGCTTTAGGTACGTTTTGGCAAACTCCAAGTGGGTTGTCATGTGCTATTTACTGAGGAGTGGCTACCGTCTGGCCACTCTCCCATAAAGGCCTGATTGGTGGAGTGCTGCAGAGATGGGTGTCCTCCTGGAAGGCTGTCCCATCTCCACAGAGGAACTCTGGAGCTCTGTCAGAGTGACCATTTGGGTTTTTGGTCACCTCCCTGACCAAGGCCCTTCTCCCCCGATTGCTCAGTTTGGTTGGGCGGTCAGCTCCAGTAAGTCTTGGTGGTTCCAAACGTCTTCAATTTAAGAATGATGGAGGCCACTGTGTTCTTGGGGACCTTTAATGCTGCAGAACTGTTTTGGTACCCGTCGACAGATCTGTGCCTTGACACAATCCTGCCTCTGAGCTCTACGGACAATTCCTTCGACCTCATGGCTTGGTTTTGCTCTGACATGCACTGTCAACTGTGGAACCATATATATTGACAGGTGTGCAGTTTCCAAATCATGTCCAATCAATTGAACTGACCACAGGTGGACTCCAATCAAGATGTAGAAACATCTCAAGGATGATCAATAGAAACAGGATGCACCTGAGCTCAATTTCGAGTCTCATAGCAAAGGGTCTGAAAATGTATGTAAATTGCTTTGTCATTATGGGGTATTGTGTATACTGCATTTTTAAAATGCAGTTTAGAAAAAGGCTGTAATGTAACAAAATGTGGAAAAAGTCAACGGGTTTGAATACTTTCTGAATGCACTGTATATCCTACAAACACCAGCTTCGAGGGCATTATCACTTTTATACAAAGGGTTACCAACATATTCAAATAGCAATTTACCTATTTTCATTAGAAACTCTATTTTGATGAAATTATTCATACTATTTCATTCTTCCACAAGATATAGTCCCGACACAAATCTAGGGTTGCTACCAAGCCAGCTGGTCGTTTGTTCTATCGGTTTGGTTGCTTGAGAAGCGACCCAGTCGTTTGTTCTGAATGTTCCATTGCCATACTGGCTGGCAACGTTCTTATCATTTGCTTGCTAGCTAGCCAACTACGATGTACAGGGATGTACGCTACAGAGGGTAGTGCGTACAGCCCAGTACATCACTGGGGCCAAGCTTCCTGCCATCCAGTACCTACAATACCAGTCAAAAGTTTGGACACACCTACTCATTCAAGGGTTCTTTATTTGTACTATTTTCTACATTGTAGAATAATGCTGAAGACATCAAAACTATGAAATAACACATATGGAATCATGTAGTAACCAAAACAGTGTTAAACAAAATATATTTTAGCTTCTTCAAAGTAGCCACCCTTTGCCTTGATGACAGCTTTGCACACCCTTGGCATTCTCTCAACCAGCTTCACCTGGAATGCTTTTCCAACAGTCTTGAAGGAGTTCCCACATATGCTGAGCACTTGTTAATTGCTTTTCCTTCACTCTGCAGTCTAACTCATCCCAAACCATCTCAATTGGGTTGAGGTCGGGTGATTGTGGAGGCCAGGTCATCTGATGTAGCACTTCATCAATCTCCTTCTTCGTAAAATAGCCCTTACACAGCCTGGAGGTGTGTTGGCTCATTGTCCTGTTGAAAAACAATTGATTGTCCCACTAAGCTCAAACCAGATGGGATGGCGTATTGCTGCAGAATGCTGTGGTAGCCATGCTGGTTAAGTGTGCCTTGAATTCTAAATAAATCACTGACAGTGTCACCAGCAAAGCACCCCCACACCATCACACCTCCTCCTCCATGGTTTACAGTGGGAACTACTCCTAATCGCTACTCCTAATCCATGCTTCTTAGTGGGAACCACTCATCCGTTCACTTACTCTGGGTCTCACAAAGACACAGCAGTTGGAACCAAAAATCTCAAATTTGGACTAATCAGACCAAAGGACTGATTTCCACTGGTCTAATGTCCATCGTATTTCTTTGCCCAAGCAAGTCTCTTCTTATTATTGGTGTTCTTTAGTAGTGGTTTCTTTGCAGCAATTTCAACCATGAAGGCCTGATTCCCTCAGTCTTCTCTGAACAGTTGATGTTGAAATGTGTCTGTTACTTGAACTCTGTGAAGCATTTATTTGGGCTTTAATTTCTGAGGCTGGTAACTCTAATGAACTTATCCTCTAAAGCAGAGGTAACTCTGGGTCTTCCTTTCCTGTGGCGATCCTCATGAGAACCAGTTTCATCATAGCGCTTAATGGTTTTTGCGACAGCACTTGAAGAAACATTCAAAGTTTCCGGATTGACTGACCTTCGTGTCTTAAAGTAATGATGGTCTGTCGTTTCTCTTTGCTTATTTGAGCTGTTCTTGCCATAATATGGACTTGGTCTTTTACCATATAGGGCTATCTTCTGTATGCCACCCCTACCTTGTCACAACACAACTGATTGTCTCAAATGCATTAAGAAGGAAAGAAATTCCACAAATGTACTTTTAACAAGGCACACCTGTTAATTGAATTGCATCCAAGATGACTACCTCATGAAGCTGGTTGAGAGAATGCCAAGAGTGTGCAAAGCTGTCATCAAGGCAATGGGTGGCAACTTTGAAGAATCTCAGAATTTGTTTAATACTGTTTTAGTTACTACATGATTCCATGTATTATTTCATAGTTTTGATGTCTTCACTATTATTCTACAATGTAGAAATGTACAATAAAGAAAAACCTTTGAATGAGTAGGTGTGTCCAAACTTTTGACTGGTACTGTATATACTAGGCGGTGTCAGAGGAAGGCCCAAAAAATAATCAAAGACTCGAGTCACCCAAGTCTTAGACTGTTCTCTCTGCTACCGCACGGCAAGCGGTACCGGAGCACTAAGTCTAGGTCCAAAAGGCTCCTTAACAGCTTCTACCCTTATTCCATAAGACTGCTGAACAATTAATCAAATGGCCACCTGGACTATATACTTTGACACCACCCCCCCTCTTTATTTTTACACTGCTGCTACTCGCTGTTATTATCTATGCCTAGTCACTTTACCCCTACCTACATGTAAAAATGACTAACCTTTACCCCCGTAAACTAACCTTTACCCCCGTAAACTAACCTTTACCCCCGTAAACTAACCTTTACCCCCGCACATTGACTCGGTACCGGTACCCCCTGTTATTAGCCTCGTTATTGTTATTTTATTATGTTACTTTTTACTTTAGTTTATTTAGTAAATATTTTCTTAACTCTATTTTCTTAAAACTGCATTGTTGGTTAAGGGCTTGTAAGTAAGCATTTTACGGTACGGTCTACACCTGCTGTGTTCGGCGCATATGACAAATCAAATTTGATTTGAACTACGGCCAGAATAAAGTAGCAGCATTTGCATTTGTTTTAGCTGTTTTCTAGTGACATTGATTTGGATACATCCATAACAATGAGCTAATGAGGCGCGATTTCGCCTGGCATAGGACACTGTTGTTCAGAGAGGAGCTAGCCAAAAACACAGCTAACACAATCACTTCAAATTGAAGCTGGAAAGACTGAACTTGCTACACTTAATTTCATTTTACCTTTTTCAATTGACATTTTTTGTATAAATGATACCAAAATGATACCAGCTGATTCGTGATTTCGACTGGCTGAGAAACGCTGCCTGCCTGTCTGTCTCGTCCCGACTCCCAACACATTCATTACTATGGGACAGCTGAAGATTGAATTTGAATATTGAAACAATGTTGCAAATATCAGAGACAGACAGCAAGGTTTATATAAATCTGCTGTTGAAAATGAAATGTTAATCTAAAAGAAATGTGAGATAATGTCTAGATGCTTTTTGTAGTGGAGATCACGTTTATAAAGTGCCTGGCTGGGCTGATGAGACAGTGGATTGCGCAGTCAAATGGAACTGAGTAAATAGATATTTTAACATCATAGATTTAGCTGGTGGTAACTTGTGGAATAGACACCGGCTGGAATGCGGTTTTAACCAATCAACACTCAGGATTAGACCCACCCGTTGTATAACAGAATATTAGAACATGCCTTGAGCTTTCTTTCTCATCTATGGAAAAATAACAAAAACAGCTAGAAAGAAACACTGATTACACACACAACGACGGCAATAGTGACGTAAAGTTGTAGCAATGTACTCAAATTTGACTAGCCAGATACATGCTCTGGGAGCAAGCCCCGAATTTCACTTACCAAAATAATAAAAGTCCTGTCAGTCCAAACCGAGTGGACAAGTATCCTCTCAACGAGTTTAGACTAAGAAGCATGACTAAAAAAACACACAACCATCTCACCTCTCACCCCAAACCTTCCCATGCCCACTATCCAAAAAACAGACGAGAATAAATGAAACGGCTGTGATGGGTAGATTTACTGATGAAAAAAAAGGTGTAGAGAGAACATTGGGAGTGATAAAAGAGGAGAGGGAGCGAGTGACAGTTGGGTTAAGACAGAAGTCATGTTCAATAGCAGGTAGCAACATCAAACGCTTGAGTTCACAGGGAACCTATGCAACCTTGTCTAGCAGGAGGATTTTCTGTTGTGTGGAGGAGATTATATCTGTTCAAACCGCTGACACGGCCTCATTTGCTGCCCGTAGTGTTAGAGGGGGATTAAACGATATAAACTTTGAAGCTTTAAACAATACCTTTCAAAATTAAATGGATTAAGGGAGGGATGTCTGATGGGGATTTCCCTGGGCTTTGTTAGTTTTAAACTTCTCTCCTTTTTAAGGAGAAAGGAGAAGGGGAAAAAAAGAGGTCTGAGGTTTCTCAGGCATTCATGTGACGGTTTTAATGAGTTCTCTCTCTCACGTTGAGGAGGAGGCCAGGGCCAGTGGCCACAGAGGAGCTGTTTCTGTGTACGTCCCAAATGGCACCCTATTCCCTACATAGTGCACTACTTTTGATCAGAGCGCGGGTCAAAAGTAGTGCGCTATATAGGGAATAGGGTGCCATTCGGGACCCACACAGTGAACACCACAGCGAACACCACAGCAGACAGATGGCCTCATAAACATCATATCTGCTCTGTTTAGATACACGCACACCAATCCACCCAATACTGAGAGGAAAGGACTCACTAACCAAAGCATTGCCGCCAGACTCATCTACTTGGCTGGTTCTGGCAAGCTGTGCAGTGCTGTTCATGCCTGTTGAAAATGGCACATTTCCATTTACTACTGTGTTTGTTGCCCCCTTCATGATAATATGCATGAGCTGTTCATTCACCTGTTTTGAATATGTGATGTACACCTAGATGTAGAGATTGCATTGGTAGCTATGCTATTTTTGTATTTTTATTAGTAGTATGGATGTTGGCTTTTATTAAATGTGATGATTACCATAGACTCTAGAGCTTACTATATATAAATACTTTGGGGGTATATGCATGATACAAGCAGTTGCTATGATCATGATTGGGCATGCTCAGATTGCACCCCATCACTTTTGGTTGAGATGGAATCCCCCAAAAATATAGGCCAATCAAACTTTGTCGCTAGCGCTTTGCTTTAGTCAGACACGTGACCAATCACATGAAAGAGAAGTCAGTGTCAAACTTCTCTCCAAACGGAGGACAGGCTCCTCTCTCTCTGCCGAGTGAGCAGACATCAGTACGCTTAAATCTGGAGAAATGTCAAGCGTCGCACACATCAGGATGAAACCCCTCTCATTACCTTTCTTTAAAAACATAATATGAATATCTGGCTCCGTAAGTCGTACAGAGTACATAGCAAGCATGGATCAGGCAGAACAGGGTATACCAAGGTCCTCTCACTAGCTAGCTACAGTACAAAGCAACCCAAACTCTATTGATTTATCATTATCAATTAAACAGAACATTGTCCTGATTTAAAGTACTTTTGACTTTTAAATATGTGTGTTCTCCGATATATATTCTGCCGTTTTAAAATACTTCCAGCAATTTGTGTGTTCTCCAGCTAAATAATGTGTAATCTAGCAGGGCGTTAGAGTGTTGCTACATTGCTACTGTTTTGCAGCTGAGCTAAACTATATGGCTGACCAGAAGTGGGGATGTGGTTCTTAGTCCTAGCTAGGCCCATAACCAATAAGCAAATTCTCTGCAACGTCTAACAACATTAATAACAACTGGGCCTGAAGTGTTCCACTGGCTAGAAGAAAGGGATATAGCTTTCCCATTCCAAAGCAAGCAATATCATAATAAAATACACCTAGATATAGCCAGGGATACAAAGTAAGCAAACAGAAACCTGTCTAATCAAACCAAATGGGTGGTCAGAGACACTGAGCAACTTGAACGCACTGACCCTGACAGCACTGGTATTCCCTCTTGTCATTTCTCAAGGTCCACCTATCTAAGCTGTGCATACACACACACACACACACACACACACACACACACACCACACACACACACACACACACACACACACACACACACACACACACACACACACACACACACACACACACACACACACACACACACACACACACACACACACACACACACCGAGAGACAAACACACAAACGTAACATGAATATTCAGTCATGGTTGTCAATTGCACCTTTCCTGCGTGGATCAAGGAGTGGCCTTGCACCAGGGGTCCTACACCAGGACCAGTCATTAACATGGGACTGCCACTCCATCAGCCCAGCCTCCAAATAAATCAAAGGGTCGGCCGGGGAAGAAAAGAGGCTAATATTTCCTCAATAACCCCAGAGAGGCTCCATGGAGAGATGCAAATTGCCTCCCAGGAGACCCCAGGGGGATGTGGAGGAGAAGGGAAGCTGGCTGGGAGGCACCGCACTGGGGAAGCTAATGAGTATAATGGTAAATGTATACAAGGAGAGGTGGAGGAGAGTAGAAGAAAGCCCTCTATTCATACCAATTAATATAATCTTATCAATGAAGGTACACCGTGGAGAGGTGGGGTGGGCTGGCGTCTATGGTCTAACCCTTAGCCACTGATCACAGGCGAGGGTTCGACACAGACACACTCCCCATATCCACCTCCTGAGCATGTGTATTATTCAACACAGCCTGTCAGGCCTGGGGGGGGGGGGGGGGGGGGGGTTAAGGAGATTTTTCTTTTTAACTCCCCTCTCCTCTCCAGATCAAAACAAATCAGATCAAATCAAAGAGGTTCACAAATGTTCCTTTTTTTAGGAGTGAATGATCCCCCATTGTTCTGAGATGTTATCTTTTATAGTACGGGATGTGGCAACGTTACAACTGTACTAAATACCACTGTAAGTGGTCTTCTTACACCTGTAATCTGTGCTTTTGAATGTAGATGAATGAATTATATACAGGGGCTTATGGCATCTATTGCTAATACATGATATGACGATATAACTTCATGTATTATTATTCTGCTTTAAGAGTGATTGCATCAGTGTGTACACATGCAGAAAACAACTATCCACAGAATAAGGATTTTGTGAAGAATGATTTGATCTTCCATTCCTTTTATTTATTTCATTCGTTTGTTTGTTATTTTCTTCTCACTAACTTTCTCTTTTATTAACCGATGCCGCAGGATTCATTTCAAGTTGACTTTTCAAAGACTCCCACTCTGCTGTTCCCCAGGCAATGTTTTCATCAACAACATTAGGTTTACACACAATGCACACCTGATCTTGAAGCCCTTCAAAATATTTTCATCTCTGACGTTTCAGCTTATTAGTTTATTACTATTAAATCACTACCAAAGTCAAACATGAGTGAGTCTTCGAAACTGTAACATATTGCTTGTTCAAAATATTTTCCTCTCTAACGATTCAGTTTATTACTATCAATCATTAATATCAACCAGTTGAACATGCGTATCTGTAAGAGGCACTCCCTTCATCAGTTTCTGTTTACATACTATATGTATTTTTATATCTATGCATCTTTACTTCAATAGAGCAAGCTATGAGTAATAAAATTGTCAATTACCTCAAGTTATCAGATAACTGAGTACTGGTATTAACTAACATTAATCAATGACTGTTATACTCACATGGGCATACTAGTCAGATTTGTATCATGAGAGGTATATTACTGTAACCTGATCACATGTATGTGGACCTCTTCCAATACCAACAGAGACCAACAGATGGCGCTGCTGCAGCCTTCCTGTCCTGTACACACCGGTGGACTGGACACAACACTCACCGGCAGAGACTCCACACCCTATGAAACACTAGAAGACTGAACTGTGAGTCAGCAAGGTACTGTGTACTTCATTCTATATAAGCGATAAAGAATAACTGTACCAATGGAGAAAAAACATCTATTTTTACTCCTATCTTCATACTATCACACATGTAGTCCAAAGATCTGAGTAGGATGCTGTCATTTACCAGATAACAGTCCTTCAATGCAATTTTATTAGAATGTATAATAGAACCTCCTGCATTCAGAATAATGAGGTTTCCAGCCATTTAGTACAGCAGCATTAGTATGGACAGCTGACTGTGTGGACGTCTTACCCCTCTTAAGAAGTGAATACTCCAATCAGAACAGGACTTAGTTTAAGGGAGCATTTGCACTGCCCTAAAAAGGGCAAAAAAATCCTTCAAAAACATAATATGAAATAAAGTCCCTGATCTATCCTTTTGAAGGTCATTTATAAATATAGATGAACAGAACGTGTCCAGAAGGAGCTGATTGGACGAGGATTTGTCTCCCTGAGATGGTTGAGAGGAGAGAAAGGAAGGTTAATCACGATGAAACTACCCATAGGTATAACGGGAGGCTTAGAATGCCATACTTCATTCAGTGTACCCATATAAACCTTAGCATCAGCATAAATGTAGCTAACCTGTGTACCCCTACACTCAAATCTCTAAAATATCACATCAAACTAAAGAATAAATTGTCCATTTAATGAGGAGGACCACAACCTTGATAGATATCACAGAATGGTCCAGCTGCCTTGTTACTAATGTAGTGGCAAACTTCTGCCTTCATCCTTTCAATCAATACAGACAGAGGATTTACATTTTTGGTTAATTGGCGCTCAATGAGTGAATAGCTTCTACATCAATAGAATATTCTTGCGGCCTTGGTCGTATCGATCCTGGAATCTGCCCAAGCATTTACAAACATGTATTTTCCAACTGGGCCTTCTTGTCTGTGGTCTAGCATGTGGTTACGTTTGGATTACATTTTGTGGTCACATCATTTTGTGGATTATATTATTGCTACAGAATGGAAATACAAATCATTGAAAAATCACTAAATGTACCTGTAAATATTATGTGCATTCAACATACTGTAGATGTATCTATTTCAGTCATAAGTAAAACATTGTATACAGTTAACATCTTAGAAATAGTTTAATTTAGTATGGAACACAAGGAAGTTTCCATCAGTTTTCTCTGAAATATTGAGAAGAAACTAAATGGATCGTCTTGAAAGGACTGCCTTCACTGTTGTCAGACAAATACCTGTCTTAAAATGATAGACTGCAATGACAAATCAAAAATAGTAATGAATCACTTATTATTAGGTGCTTTCTATAATGCTTGCTTATTGCTATGGGCCATTGTTCATCTAGGCTTGTAATTCAACTCCTCTGAATAAGGGGTTCAAGCATTAGCGATCATAGTGTGCCCCTTAGTGGTGGGAATGCTCTGTAACCTGACAGAGCTGTTGGAGGAGAACAGACAGAGAGGTTGGATATGTAGAAACACTTCAACATGCCTGTGTTAATGGAGTGGCCAGTGAGGTTAGGGGTCAAAACCCCAGCAGACCTTCTAGGGGCCAGGGCCCTCTCTCTACACATGATGCACTATATAGTCCCGGTAAGGGACCAACAGGGAACATTGTGAATGTCATGAGGACATCACGTTACCTGCGATATAGATCAAACATACCATAAAATAAAATATAATATTAATTTCAATATTACTTCAATATTACTAGATCACACACAGAGCCTTCAGAAAGTATTCATACCCCTTGACCTATTCCACATGTTGTTGCGATACAGCCTGAATTTAAAATGGATTAACCTTTTACTGCAGCGTGCTAAATCAGAGTGTTTCTTGGTAGTCTTTAACAAATCTATTTTGAAACAAAAGTATACACCTTACACATATGGTTATGGGCTTAAAAAAAAGAAGACACCTGTACTATGTCAGATATAGAGATGAAATGTATTCAATTTTGAGTTTGCATCCCAATATTACACTTTATATACATTACAGAAGACTGAAATATAACAAGGAGGTTTAAAAATAATAATCTTTACTAATTTGGAAATTATGAAAAATATTTTTAACATTCCACCACTAGAGAGCGATTTGGTAATTTGACTCCAGGAAATGGATACAGATTTTTTTTCTCTCACCCATTTATAAACAATACCATAATGACAAAGTGAGAAAACATGTTTTTAGAAATCTTTGCAAATTGTTTGAAACTGAAATACCTCATTTACATAAGTATTCACACCCTGAGTCAATACATGTTAGAATCACTTTTGGCAGTGACTACAGCTGTGAGTCTTTATGGGTAAGTCTCTAAGAGCTTTCCACACCTGGATTGTACACTATTTGCCCATTATTCTTTTCAAAATTCTGAAGTTCTGTCAAATTGGCTGTTGATCATTGCTAGACAACCATTTTCAGGTTTTGCCACAGATTTTCAAGACGATTTAAGTCAAAACTGTAACTAGGCCACTCAGGAACATTCAATGTCATCTTGGTAAGCAACTCCAGTGTATATTTGGCCTTGTGTTCTAGGTTATTGTCCTTCTGAAAGGTGAATTTGTCTCCCAGTGTCTGTTAGAAAGCAGACTGAACCAGGTTTTCCTTTAGGATTTTACCTGTGCTTAGCTCTATTCCATTTATTTTAATCCTAAAAAAACTCCCTACTCCTTCCCGATGACAAGCATACCCATAACATGATGCAGGCACCACCATACTTGATGTGTTGTGTTGGATTTGCCACAAACATAACACTTTGTATTCAGGACATAAAGTCAATTTCTTTGCCAAATGTTTTGCAGTTTTACTTTAGTGCTTTATTGCAGACATGACACATGTTTTGGAATATTTTTATTCTGTACACGCTTCCTTCTTTTCACTCTCTCATTTAGATTAGTATTGTGGAGTAACTACAATGTTGTTGATCCATCCTCAGTTTACTCCTATCACAACCATTCAACTCTGTAACTGTTTTAAATCCCTGAGTGGTTCCCTTCCTCTCTAGCAACTGAGTTAGGAAGGACACCTGTATCTTTGTAGTGACTGGGTGTATTGATACACCATCTAAAGTGTAATTAATAACAGCACCATGCTCAAATGGATATTCAATGTCTGCTTTTTGTTTTGTGCCATTGGAAAACCTCCCTGGTCTTTGTGGTTGAATCTGTGTTTGATATTCACTGCCCGACTGAGGGACCTTAAAGATAATTATATTTGTGGGGTACAGAGACGAGGTAGTCATTCAATAATCATGTTAAACACTATTATTGCACACACAGTGAGTCCACGCAACTTATTGTGTGACTTTTTAAGCACAGTTTTACTCCTGAATTTATTAAGGCTTGCAATAGACTCGAGACATTGAGACATTTCATCTTTTCATTTTTAATTAGTTTGTAAACATTTCTAAAAACATAATTCCACTTTGACATTATGGGGTATTATTGTGTGTAGGCCAGTTTTTCTTCAATTTAATAAATGTTAAATTCAGGCTGTAATAAATCGAATCACACCCAGCTATATTATAAGAACTGTTCATACATCTGAGCTACAGCTTCAGGTATTATGGCAGTATGTTTGGAGACATAGAACTGTGCCTCATAATTATCACATCTCGACAAAACGCATTCACATTATTGTGTGTTCAAATCCCTTTCCTTCATAGAAATATTACCTGAAAATATTATCAATCATGCATAACTTGTTCAATTTTAAAATGAATCTACATTTATACAGGTATGCAAAGTTATGGTTAATACTTAGTTCAGCACAAAATACAATCATATACAGTACCAGTCAAAAGTCTGACCACAACAACTCATACAAGGGTTTTTCTTTATTTGTACTATTTTCTAGATTGTAGAATAATACTGAAGACATCAAAACAATGAAATAACACATATGGAATCATGTAGTAACCAAAGAAGTGTTAAACAAATCAAAATATTTGAGATTATTCAAAGTAGCCACCCTTTGCCTTGATGACAGATTTGCACACTTGGCAATCAAATCAACCAGCTTCACCTGGAATGCTTTTCCAACAGTCTTGAAGGAGTTCCCACATATACTGAGCACATGTTGGCTGCTTTTCCTTCACTCTGCGGTCCAACTCATCCCAACACATCTCAATTGGGTTGAGATCAGGTGATTGTGGAGGCCAGGTCATCTGATGTAGCACTCCATCAATCTCCTTCTTAGTCAAAAAGCCCTTACACAGCCTGGAGGTGTGTTGGCTCATTGTCCTGTTGAAAAACAAATGATTGTCCCACTAAGCGCAAACCAGATGGGATGGCATATTGCTGCAGAACGCTGTGGTAGCCATTAAGTGTGCCTTGAATTCTAAATAAATCACAGACAGTGTCACAAGCAAAGCACCCCCACACCATCACACCTCCTCCTCCATGCTTCACGGTGGGAACCACACCCGGAGATCATCCGTTCACCTACTCTGCGTCTCACAAAGACACGGCGGTTGGAACCAAAAATCTCAAATTTGGACTCATCAGACCAAAGGACAGATTTCCACCGGTCTAATGTCTATTACTCGTGTTTCTTGGACCAAGCAAATCTCTTCTTCTTATTGGTGTCCTTTAGTAATGGTTTCTTTGCAGCAATTCGACCATGAAAGCCTAATTCACGCAATCCCCTCTGAACAGTTGATTTTGAGATGTGTCTGTTACTTGAACTCTGTGAAGCATTTATTGGGGCTGCAATTTTTGCGGCTGGTAACTCTAATGAACTTATCCTCTGCAGCAGGCAGTCCTCATGAGAGCCAGTTTCATCACAGCACTTGATGGTTTTTGAGACTGCACTTGAAGAAACTTTCACAGTTCTTGACATTTTCCGGATTGACTGACCATGTCTTAAAGTAATGATGGACTGTCATTTCTCTTCGCTTATTTGAGCTGTTCTTGCCATAATATGGACTTGGTCTTTTACCAAAACGGCTATCTTCTGTATACCAACCCTACCATGTCACAACACAACTGACCGGCTGAAACGCATTAAGAAGGAAATAAATTCCACAATTAACTTTTAACAAGGCACAACTGTTAATTGAAATGCATTCCGGGTGACTACCTCATGAAGCTGGTTGAGAGAATGCCAAGAGTGTGCAAAGCTGTCATCAAGGCAAAGGGTAGTAATTGAAGAATCTCAAATATAAAATATATTTTAATTTGTTTAACACTTTTTTGGTTACTACATGATTCTATATTTGTTATTTCATAGTTTTGATGTCTTCACTATTAATCTACAATGTAGAAAAGAGTAAAAATAAAGAAAAACCCCTGGAATTGGTAGGTGTGTCCAAACTTTTGACTGGTACTGTAAATTTTATTAATGGGCAATTCCATGCCAGCAGGAGCAGAAAATATTTATGGTATCGCAGATTGTTCAGGCAATTCTCACATTGAAACTTCATTGGGAGGAAGTATGATTGACATGCTTTTTACATTAGTATCACAATCTATTTTATAGAAAATTATGATGACAATCATGGACGGTAGATAGCCTAGCGGTTAAAGAGGCCAGCCAGAAATCGGAGGGTTGTAAGTTCAAATCCCGGATCTGGTGGGAAGTGAGCTGGCAACCCAAGGGTTGCTGGTATCAAATCCTAGATGCCAGTCCCTGACATTGTGCCCTTGAGCAAGGACCTTAACCCCACCACAACAACAACTCCCAAGGCGCCCAGCGTGGCATCACCACTCCAAAAACCTGTATATGTATGTGTCATTCAGAGAGGTTGAGTTAAGAGAGGAAGTCATTTGTGTGCAATTGATTAATAAAAGTTAGTTTGATGTTCATCATGATGAAAGTGGCCATTTTAGGCCCTTTTTAGACCTATACATGCCTCCTGTGGTACCTTATGATCCGTGAACCGTAGATGATACAAACAATATCTTGTTGTCATTATAGTCATTATAGTGTGCTCTCAGTGGTGTCATGCACCCATTAATTTAGAGGGGGTATGAAGTACATTAGGATGGAATGGGGGTGGTGTGCCCCCTTCTGGATGTTAGAGAATTTTGCATTGTTCAAACGCCTGAAACAGCTTTTCCTGCAATCTAAACCCAAAATCATTATCTCTAATTCTATATACAAAAATATGTATATTTTTCTGCATAGGTAATCTTAGTTAAGATAGTTAAACAAGCTACTCTAACTTGATTGATAGTCTGAAATGGCTTGGTAGCTAGTGATGAGGTTGGAAGATTGGGAACCTATATAGCTGGCTAGCTAAAGTCAACTTTATAAAATTGATTGGTGGCTAGTATTACAGAGAAACAATCCACACATGTTTTATTTACTCATCAAGAAGGAATCAATAGGCTACACAGCTTGACCAAATGAATTTACAAACTTACCTCCGGCAGCTAAAATACATTACTGGCAGCTAAAATCAAATCAAATGCTGTGTACGTCACTATACGCTGTGTGTGTTCTCTTTCACCACCGACGATACTGCACACACTAGAGTAGCCTTGTCCAGTCAGTGTGCCAGGGGGCATATGCCTGTGTGCCCCATGTGGGCATGACGCCACTGTCTGCTCTAACATGTGGAGTATGTCTAGATTCTGAAATACACATTTCACATGAATTTATTCAACATTAAAAATATTAATATGAATATCTCAAACCAGCCCTTTTAGATTGTGTTCATTTTAAGAAATATTGCTTGGAACAATAAAAAAAAGTTAAATCAAATAGTAAATAAGATAAAATAAATAAAATAGTAAAATTAAATAAAAAAGTTCTGGGAAACTGTAAAGTCCATGGAGAATAAGAACACCTCCTCCCAGCTGCTCACTGCACTGAGGCTAGGAAACACTGTCACCACCGATAAATCCAATATAATTGAGAATTTCAATAAACATTTTTCTACGGCTGGCCATGCTTTCCACCTGGCTACCCCTACCCCGATCAACAGCCCACCACCCCCCACAGCAACTCGCCCAAGCCTCCCCCATTTCTCCTTCACCCAAATCCAGATAGCTGATGTTCTGAAAGAGCGGCAAAATCTGGACCACTACAAATCAGCCGGGCTAGACAATCTGGACCCTCTCTTTCTAAAATTATCTGCCGAAATTGTTGCAATCCCTATTACTAACCTGTTCAACCTCTCTTTCGTATCATCTGAGATTTCCATAGATTGGAAAGCAGCCGTGGTCATCCACCTCTTCAAAGGGGGAGACACTCTAGACGCAAACTGCTACAGACCTATATCTATCCTACCCTGCCTTTCTAAGGTCTTCGAAAAGCCAAGTTAACCAACCGATTACCGACCATTTTGAATCCCATTGTACCTTCTCCGCTATGCAATCTGGTTTCAGAGCTGGTCATGGGTGCACCTCAGGCACGCTCAATGTCCTAAACGATATCATAACCGCCATCGATAAGAGACATTACTGTGCAGCCGTATTCATCGACCTGGCTAAGGCTTTCGACTCTGTCAATCACAACATTCTTATTGGCAGACTCAACAGCCTTGGTTTCTCAAATGATTGCCTCGCCTGGTTCACCAACTACTTCTCTGATAGAGTTCAGTGTGTCAAATCGGAGGGCCTGTTGTCCGGACCTCTGGCAGTCTCTATGGGGGTGCCACAGGGTTCAATTCTCGGGCCGACTCTCCTCTGTATACATCAATGATGTCGCTCTTGCTGCTGGTGATTCTTTGATCCACCTCTACGTAGACGACACCATTCTGTATACCTCTGGCCTTTCTTTGGACACGAGCTCCAAACGAGCTTCAATGCCATACAACTCTCCTTCCGTGGCCTCCAACTGCTCTTAAATGCAAGTAAAACTAAATGCATGCTCTTCAACCGATCGCTGCCCGTACCTGCCCGCCCGTCCAGCATCACTACTCTGGACGGTTCTGACTTAGAATATGTGGACAACTACATATACCTAGGTGTCTGGTTAGACTGTAAACTCTCCTTCCAGACTCACATTAAGCATCTCCAATACAAAATTAAACCTAGAATCGGCTTCCTATTTCGCAACAAAGCATCCTTCACTCATGCTGCCAAACATACCCTTGTAAAACTGACCATCCTACCGATCCCCGACTTTGGCGATGTCATTTACAAAATAGCCTCCAACACTCTACTCAACAAATTGGATGCAGTCTATCACAGTGCCATCCGTTTTGTCTCCAAAACCCCATATACTACCCACCACTGCGACCTGTATGCTCTTGTTGGCTGGCCCTCGCTTCATACTCGTCGCCAAACCTACTGGCTCCAGGTCATCTACAAGTCTCTGTTAGGTAAAGCCCCGCCTTATCTCAGCTCACTGGTCACCATAGCAGCACCCACCCATAGCACGCGCTCCAGCAGGTATATCTCACTGGTCACCCCCAAAGCCAATTCTTCCTTTGGCCGCCTCTCCTTCCAGTTCTCTGCTGCCAGTGACTGGAACGAGCTGCAAAAATCACTAAAGCTGGAGACTCTTATCTGCCTCACAAGGTTTAAGCACCAGCTGTCAGAGCCGCTCACAGATCACTGCACCTGTACTTAGCCCATCTGTAATTAGCCCATCCAACTACCTCATCCCCATACTGTATTTATTTATTTATTTATCGTGCTCCTTTGCAACCCAGTATCTCTACTTGCACATTCATCTTCTGCACATTCTACCATTCCAGTGTTTAATTGCTATATTGTAATTACTTCGCCACCATGGCCTATTTATAGCCTTACCTCCCTTATCCTACCTCATTTTCACATGCTGTATATAGACTTTCTCTACTGTATTATTGATTGTATGTTTTCTTATTCCATGTGTAACTCCGTGTTGTTGTATGTGTCGAACTGCTTTGCATTTTCTTGACCAGGTCGCAGTTGCAAATGAGAATTTGTTCTCAACTAGCCTACCTGGTTAAATAAAGGTGAAATATATATATATATTATTTTTTTGAATAGTCTACAAGTACATACAATTTCCAGAGTGGGCTCTCTTCTAATTCTGAAGTTCTGACGATACATTTTATGAGCAACACCAACACAGTGAATGGTAAATGGTTTCAAAGGGAACTCGCTCTACTGGTGAGTTTCTGAACGTGCAATCCTAAAGGACGGATGTGATTGGTTAAATGACCTATAATGTACATTTCTATGTATAAAATGGGTAATTTAGTTGTAAGTACCAGAGAGCCCACTCTGGAAATGTTATGTGTTTAAATAGTATATTGTTCCAAACAATACGTGTAAAAATAAGCTAAATCAAAAAAGGTTGTTTTGATATATTCATATTAATTTTTGTAATGTTTAATAAATTAATGCGAAAATGTGTATTTCAGAATCCAGACATATTCCACGTGTTGTAGCACACTATAAGGAGTATATTGACTGTCACACCCTTATCTGTTTCACCTGTCCTTGTGATTGTCCCCCGCCCAGGTGTCGCTTATTTTCCCTGGTGTATTTATCCCTGTGTTTCCTGTCTCTCTGTGCCAGTTCATCTTGTATGTCTTTCAAGGCAACCAGCGTGTTTTCCCATACTCCTGTTTCTATTCTATTTTTGCTAGTCCTCCCGGTTTTGACCCTTGCCTGTTTTCTGGACTCAGTACCCGCCTGCCTGACCATTCTGCCTGCCCTGACCTCGAGCCTGCCTGTCCCTCTGTACCTCCTGGACTCTGAACTGGTTTATAGCTTTTGCCTGTCCACGACTATTCCCTTGCCTACCCCTTTTGGAGTGATTAATAAATATCAAAGACTCAAACCATCTGCCTCCCGTGTCTGCATCTGGGTCTCGCCTTGTGTCCTTATAATTGACACCAAGATGTTGTCTGTATCATATACGGTTCACGGATCATAAGATCTTACAGGAGGCATGTATAGGTCTAAAATGGCCCCTTTCATCAAGATTTTCTCAAAAATGGTTTGTGATACAAATGTAAAAAGCATTGTGGAATACCCTAATGTTATGGTTTACTAATAGATGATTCCAAAGCAGTCATTACTTACCAGTCTATTACAAACCATTGGTTCCACCCTACGGTCTTCTGAAAACCCACCTGTAATAAAGAAATAAACATTTTCTTTATGTATTCATACACTAATATAACACAGTATCATAACTTGCATGATAAAAGTGATACAGAAATGTTTCCTCAATGGCAATGGTCAATGGCAGTGTTGGCTACTTAAGTAGCTTCAATAGTACATTTCCTAGATTCAATGGTTTATACTAAGAAAATATTGTCAATGTGTGCCACATCATTCAATCCTTCTGCCCTTATTTCCTTTTGCCACTAATAGTTTTGTTCTATATGTAATGTTCTTAGTACTATATCCTTCCTAAAGATTACACAAATCGTATCTCTCTCTGCAGCTACTAAATCAGGGCAGTGTCCTCCCATTAAAGTAGTCCCTGGCCTCTTCATTTATAGCAGTATGAGTGCCTACAGACTCAGAATGTGTTCCAGATGGCACCCTATTCCCTATATAGTGCACTACTTTTGACCATAACCCTATGGGCCCTGGCTAAGAGTAGTGCACTATATAGGGAATAGCATGCCATTTGTGATGCTGCCTCTGTAAACATGACTGTTTTGCTATGCCGTGCATTCTGGGAATTCTGGCGGCTTGGTTAAAATATTTGACCTTGTCAAGTAACATTTAATCATTTTGCGGTTAACTTGCCTAGTCAATCTAATTTATTGAGTCAAACTGTGAAATCAGTTTACAAGGAATTTGCTGTGTGTGTTTTAAGACAGAATCTAGATCAAGTTTCATATAGAGTAAATATAATTTGATTTATGTCATAATCATAGCTTATTCTAATATATTATAAATGCTTTGGCATTTGCATGTATTTCAGGTATAGTGTAATTGGGGTAAGTTACTCCCATACCTACCAACTGAAAGGTGTTATTAATGTGGGCCTAATTCATTATATCCTAGCAGTTGCTGTGGCAGATGCCCTTCAAAGTGAAAAGATATCAGTGTCCTTAAAGTAGGCTACTGCAGGAATCTGTTTCTAGAAAATCTGTCAATAAACAATGGTTTAGTTAACAGCAGGGCATTCAGAGACATGCTCCTCATATGATGGATATCAGATATTGGAATGTAATGGACACAGTGGAGCAAAGTGACATGTATAGGACTACATGCAAATAGGACTTGATTTCTATGATATTCTATCATTAGTATTCAAGGAATGTAGGCTATTACATGACAGCAGAACAAAATAATGTTTTAGAATAGAACAGAACTTTAAAGTGGAACTGACAGCGTTTTCATTACTCTGCCGGTATGAAACAAACAGACAGTCATAATTTTAGTCCAAGATATCAAATCCCCAGTTTATGCTACAAAATCTATTTCATGAGAGGTTTTAAAAATAGGTTATATTTGACAAAGAAGTCCATAATGTACAGTAAGACATTGTTGGCTGAATAAATGGATGCAGTTCAATGCATGATTAATATAAGTAGTCCAACAAAAATTGCTATCAGGTTGTAAATCACAGTTGGCCTGGTACATTGTTTGCTGCCTCCACCCATTCGGGACGCAATGTAACTAAGGCTGGGAATGTCAATACTGTAATGAAAGAGGCAGGGAGCAGGTCTCGAACCCTCAACCTTCTAGCCCGAGGTCCGGCGCGCTATCGACTGTGCCGCAAAAGCATGCTCAAGCGGCAGAGACGATTTCCGAGCTTATAAACCCAGGGTCATTACACTACTGCCTCTTTTCAAAGAGCGCGTCCTCGCGCTAGCTTGCGACTCTACGTCTTACAGGAACGCACTCACTGGCCAAGCACACGCACTGTCGTGGATGCAAGGTCCGATCACTTCTGACACCAATGTAATGAAACAGCAGGGAGCAGAGGGTCTTGAACCCTCAACCTTCTAGCCCGAGGTCCAGCGCGCTATCGACTGTGCCGCAAAAGCATGCTCGTGCGGCGGAGTCGATTTCCGTGCTTATAAACCCAGGGTCGTTACACTACAATCAAACTAGTAAGGGCAATGATCACAAGTCGGTCATAATGTGGCTAATAGCCTAGTGTATCTGTTTATTTAACAAGCTAAAAACAAATAGCCTAACGTTAGCTAACTAGCTAGCTACTGGGAGGATGTCATGTCATTGGAGGAGTGGATGAGTGAGAGACTTATTCCCTCATTTAGTTTCAGTGGCTACAGCTAGAGATACAGGTGTCATTTGGTTAGCTGGCAAGAAATTTGAATTGCTATGCTAGCTAGCTAGCTAGATATGCTGAACTTGAACGACTGTTATCCAGTTAGTATATCTCTTGCGTTCGTAAATTTACTCCGGCTATCTAGTCTGATTTCAGAGCACTCTCGTCTTGAGTGTGCCAGAGCGCAGAATAACGGCTGAATTTATGAACGCTCAACACCTGCTGAATATGACCTGTGTCAGTAAACGTCAGCAAAAAAAGTTATTAAATTACTCCCTGCAGCAGTTAGTCACTAACGCTCTAGATAACATGTAAACGGTCTAACCAGCTCTGCTAGGGCGAGTAAAATGGTCAGAGTGAGGTGTTCTCTCATTTGTGTCTGGAAGTCGCCAGCAAGCTAACCACCTTTAGCCAGTTAGCTTGGGTGATTGACTGCCGTTGTGAGGAACACTCCGATCAACTCTACTCCTCGGGCTTGAGCATCCAGTGTCAATAGTGCAGTGTGCGCTCGGGAAAGCGAAACTCTCTCAATTTACCAGCAGACAATCTGACAACGCTCTGAATTTACGAAAACACAGAACCCACTCTAACACACTGGAGGCAATTTACGAGCGCACCCTTAGTTGTCAATCAAATGTATTTGGTATCGATCAAATGGGCATGCAGGCAAATTCCCATTCAGTTGTCAAAACGTGGGTTGGGATAAGCATGCATTGGCAGGCAAGCTGCAAAAACACACTATTCCCGATTGTTTATAAGTGCAATTTTGACGGCCAACTGGCTGAAAAAGTTTCAGAGTGTTCATCTAATGTTCCCTCGTTAGAGTTTAGCTAATCTCACTCTTGTTAGTATTAGTTGTTGATCTTGTTTTTGTTGATGTGCATAACTGAGGGAGAGCGAGCCTACCTTTTCATGGTTGTTTGATCAATACGTTTCCAAATGTGAGAAGACTCCAGTGCTACATATTTCAAATCAAATCAAATGTATTTATATAGCCCTTCTTACATCAGCCGATATCTCAAAGTGCTGTACAGAAACCCAGCCTAAAATCCCAAACAGGAAGCAATGCAGGTATAGAAGCACCTGCATTGCAGAAATTTGCAGAAATACATTCTGGTTCATGTTGTTGCTATTGGCGAATGCATTCTAATGATCTAAAGTTACGCTGTTGCAACTGTCTGTAAACAAACACAGTCCAGTTCAAAGTGAAATATGGCAGGCCAGTATGGCAAATGGCTTATTTGCATAAAGGCCTACTGTAGCTTTGATTGGCTATGGCTCACTGGTCTGGGTAGCCTCTGGTACTGGACAAGACAGGTGTTTTTATTAGGTTTTATTTTCTGCAGTGTCTATTAATTGTCTAAATGCACGGACGCTTTCCCAATCTGTATTGCTATAGAATTTTCACAAATGCCTTTACTTCATTCCCAAACATTTTTTATGGAAATTTCCAATTTATGGAAATGTGAAATGGCTACATTCCCATTGAGTAGGCTACAGAAACAAGAACGAATGTATTGAGTAAAAGAAAGCTAAAAACTTTTGGAATGGTGCTCAACTACTGTAGCGGGCGGCAGGTAGCCTAGTGGTTAGAGCGTTGGGCCAGTCACCGAAGAATTGATGGATTAAATCCCCGAATTGACTTGGTAAAAATCTGTCGTTCTGCCCCTGAACAAGGCAGTTAACCCACTGTTCCCCGGTAGGCCGTCATTGTAAATAAGAATGTAATAATTTGTTGTTAATAAAGGTTAAATTTTTAAAAAACTTTTTAGAAAAAACTACAATACAGTCAGGACTTAAACAATGGAGTGCATACATTTGTGAATGGCAGTCAAATACATCAGATACTGTCCATTATGAATGTCGAGCCCAGCGTCTTGCGTTAAATCATCTCTATGCCAGTATGGTGCCAGTGTGTCCCCGCTATGTTCCCTGCGCAATAAAACCAAGAGCTACCACGAACCTATCAACATGACAACACCCGATACGTCAATATACTAATCAATTGCCTATAGACGTGTGTATAGAAGCACGAGACCTACCTTCCCAATGCAGAAAACAATAACAATTGGAACGTTTGTCATTACACTTGACATTACGTTTTTCGTCCTCCATCCGCTACACTGTCGCCATTTTGCTTAAAATTCTGCAGGTTAAACTATAATCTGAGAGGTATTTTCGCAGCGGAGATATTTTTGTTTAATGTCAGTTGAATAGCACAGCGCATGGGACTTCTCTATCGTTGATACTGCAAAATGCCATGAACATGTCATAGAATCTGTATTTTATTCCACTCCTGCTCAATTTAATTATGGCAATGATCTCAACAAAACGAACCTTCCCCTATTCAAAATATGGATCATCCCAGACCCAGATCACTGTAGAAAAATCGTTGGGTTAAATTGAGTTTGGAAGATGGTCAAACTGTGGGGTGTAGTAGAGTGACACAGTTAACCAACACACACCGTCAAATATTATCATAACACAGTAGAACATTACATTGTAGCCTGACACTATCAAATGTTACATATTACTGTACATAGATTTCACTCAACATTGCATTGGACAGGTAGCCTCTTACAAACCATCCTGATCTCGCGAGTTTACATTCTATTTGGACAGAATGTAAGCCTACGTTCTATTGTGGGCACGAACTATCTTGATCTCGCGGTGGTTCGTACGAGGCTATTGGACAGGTGGGAGTGGGGGGAAAGGACATAATAGCGAAGGTACATAAAGACATTACGTAATCGTTTGAGCACTACCCACAAGAGGTTTTTATTGCAGCTGTCTTGTGGCTAGAATTGGGATCATGCACACTGATGGAGATTTCCAGTCTTTTCGGTGAACCACATAATTTGGCTCCGTTCACGTAAAATAACCGCATCATTTGCAGGAGTGTAAAGTACTGTAATGACTTTAAAGTAATACTTAAGTATTTTGGGGGGATATATGTACTTTACTTAACTATTTATATTTTTGACAACTTTTACTTCACTACATTCCTAAAGAAAATAATATACTTTTTACTCAATACATTTTACTCAATACATCCCTGACACCCAAAAGTATTTGTTACATTTTGAATGCTTAGCAGGACAGGACAATTGTCAAATTCGCACACTTATCAAGAAAACATCACAGGTCATCCCTACTGCCTCTGATCAGGAGGACTCACTAAACACACATGCTTCCTTTGTAAAATATGTCTAGTGTTGAAGTGCCCCTGGCTATCAGTACATAAATAAAAACAAGAAAATGGTTTGCTTAATATACTTAAGTATATTTTAGCAATTATATTTACTTTTGATACTTGAGTATATTTAAAACCAAATACTTTTAGACTTTTACTCAAGTAGTATTTTATGGGGTGGCTTTCACTTTTGCTTGAGTGATTTTCTATTAAGGTATCTTTACTTTTACTCAAGTAGTATTTTACTGGGTGACCCTACTTTTACTTGAGTGATTTTCTATTAAGGTATCTTTACTTTTACTCAAGTACATGTATGACAATTGAGTACTTTTCCCACCATTGATCATTTGGCCCCAAATCAACCTACAATTGCAAATGTCCAATGTAATGCCAAAAAAGTAAGCTACCATTATGTCAGAATGTGATATGCATGTTCAAATAAATGTTTACTTGGCCAAATTATTGGATCGTACTGCTAAAATGAGCGTGGACCAGAATGACATGATCTCCCTACTATTAATGTTTTTCTGCACTGAGGATTCACCATCTTCAGATAATGATTTTGTAACTTATTTATAAAAAAGCAGCAGTAGCAGTATGCATATCCGGGAGCCAAATGAACGGCTCTTTCATCGATGCGATTTGGTTCCCAACGTTCACCAAACACGACCCATCACTAATCCTGTACAGTATAATGAGCTAATGCTAATACAAAAAAAGTAGTAACCCTTCTCCGTAACCACAAATTGAAATATTTTTTCTTTGTAGTTTATTATACCCTACAGTTTCTTTGTGCATTACTTTACATGTGGCTGAACTGTGCTGAAATCAATTACATTATATTACTGTATGTCAGGAATGGAAAAATTAAAATCTATTGTTGACAAAGTTGATATGTAACTGGTCTCTCACTCGCTTTATCATTGTTGAACTCATCACTCCTAAGAACTGATAACCCTGTGGGGGGTTGCTATTAGAACTTCACAAATGTCTAATAATACCACTCACATATCATGTATCATATGTCCAGACTCTGTTTGTGACTAAATAAATCAGGAAAACACATAGTAACATGTACTTTATACAGTCATTGGTAACAAGGCTACTGCACATTTTCAAAGCAGTGTATTCATTACAGTTGCATAAAATATTCAGCAGAGTCTGCAATTTAGCAGACTATTTCTCGACAAAGCACAGGTAGGCCTACTGTAGTCTATCTTGACCAATCTATCAAGTTCAAGAGGAACGGCGAAAAGACAGGAAGGATAGGTGCCAGCCAGCAAAGCATTATAGTGTATAACATCCTCTTCTACGGGTCTAAGGCAGATGATATGTAGCCAACAGTACAGTATATCGTTATATCCCCTGATTGTGACTATGCTGTCAAGGTCAGCTGTTGGACAGAATAGGAATTACAGTTAATTTGCCTAATGAGCTGGTCATTCTAGAAACTAAGTGAATTCTAGAATGTTCCATATTAAATATTTTACTGATGAAAATATGCTACTATTGTATTTTTAATGCCTCGCTGCTCTCACACAAGTAAACCAGTCAGCTTTAACCCTAATTTAAATTTTATAATGATGATAACACACGGATTATACATTATTGATGTGATTACATTATTTGCCCAAACAGATGGCCCCAACCATCCATCGCGTTATCGTTGCTGTTGCTATGTTTAAGTAAACAGCATATTGAATGTTTCTACAATTACATTTTTTTATATTTTCCAAACCTCTTGTGTCTGAAAGGGAGTGTGTTTTCAACAGGCTAATTACTCTGAAATAATGATGCACATTCTTTAACAGCAATATTATAAGTGTTGATCATTATTATCTGCAACATTATAGTGTACCCGCACAAATGATATTGGGGGCAGAGTTGCAGAGTGGATGTGTAGACTGTTACTGTTCTATTGTTCAAGTTAAGTGTGGCAAGCTACAAATGAGAGTCATAATATACTGTTTTACTACATAATGTCAAGCATGCACTCTAAAAATGTATTGGTTTAAAACAACCCAATTTGGGTTTTTTGGTAATCCAGTGCTGGGTAAATATTGAACAGAACACACACTGGTGTACGTTGACCCAGCCCGTTGGGTTGTTTGGATCACCCAATTAGGAGTTAATTTAACCATCAGTTGGGTTTGCATGTAGGTTATATACAGTGGGTGTTGCCTATGAGGGGCATGGATTTGAGTGAATAATTTGCATGCTACATATTTTGATGTTTGATAGTTACATATCCCAACATTGGGATTTGGTATAGGCTCTATCAAAATTGTCAGCAGTCAGCCTTACCATTTTTATAATAATTCAACCCAACTGATGAACCAGAATGACATTTACTCTCACAGGTAGCAAAAAAATAACTATCTGAAAGCCACGCCCCTACTAAGCCACGCCTCTAGTCTTCTGAGCTGACCTGCTGGGTCATATCTCAATAACCCAGGATCAATAAACCAGCAACAGGCATCAATAACCCAGCAGTTTTAAAGAGAACAACCCAACTAAGTGACCCAAGGCCTGCAAAACAGTAGTTGGATCAACCAAACAACACAGAAGTTTTTATAATGTGTATAACACAACTTCCAATTGGCACCTGTATCCATATGGTTCATCCATCCATATAGATCATCCATATGGATTGCTACTATTTTGACCCAAATGTTTCTATTTCTTATCATGTAATCTGGATAATTTCATTTCCTGTTAAATTGTGTATCTTTAGTGTCTTGTTTACTCCATCATGAGACCTCATTTATATTTAATCAGAAGATAAATCCCAATATCAAGGACAAGCTGGCAATAAATGGTTTCATTTTAAAGACCTTGGTTGAATTTCTTCCAAATTATATTGCTGACAGAGCCTCAATTACATTTAAACTAAACCTTCTGAATAATAGCCTCAGCCATGAGCAATTATAGCAGTAATACCTAGGAAATTGCTTGTTTTATCCCCTTCTCCTCCTCCTTCTCTCAGGTCAGACTTGATTTAGCCAATCCCTGTTCTTCGTTCTAATCTAATCTAATCTGATAATACTAGTAATTTAAATGTATATCAAGGATTGGCTAACAGTGCCTTGGCAACAATACTTTGCAGCGACGAATCAGGGATTTGTTCTTCAGTAGTAATTATGTTTTTATCCCTAAAAGTTTGATGGCTGTCCTGTCTCACTACCAATGTGAATCTAACACTGGATCTTACATGTCCCATTTAAAACTAATTTAACTAACATATGATGAAAGCAAGGTCATTCTTAAATCACACTACTGTATACCTTGTGACTGACTATAAGGTGACCTTTTACACAAAAATACATAAAAAATATATATGTCATTGTCATCTATCATGCTGTCCACCTTGATAGACAATACCTTGATTTAAAATAAGTTATACCAAAATGTATCTCATAATATATCTTATCTAAGCTATTCTTAACTTAATATTGTGAAACATATGGAAACATATGCAACCTCTTGCACTGTGTACAGTATACCTTTAGGAGGGTATAGCAAGTTCTCTTAATCTCTCGCATTTGTTACATTATGAAATATTAATTAAATGAAGCAAATGTTTAGAGAAAAGTCTTTGTACTGTATGCACAGTATGGAGATAACGATATTGGGAGCAACAGCCATTATCTACAAGAAACAGTGTGTGGACACAGATTCTGAAATGTCTGAAGTATTTGGCCTATTGAATATTAATAGGAATTAAATTATTAAATGTGTGGATCATTAATCATTAATGTGTAAAATTTGGAATATTTGCAATGCAATACCAATTAATTTTTTTAGGCACAGTTCTTTATTTAACGGTGGTGGAGTTCAGAGATTCATTATATGTATTTAAAGAAAAATACACATAAGACGAGAGGTTATTTATGACTTAGTCTTTCTATTCCCTACATATACAGTATTATTGTATGCACTCAGATGGAAGAGAGAGCACAATGTAGTTAGTAAGCACTCCCAAAGAGTGTGCTGTCTCTTTGTGTGAGGTATCAGAATTGACACCAAGCCTCTGTTTTCAGAGCACAAACTAATTATTTTAATGGTCTGCCAAGTGTACGCGCATTCCTAAAGTTTGATTTTGGTCTGCAAAACGAGGAGCTCAAAAACCTTGGTCAATATATTATGCTGTTTGTGCCTCACACTACTAGTTATCATCTGCAATTTATTCCCTACCTTGGGGTACTTCGTGCCATTTTTCTCTATCATTCAGTGGCTCACTTCTTTCTGTGATCCTGTGTGCTGCAGACTAAACTCCTGCCTCCAGCCATGGTGTCAGAACATCACAGAAAACTACATCATTATACTGAAATCACTTAACAAAGAGAGAGGCAGAGATTCGGTCTAAATCATGAGGCACAAGAAAGAACACATACGATTACAGAGTTCAAGGGGGAGGTTTGCTTGTAACATGGAACAGATAGAGAAGAGAGGACAGACAAGACTCCTGCCTTTGTTTCATCCCTTGTACTGAAGGGCTGCCTCTAAATGTCACAGGTAGTATTGTTGCCATGGCACTGTTAGCCATTCGTTGATATGCATTTCAATTACTAGTATTATCAGATTAGATTACAACGAAAATGTTGAATCTATTTGACAAATCCCACCAGTCTCACCGTGTTTTCATGTATTTTTGTCCGTGTTTTATTCAGAAAGGCTGGCTATACTGTAGCAGCTTCAGTCAAGCTGGGGTACTCTAACCATTTTAGCATGCTCATTGGACAGTGACCTTCGGTGTGTTAAAGATGTGTTAGCCTGAATATCTCTGGCCTAAACAGATCATCTTTACTGTCCCCTTTCAACATTTAATGTATCTATACTTCCCTCTGACACTGCCAAAGGGACACACACACAGCAGACTTTTCTTGTTGATGAGGAGAGTTCATCCTCAAATCAGCTGGGCTGACCCACCATTGTTCATCACATACTTGAATATCTATCTTGATTCTCTCCTTCTGTTCTTAATTCATATCGTCAATTGTTTGTATCATGAGGGCATCACGTGTGAAATTACAATACATAAAAGTCTAAGAAATTATATTTCTACATATTTTATGGGAATTTGTCCTCTCAATGCAGTGGGGGCATATAGCCACAAGGTGGCAGATGATCTTGTTCTGTAGCCCTTTGAGGTGTGCCATTTCAAATTAGACCTATAAACCAATATTACATCAGCAATCTGAAAATCATATTGGATATGTAAAATGATTTTTAAAATGCATATTATATGCTGTTTTAATTCTTAATATCAGTAAATATGGCATATTAGAGTCTTTAATACTCTTCAGAGGTTAACCACCAGCCACTCGTTGCCTGTGTGCTTATGCAGGGATTCAGCTTTATCAAATATTAATTCTTCTTAACTTTCTCTTTTAAGAAGATTTCTTTGAAGTTGCTGTAATTTCTAACAGCCTAAGCAAAACTCTGCGGCTGGTGCTGGTATCTGTTGGAAAGCAGTCCAAGGGGCATGTTTCATTGATGAGTGGTGTAGATCCATAGACTCCCATGCGTTTTTTTATATGCTATAAAACTGTCATCAACACTATTCAGTTATAGTCAGGAAATCAGAAAACAGCTTGTTATTTTGCTTACTATCTCTGCTCCTCTTTCTTCCTGTGTCAGTGAGGATGTCTATGATCATTCCAGGGACAACTGTCTTCACAACGGGAGTGTAAACGTTTGTGTGCAGATAAACTACTACAAAATATATGTTATATCACAACTGTTGTGTCAAATGTGTTGTATATCAGTTGTACAACCTGAACGTGTACTAGGCCATTGTTGAGGTGAGCACAAACTGAGCAATACTGAAAGTTGATATACAGGCATTTGACAAGTCATCCTCACATATAATGGCACCCAATAACAGACAGGCTACAGTAGCCTACCACTGCATAATGTAGATCAACATTTAGTTTCACCGTGAAATCTGTGATTTCTCTCGTTTTACAGTTTTTCTCAATTGCTAAAGCAATTAGCAGGAGGGCAGTTGTATTTTTTTTGTCTCTATGGTATGTGTCTTGTATTCAACAGTACATATGTAATTTAGAAAGTTCTGCAAACATTGAGAGACATAGAATTGGCAAATAACTCTAGTTTGACAATGCTTCTTCTTTTGGCCAAGCCCAAGCAAAAGCACACAGATTCAGTGTTGATCTTCCCTGCATTGTTTGAGGAGACATATTAGAGAGGCAGGTATGGCAAAACAGAAAGTTTAAGGTTATCACACCAATTAAATTATTCATCACAAACAATATAGTGATGTTGGCCCATGGAGTTTGGGAATTGATCTTTCTGTTAAAGCAAGCAGGATTTAAGTAAATTGCAAAAAAAGAAGGAGCACTCTTTAAAGCTGATGAGCTCGTTCCCTTTCATGTTGCCTGACGGGGGGGGGGGGGGGGGGGGGGGGAACAATGTTAATCACATTGGGAAGACCTTGGGTGAGTAACGCAGGCAGCCTGTTTCGCTCACTTGAGATGAGGGCCGCTTTGGAAGTCTGCAATAATATTTGTTTTCTTCTTGGCTGGATATCTGAGGAAAATAAATAAACAGAATACGTTATATATCACCAATGTGTTTGTTCTCTTCCAAACAGAGAAACCTCTTGTGATTCTGTTATGTGGTGTTTTTTTTTAGAGTGGGTGTCAGAGCTTGGATGCACGTTCTCATTATTTCAAAAAGCCTATTTGTGCCTCTCAGTCTCATGCATTGCTCTCTATAAAGAGAATTGTGGATGACCCACCGTATTCTCCAGTTAATTCATCATGACAAAATAATACTAGACAGCTGTGGATAGATAGGACTGAGGCTACGGTGGGACGATGGAAACAGGGAGCGCACTGTCCCCAGTCAGTCTGAATTGCTAACAAGACTATTGCCCCAATGCCTGATGGAATTGCATGGTTACATCCAAAGAAATTGAGTCCTCTGGTAGATGGTGGAGTTAAAGGGGGTTGAAGTAATTATATTGTTTATATTTTATAGTTTATGTTTTATTTTATATTTTATTATGTTTTTGGGTCATCTTGAAAATGTTTTACTAAAAGGATGATTGATTGATAATCATAGCACAGGTTCAGTCGGCGTTAGTGCAGTTAGATTGTACTATTATGCCTGGTGAAAGCATTTGTTTTAACTGAAAAGCATTGGGGAATAAGTACCAGCATGGGGTTAACCAACCATGTGCCTGTTCGAATGACTTCCCAGTCATAAGAACTTAGACTACTGTTTCCTCAACAACACTACTGATATGACCTCAATTAAATAACAAAATACACAAAGAGAATACTCAATGTCATGTGTTTGGTTGTTAGGTGTAGTTTTCTCAGCTTAAAAGTCACAAGGTCATATGCAGGCCTATGGTCTGTCATAATGGACACCTCTATATTGACATAATTCAGGAAACTGGCCACAACAGTTTTGGTAATTGTCATACCTTATTTGTAAAATCAATCTATACTGTTGTCAACCCATTCATTTACTAAAGTTTGGTCTATTCTCTTCTTAATAACAACAAACACCTCTTGAGAAGTCTGCATAGTATGGCATAAATGTCTCTTGCAGAAGCATTTCACAGGAGTGTGTCAGCATACTTCCCCTGGCTCTGAGGAGAGGCCCCCAGTCCCATCCACCAATCTGGATGAGTCCCAAATAGCACCATATTCCCTACATAGTGCACTACTTTTGATCGGAGCAATATGGACCCTTGTGAAAAGTAGTGCACTATATAGGAAGAGGGTGCCTTTTCTGACACACATTTGTCCGTCCTCCCGGTCTCCTCTCACATTGCAAATAAATTACAGACAAAACCATATGAGCCATTTGAACAGAATTGAACCTCATTGACGCAGACTACACAACAGTTGAGTGAGGGGCATGCGTGTTGGGGAGTCCAGACGACTGCAGATTGCATCCACGGGCCAAAAGTCAGCATTCCAGCACAGCATAGCAGCATACTACAGTCCTGAGTAGGACAGCACAGTTACTCCTGCAGCTGGTTGTTCAGGAAGTTGCTTGGCTCACTATCTGTGTGGACCATGCCAGAGTCTACTTCCAAAATGACACCCTATTCTCTATATAGTGCACTACTTTTGACTATGGCACATTTGGGATGCATAAATACTGTAGCATTTAATGGACTGTAACCTCTAGGAAACAAATTGATCTGGGTAGTAAGTTGCTCCAAAGTACAGGTCTGCGTGTGGGCCACTTTATTAAAAACTGTTCTTTAGTCGTAGTGTTCTTAGTTTAAATGTGCTGATCCTGTCCATTAGGGCTCTGTATTATGTCATGTTCTATGTTTTGTGTGGACAAGAGAGACACTTATGTGTTTTAGTACTATATCTCTTGACACAATGATGAAAATAATCATTGCCTCTAAACCTTCAAGCTTCATACTGGACATATTCCAACGAAACTACTTAAAGAGCTGCTTCATGTGCTTGGCCCTCCTATGTTGAACATAATAAACGGCTCTCTATCCACCGGATGTGTACCAAACTCACTAAAAATGGCAGTAATAAAGCCTCTCTTGAGAAAGCCAAACCTTGACCCAGAAAATATAAAAAACTATAGGCCTATATCGAATCTTCCATTCCTCTCAAAAAAAATTGAAAAAGCTGTTGCGCAGCAACTCACTGCCTTCCTGAAGACAAACAATACATACGAAATGCTTCAGTCTGGTTTTAGACCCCATCATAGCACTGAGACTGCACTTGTGAAGGTGGTAAATTACCTTTTAATGGCATCAGACCGAGGCTCTGCATCTGTCCTCGTGCTACTAGACCTTAGTGCTGCCTTTGATACCATCGATCACCACATTCTTTTGGAGAGATATGAAACCCAAATTGGTCTACACGGACAAGTTCTTGCCTGGTTTAGATCTTATCTGTCGGAAAGATATCAGCTTGTCTCTGTGAATGGTTTGTCCCCTGACAAATCAACTGTACATTTCGGTGTTCCTCAAGGTTCCGTTTTAGGACCACTATTGTTTTCACTATATATTTTACCTCTTGGGGATGTCATTCGAAAACACAATGTTAACTTTCACTGCTATGCAGATGACACACAGCTGTACATTTCAATGAAACATGGTGAAGCCCCAAAATTGCACTCGCTAGAAGCCTGTGTTTCAGACATAAGGAAGTGGATGGCTGAAAACGTTCTACTTTTAAACTCGGACAAAACAGAGAAGTTTGTTCTAGGTCTCAAGAAACAAAGAGATCTTCTGTTAAATCTGACAATTAATCTTGATGGTTGTAAAGTCGTCTCAAATAAAACTGTGAAGGACCTCGGCGTTACTCTGGACCCTGATCTCTCTTTTGACGAACATATCAAGACTGTTTCAAGGACAGCTTTTTTCCATCTACGTAACATTGCAAAAATCAGACATTTTCTGTCCAAAAATGATGCAGAAAAATGAATCCATGCTTTTGTTGCTTCTAGGTTAGACTACTGCAATGCTCTACTTTCCGGCTACCCGGATAAAGGACTAAATAAACTTCAGTTAGTGCTAAATACGGCTGCTAGAATCCTGACTAGAACCCCCAAAAATTATCATATTACTCCAGTGCTAGCCTCCCTACACTGGCTTCCTGTTAAGGGAAGGGCTGATTTCAAGGTTTTACTGTTAACCTACAATGCATTACATGGGCTTGCTCCTACCTATCTTTCCGAGTTGGTCCTGCCGTACATACCTACACGTACGCTACGGTCACAAGACGCAGGCCTCCTAATTGTCCCTAGAATTTCTAAGCAAACAGCTGGAGGCAGGGCTTTCTTCTATAGAGCTCCATTTTTATGGAATGGTCTGCCTACCCATGTGAGAGACGCAGACTCTGTCTCAACCTTTAAGTCTTTATTGAAGACTCATCTCTTCAGTAGGTCCTATGATTGAGTGTAGTCTGGCCCAGGAGTGTGAAGGTGAACGGAAAGGCTCTGGAGCAACGAACCGCCCTTGCTGTCTCTGCCTGGCCGGTTCCCCTCTCTCCACTGGGATTCTCTGCCTCTAACCCTATTACAGGGGCTGAGTCACTGGCTTACTGGTGCTCTTTCATGCCGTCCCTAGGAGGTGTGCGTCACTTGAGTGGGTTGAGTCACTGACGTGATCTTCCTGTCTGGGTTGGCGCCCCCCCTTGGGTTGTGCTGTGGCGGAGATCTTTGTGGGCTATACCCGGCCTTGTCTCAGGATGGTAAGTTGGTGGTTGAAGACATCCCTCTAGTGGTGTGGGGGCCGTGCCTTGGCAAAGTGGGTGGGGTTATATCCTTCCTGTTTGGCCCTGTCCGGGGGTATCATCGGATGGGGCCACAGTGTCTCCTGACCCCTCCTGTCTCAGCCTCCAGTATTTATGCTGCATTAGTTTATGTGTCGGGGGGCTAGGGTCAGTTTGTTATATCTGGAGTACTTGTCCTGTCTTATCCGGTGTCTTGTGGGAATTTAAGTATGCTCTCTCTAATTCTCTCTTTCTCTCTTTCTTTCTCTCTCTCGGAGGACCTGAGCCCTAGGACCATGCCTCAGGACGACCTGACATGATGACTCCTTGCTGTCCCCAGTCCACCTGTCCCCAGTCCACCTGGCCAACTGTTCTGCCTGCGGCTATGGAACCCTGACCTGTTCACCGGACATGCTACCTGTCCCAGACCTGCTGTTTTCAACTCTCTAGAGACCGCAGGAGCGGTAGAGATACTCTTAATGATCGGCTATGAAAAGCCAACTGACATTTACTCCTGAGGTGCTGCACCCTTGACAACTACTGTGATTATTATTATTTGACCATGCTGGTCATTTATGAACATTTGAACATCTTGGCTATGTTCTGTTATAATCTCCATCCGGCACAGCCAGAAGAGGACTGGCCACCCCTCATAGCCTGGTTCCTCTGTAGGTTTCTTCCTAGGTTTTGGCCTTTCTAGGGAGTTTTTCCTAGCCACCGTGCTTCTACACCTGCATTGCTTGCTGTTTGGGGTTTTAGGCTGGGTTTCTGTACAGCACTTTGAGATATCAGCTGATGTACGAAGGGCTATATAAATACATTTGATTTGATTTGATTTGACCCCAGGAAAAATAGCTGCAGCTTCTTCACCAGCTAATGGAGATCCAAATAAAAATCTTCCCGCAAAGTGATTTACAGCACCTTGACTTTTTTTATTCACACCCCTTGACTTTTTTCACATTTTTCACATTTTTGTGTCACTAGCCTTAACACAATACCCCATAATGTCAAAGTGGAATAACCTTTTTATAAATTTGTACAAATTAATAAAAATTGAAAAGATTAAATGTTTTGAATCAATAAGTATTCAACCCCTTTGTTATGGCAAGCCTAATTAAGTCAAGCCCATTAACTCACTCTGTGTGCAATAATAGTGTATCAATACACCCAGTCACTACAAAGATAAAGGCCTCCATCCTAACTCAGTTGCCGGAGAGGAGGGGAACCACTCAGGGATTTCACCATGAGGTCAATGGTGACTTTAAAACTGTTACAGAGTATAATGGCGGTGTTAGGAGAAAACTGAGGATGGATAAACAACATTGTAGTTACTCCACAATACTAACCTAAATGACAGAAAAAAACAAGGAAGCCTGTACAGAATAAAAATATTCCGAAACATGCATCCTGTTTGCAAGGATCAACAACCAACTTCACAGAGTTTGAAGAATTTTGAAAGTAATATTGTGCAATCCAGGTGTGCAAAGCTCTTAGAGTTACCCAGAAAGACATGTATTGACATGTATTGACTCAGGGGGTTGACTACTTATGTAAATGAGATATATTTCATTTTAAATACATTTGCTAAAAGTGTTATAAACGTTTTCACTTTGTCATTATGGGGTATAGTGTGTAGATCGGTGAGAGAAAAACAACAATTTATTCCATTTTGAATTCAGGCTGTAACACAACAAAATTTGAAATAAGTCGAGGGGTATGACTACTTTCTGAAGGAAGTGTATAATGCCGTTTTACCTGCTATTGTCACTTAATCTTTCAATGTTGTAAGGTGAGAGACAGAAGCAGAGAGAAAGGGGAGGGAAGAGAGGTATCGAGAGGGGGAAGAAGAAAAGAAAGTGGGAGAGGGAGAGGAAGAGAATGAGAGAGAGAGAGAGTACAGAGATGTGATAGAGTAAACTTGGTGGCTCTGGGCAGACTAAACACAGCGAGGTTCTGCATCATGCTGATCACGGAATTCTGAAGGATAACAGAAAACATATTCATTCCATATGATACAGCATGGGAGGTCATTCATCTATGGCAGGAGAGAATTGGAGAATTCACATTGAAAAATAGTAGCCAATACCTTTTTGTGTTATACTATCTAGCACCTAATAACAGAACGATAATTAATCTTAGACACTACCTTATTTCCTTTCTTACTTACTTGTAGTGAAGTGTACATAAAGTTCCAATCATATGTTTTAGTGTAATAGGGGCGTTTTATCACCAATATCAACACTAGAGAGCGCTGTAGATGGTCAAATCTTTCAGAATGGATTCTCTCTCTACAGTGACTCCTAGCATAGTGCTGTTTTTTGGGGGAGGAAGTCTCAAGTGATTTTTATGACGAAAATAAGAGGCTGTGTTTAATATCGCCCCTAGCAATGGGTCCTGACAGGGCTGCAAATGAGCGCTGGGCCTTAACACACTCTCTCTCTCTCTCTCTCTCTCTCTCTCTCTCTCTCTCTCTCTCTCTCTCTCTCTCTCTCTTCTCTCTCCTCTCTCTCTCTCTCTCTCTCTCTCTCTCTCTCTCTCTCTCTCCTCTCTCTCTCTCTCTCTCCTCTCTCTCTCTCTTCTCTCTCCTCTCTCTCTCTCTCTCTCTCTCTCTCTCTCGCTCTCTCTCTCTCTCTCTCTCTCTCTCTCTCTCTCTCTCTCTCTCTCTCTCTCTCTCTCTCTCTCTCTCTCTCTCTCTCTGACCCCCATCCCATCCCTACATGCCAGCTATGTGTTGGAGTCAACAGGAATCAGACTAAACTCTGAAAAGAGGAATCAGACCATCCATTAAGCACATTACTTGCACTGCCATTTAGTTAGAGCCGTCCCTGGAGGAGAGAATAACAAAGTCGGACAAACAAGTCATTGGAAAAGAAGACCTGGTTAGCTGGGCAGTTGAAGAAGTCTATGTTTGCATCCCAAATGGCACCCTATTCCCTACTCTGGGAGTGTCTGGGTCTAGGAGGCTTATCATGACCAACCGTCAGTTTAACTCAGAGGATTTAGACTAGTCTTCCCCGAGACCTCTCTTTCCCTCTGGACTGTCTTCTTCTTAGACAAGGCCTGATGATCTGACTAAGCCTACACAGGCACACACACACACACACAAACCCCAGACGCGTACATACACACCTCCGATATTAAACACAGGGGTGAGCTCAGATAGAGGATTGCACAACCCTGAGTTGGCACAGGCCCATGACAAACCATTCCCTTCACAGAGTTTGACAGTGGCCCTGCACCGTGCCAATCAACACATCTCAGGCTGGGGGCAGTGGAGAGAACGTACAGGACAGTGCTGTACATTTTTCTAGCAAAACAAGGTCTGACACAAAGCTGTGTCTTCCTCAGTTCACTAATCTCTGTTACAGCAAAGGGGACGGGATGGAATCCCTACATGTGTTGTACTGGCAGGGAAGACGATTGGTCCATCCAAATATTTTTATGTTGTCACTTTTAAGTTTAACAGATTGGAATCGTGTCCTATTTGAGGAAGATTTGATTATCCACATCAGATATCAGTCCTGTAAGACTGAAATATAAAATACTGCACATCACTAAAAACATATACGTACAGTACATACCAGTGGAGGCTGCTGAGGGGAGGGCGGCTCAAAATAATAGCTTGAACGGAGCAAATGGAATGTTGTATTTCATGTTGTATTTGATACCATTCCATTGATTCTGCTCCAGCCACTACCAAGCTCTTCCTCCCCAATTAAGTTGCCACCAACCTCCTGTGGTACATACAGTGCATGTTGAAAGTATTCAGACCCCTTGACTTTTTCCACATTTTGTTACGTTACAGTCTTAATTTGATTGCAAAAATGGAAATATCACATTTACATAAGTATTCAGACCCTTTACTCAGTACTTTGTTGAAGCACCTTATTCAGCGATTTCAGCCTTGAGTCTTCCTGGGTATAACGCTACAAGCTTGGCACACCTGTATTTGAGGAGTTTCTCCCATTCTCCCAGATTGTCTCAAGCTCAGTCAGTTTGGATGAGGAGCGTCGCTGCACAGCCATTTTCAGGTCTTTCCAGAGATGTTCGAAAGGGTTCATGTCCGGGCTCTGGCTGGGCCATTCAAGGACTTTCAAAGACTTCTCCTGAATCCACTTCTGCGTTGTCCTGTTTTCGCTTTGTCATTATGGGGTATTGTGTGTAGATTGATTCAAAAAAGAATATTTAATCCATTTTAGAATAAGGCTGTAACGTAACAAAATGTGGAAAAAGTCAAGAGGTCAGAGTCTTTTCAGAATGCACTGTATCTTTACATACCTACCTCAATAACTCCAGTACCCCCTGCACATTGTAATCATGGTACTGGCACTGACTTCTATATAACTTCCACTCTCAGTTTTTGTTTAAGTTTTTTCTTATCTTGTATTTTTTAAATGTTCTTATTTATATATATACTTTCATTACTGCATTGTTGGGAAAGAGCTTGCAAGTAAGCATTTCTCTGTACTGTTTTGCACCTGCTGTATCCTGTGCACGTGACAAATAAACAATGAAACTTGAAACTATACGGTTTGTTGGTCAGAGACAGTGACCTCAACTGACTGTCCAGTGTGTCTTTTCTAAGACCGTGCCTCTACTACAGAGATGTGCCTTCACCTAGCACAGACAGACAGCTGGTCTTAACCCAGGCTATTAAACGCTCGTCCATGAAGACCCTGCAGACCAGACCTCTATCTGAAGCCCAGACGTGACACAGGAGAAGCAGGACAAAACTACAGTGTCAACACAAACACACACGCTCACACTCATGTCCATGTGAGGATGAGTTATACCCCTCCGTCCTAAGGAGACACAGCTGAGGTGTGTGTGTGTCAGCACCCTGCCAGGAGTTTCCCCCTGAGAGCCTCTTCCTCTCCTCTCTCTATGCACGGAACGTTCCGTCATGTCCTCTGCAGAGTGAGCCAAACGTCTGGAGAGATTCAATTGACATTCATAGACATGTCTGTCTATGAACTTTAATTTTATTTATTTTTTCAGTTGAATCTCCCTTGCATTACTTCTCTGTGCAGCATCTCTGTGTCTCTCCCCCTCCCTCCTTTCCTCAAACCCCCTCTCCTTCCATCGCTCTCCCTCTTTCGTGCTCTCTCTTTCGCTCACTCACTCACTCTCTCACTCTCTCTCTTTCTCTCCTACTTTCTCTGTTTATAACTACTCTCTGGTCCTGAGCCAGGCAGCCAGGCAGTCATCCCTCTCCTCTCCTCTCAAGGCCACAGCTGTTTTTGCTGCTCCATCCGGAGCAACAGGTGGCCTCAATACAGCAGCAGGTACATTGGAGCTCTGTCTCCCACCAGCCAGACTAGGAGGAGAAGGACGCCACATACTCAAGGTGAGCCAGGCCACGTCTCAAAATTTAAACAGGTTAGAGAGACTGTAGAATGAAGATCAACAGCATTTAACACCTGCACACCATGTAACGGTTTAAACAGCTAAGTAAATCAAGGCCTGGAAATTCAATTTCCCCAGTTTGAAAAAAGAAGTAAACATTTCAAAAGGAAGAGGCATCTCTCAGTTTGTCTGTGTTTACAAAGTAAATTTGTGAAGTTGATTTGTGACACTAGTAAGCTATTTCCTGTTTAGAGGAGTTGATGCTGGGATACAGCATGTGAGTTAAAGACATGCTCCGGTACCTTGGCGACTAGGTAAGTATTTTTTTAAACCTCTCGCTTTTGGCTAGATGTGTCAATGTGTAGTTCATACATGCATAATCTATGAGCAGAATTACTGTCACCTCAATTAGCCACGAAATCCCTAGTTTGAAAGTGACTGTTTTCTGGAAGCTGTGAGCTCCATTTTGAGTACTGCAAGCTTGGACCATGTGGGCCACCTAAATGTCGAATTCCAGCCAATGAGGTTCAGCCCCTTGCCATTTGAATGACAGCTAGCAAGCTGCCCCTGTCACACCCTGATCTGTTTCACCTGTCTTTGTGCTTGTCTCCACCCCCCTCCAGATGTCACCCATCTTCCCCATTATCCCCAGTGTATTTATACTTGTGTTCTCTGTTTGTCTGTTGCCAGTTCATCTTGTCTCATCAAGCCCCCCCCCTCCCCCCCTCTAGTCACTGTTTTCCCGGTTTTGACCATTCTGCCTGCCCTGACCCAGAGTCTGCTTGCCGTTCTGTACCTTGTGACACTGCCGTGGATTACTGACCTCTGCCTGCCCTTGACCTGTATTTTGCCTGCACCCTGTTTTTGTAATAAACTTTTGCTACTTCGAACTGTCTGCATCAGGGTCTTCTCCTGAGCTGTGATAGCCCCGCATTAACCAATGAGATTGCAGGGTGGGCCCAACATCTCAGTAGAAACAGCAGAGAGAGAGAGCAATGATATGGTGCTCATATCTGCACATCAGTGGCAATCAGTTTCATTTAAGATGAGGGATGACATTTCATTTTTTCATGAGCATGGCCTTACTTCTATTACAGCATATTGGATGACTGTCGTTCATATTCCATTCACCCAGCTCAATGTAACATTGATAGGTTTAGGCTACTACATGATACTCAAAATGTCCTTATACCCATCATGAGGTTGCTACAACCTAACCTATGCATGAAAGTTTACAACGTAGGTGCACAGGTTGAAAGGAATTTAAGTAATCAAAGTGACAGACATTGATACATTCAGTACCGTCTTACACACTTTTGCCTGCATCTAGCTGATCTAGGGTGTAATCATTAGTCCAACAGTTGCAAACGAGAGTGTCTATTAGAGAAATTCAGGTATGTTTATCCCTGTTTCGTTCCATTTGCTTCCATTTAAGAAACGTTTTTCAACAGATAGCAGCCACATGCAAACATCATGATCCCTTTGATCGTTGTATTCCTTCTTGCATCTGCACACTCTCCTCCTCTGACCTTTTCCCTTCGCTTGTGGACTTCAGTGCACAACACATCAGCTTTCTGTGACCAGGAGAAAAAACCTTTCCAAGCCAAATCTTCATATCATTACCGCTAACCGCTACACACAGCCTACATCGTTGTCACCATATTAACGTCATAGTTAACATAGCTACTAGAACTAACGCGTTAGTAAACCCACTACAATCATGCAGTACAGTGTACAGTCAGCAGCAAGCAGTTTAGCAGTTATACCGGCAGGCCCCAGTGGCAATACAATAATACATCCAAAAGCTTACCTTGTTGGATATCCATATCCAGCATCCCTCTCTGTTTTAGCTGGGTGTTTGAGTAGGCTAACCTAGCTAGCTGCATTCTCTAGCTAAGTAAGTTAAAGTGAAAAAAATACAACAAAATATATTTCTCTGTCTCTATCTCTCTCTTTCTCTTGCTTCTCCTTAATTTTTGGATACATGTATTTGTTCAAAACCGTTCAACTATTGTCTTTCTCCCTCTTTGAGTCAACTACTCACCACATTTTATGCACTGCCGTGCAGCTGGCTGTAGCTTATGATTTCAGTAATAGATTCCTTCTCTGATCCTTTGATTGGGTGGACAACATGTCAGTTCATGCTGCAAGAGCTCTGATAGGTTGGAGTCTGTCCTCCGGAAGTTGTCATAATTACTGTGTAAGTCTTTTGAAAAGGGTGAGAACCATGAGCCTCCTAGGTTTTGTATTGAGTCAATGTACCCAGAGGAGAACGGAAACTAGCTGTCCTCCAGCTACACCCTGGTGCTACCCTACAGAGTGCTGTTGAGGCTACTGTAGACCTTCATTGCAAAACAATGTGTTTTCCTCAATTATTTGATGCTATGTGAATATATTTAGTCGTTTTATCTACAAAGGAAAACTTGTTTCATGTTTCACTATTTTTTATGAAAAAATTGTCATCCACTTCCTCTTCTGAGCAGCCTCCAATGCTGCACATACTGTATGCAACGTAGTATGCAATTTTCAGCGACCACTTTTGGCTCGTGAGTGCTACTTTCAGAACTACTGGCTAAAAAGTATACAAAAGTACCAGAGAATATCGTTAACCCATTAACTATGTATCATTGCAATGCAGACAGATGTGCTTATTGCCTTCATTACTGTAAATTAACCTAGATTCACTGCTGCTCAAAATGCTGCACACATTTCCTGACTTCCTGTTTTCCTGATATTACAGCAGATTATTTTCTGTACAGTATTTGTATATTTTGTATTTGCTTGAACATTCCCTCAAAACAAAGTGAAAGGTTAACATGTTGACTTCTAAGTTTCAAGACTTCTAATGGATCATACTATAATTTGCTGTGACTGAGCTGTCAGCATTCAAATCCTGTAAAAATGCAAAACATTTTGAGAGAAAAAACTCTCTCTCTCTCTCTGGGAACCAAGAGTATTTTGGCCTTTAACGTGCCATTTTGTGGCTACTTTAAAGGCCACAATATACTTTTAAGATGGAGAGGGAGCTTTGTGTGACATGCACACAAACACACACTCACTCATGCACTCACGCACTCACGCACTCACGCACGCACGCACGCACGCACGCACGCACGCACGCACACACACACACACACACACACACACACACACACACACACACAGCTCCAGTCTTATTGGTGTACTCTGATTACATCAGCCCTTAATTGGGGATTTGGTGAGGCAGCCACAGCTGTCATACTGCTAGCCATACTGGTATCGTTAACCATGCGGTTTACAGCCAAACTGTAGAGCTTCCTCTAGGGTTAGTGTAAGTCCCAAATGGCCAGGAAGATCGCTCTAGTTTCAACTCAAAGTTAGATGTCCATCAAGGTCCCAAGAACATTTAGAATTACCTTCAAAACCGGGCCAGTAGGGGCAACAGTGAGTCCTATTTCCTCAGGCAAATGGTGCCCTATTCAGAGTATAGCGGACTACTATTGAGCAGGACCCATATGGCTCTGATCAAAAATAATGCACTATATGGAGAATAGGGTGCCATTTTAATCTGAGTTTGCCATAAGGATGCAGTTTGTGTCCTTACACAACAAGCTAGCTACATTTCTCTGGCAGTGTGGTGCATCACACAGGCTAATGAGCAATGTCAGACCAGAAGCCAGTCACAAAGTCTGATATGTCATAATACCAGGGTTTCTTTCCAATTTCTCTCAACGAGTCAAAGGCATTCAGAATGGCTGTTTTATAAATTCCGTCTACATGGTCCAGTTCACGGCCGATTCTGATTGAAAGTTGAAAATATGTATTTTTCGGATGTTGAAAAGGTGTATTTCAGACGTTGAAGATACGTATTTTCCTGGACGTTGAAATCAGGTTAAATTTAGGTTCTGAAGGAAAGTTAAAATCATTTATAGACATCTATGTTTGGGCCAAATAAAGGCTGGTCCAGACCTGACCAAAACCCAACGTCCTGACAGGACCAAAAAAATATGTCAAAAAGGCGTCGGCACTGGTCCATGCTGACTGGGGTACAGCCTACAGTGTCAGCCTGCAATGGAATTTTATGAATGCCCATCCATGAGTTAGACCCACCATTTGTAAAACAGGCCAATGCATTGGCTTTATTAGTCCTGATTCCTGTGACTAACCAATTTGGCTATTTAAGCTCTGAATATCAGCTACCCAAACTTATCAGGAGTTATCCTGAGCCTATTTGCAATGTGTTTACACAGAGGGAAATGCAGAAGTACTTACTTAAGCATTCTATGTTTTTTTTGCTATGATCAGCTCGTCAAAAATGAACGGATACAAACTTGAAACCACTGATCATGACAATTTAGCCCACGGGGTGAAACTCCTGGACTGCAATTATAAGTAGCCCGATTATCCATTCCATTTGTCCATTCAACTTTAACCTGTCCTGTTTTTACGATGCGTTGTTAGTTAACATGTCAGCAAGTGTTTTATTTAATTGAGACATTTAGGTTAGGCTATTTGATCGGATTAACCTGCATGATGTAAAAAGTGCCTCTCATAACATTGTCATCCATTTTATCTCCAGCCTGTAAGCTACAGAAAAACCCACTAACTCTTTCTACCATATACTATATCTGCTACATGATTGATGCAGCGGTGGAAAAAGTACTCAATTTTCATACTTGAGTAAAAGTAAACATACTTTAATACAAAATGACTCAAGTAAAAGTGAGTCACCCAGTAAAATACTACTTAAGTAAAAGTCTAAAAGTATTTGTTTTAAAATATACATAAGTATCAAAAGTAAAAGTACAAATGATTTCTTATTCCTTATATTAAGCCAACCAGACGGCACAATTTTCTTGTTTTTATTTATTTATGGATAGCCAGGGGCACACTCCAGCCCTCAGACATCATTTACAAATAAAGCAATGGTGTTTAGTGAGTCCGCCACATCAGAGGCCGTGGAGATGATCAGGGATGTTCTCTTGATAAGTGCATGAATTTGACCATTTTCCTGTGCAGCTAAGCATTGAATATGTAATGAGTACTTTTGGGTGTCAGGGAAAATGTATTGAGTAAAAAGTACATTATTTTCTTTAGGAATATAGTGAAGTAAAGTTAAAAAAATATTTATAGTAAAGTAAAGTACAACTTAAGTAGTACTTTAAAGTATTTTTACTGAAGTACTTTACACCACTGGATTTATGTTCAATAATGTTTTTGACGCAGCGTTGTTGGAGGTAGGCCGTGATGCGTCTCTCCAACAGCACCCTGGAGAGGTGTTCTGGGAATGGGCAATCAAAATATATGCCACTGGTTGAGAAAAATGTTCATTGTTTTGGGGCAGAATTATGTGAGGTTTTATGTGTTGTGGGCAGTGTGTCTTGGTCAGTTTAGCTCAGAAAATGCCACCCTCTTGAATCTGCCAGCAGTAGGTGGCCACCTAATCCTGCCAAATGAAGGCCCGCCTTGGTTCAGTTCCCGTTCCAGAGGTCTGTTACAGAAAACAACAAACAAAATACTTATTTTTTTAGATTTCTGGAATTGGCTATTGCCTGATATAATCTCGCACCTCAAAGCTACTATTATTTCTTTCTGAGCCTCACCACCCTAATAGGCATGCAAATAGCGTCAAGATCTGCTGGGACAAATGTAATCATTATTTTTACAAATCCCTGTGAGCTCAGTACCAAAGTCCTTGGCTTTTGCAAAAAGGAAGTTATTTTAGGTTTGCCATTGCGGTGGCAAAGCTGGACTCAGGGATAGACGTAACATAGTAAATGAAAAGCCATGACACTCAAATTAGGATGACATGTTACGTTTGGTATGCTATGTATTAATTTGTGGATGTCCATCGTTCATTTCGTATGTTATGTTACAAATAGAAATGTATTTATTTCAATTCATAAAATAGGTTAAGATTTTGCAATACCTATGATATGTTACAAATTCCAAATTGTTGTGGTTAACGTTATATAGGCGGTTGGGTTGCTAATGCTAACGTTAGCTACGTGTCTAACGTTAGCTAGGCTAGGGGTTAGGGGTTAAGCTTAGGGTTAAGGTTAGGGTTAGGAGTTTGTTTAAAGGGTTAAGGCTAAGGTTAGGGGAAGGCTTAGCTAACACGCTAAATAGTTGCAAAGTAGCTAAAAAGTAGTAAGTAGTTGCAAAGCTGCTAAAATGCTAAAGTTGTCCATGATGACATTTGAACACGCAACCTATGGGTTGCTTTTTGTCTTAAGTAACCTTCTGTTTAATGTAACAATACCAAAACTAACATATCATACTAATTTGAGTGCCCCAGATTTCTGTTTATGACGTGAGACCAGCCTATGTTGGGGCATTCTACTAATAGATTATATTAATCCTAAATGGTTATATGAATGGATATGCCTCCAATATGTTGGGGTGGGTAAGCTAAATTTAAATGACCTTCTCAAGCCATGCATTATGTAAGACTCATAATAGTTTATTCTTACTATACAGCGATGCCTGAAAATACAATCAATCTTTTATATAACTTTATAACTGCTGCAAAAGGGAGGCAGGTAGCCTAGTGGTTAGAGCATTGAGCCAATAAACTAAATGTTGCTGTTTCGAATACCCGGCTTGACACGGTGAAAAATCTGTCCGTGTGCCCTTGAGCAAGCCACGTAACCTTAATTTGCTCCAGGGGTGCCGTAGTACTATGCCTGACCCTGTAAAACAACACATTTCAATTCACTTATCGGTGTATGTGACCATAAACCTCTTTATTTATTTGTTTTTTGCTTTTAAATGGCACCTTATCTGTAAAAGGCTCTTATTAAGCTATTATTTACAGCTAAATAACTGTACATTTACAAAGTATTTGCAGGGTTACCATTTACTAATGGGCTTTTGCATTGCGCCATTCTATCCATTATATCATTATATCCATGCATTTATTTGCTGCAGCAGGGAAACCAATAGACGAGCGTTCTCAGGACTTTGAACTATAGAGGAAAGTTTGACCTCACATATATATGTCATCAGCCGTAGCAAGGAGAGCTGTCCCAGATAATATCATTATTTCACGTCTGCTATCAATTTGTCAGGAGGCATATATTCAAAAGTGAATATGTTGAGAGAAAAGTATTTCGTTAACAATACTTTTATCGTATATTATTTATTTGGTTTTGCAAAAACAACGTGGACTGTGAGACAAACAGACAGACAGATAGACATTACAATCCTCTCAGGCCATGTATAATCAAAAGCAGAGAAGAGAGAAGAGAGAAAATAAGAGAGATTCTAAATATTGATTTTATACCATGTAGTTTTGTAATTTATTCTTCTGCCAAGTTTATAGGACCGAAAAAGAAATGGACAGTTGTCGGAGGAGATGTAACACAGAGGATGATTCTGGGATGGAGGGAGGGAATGAGGGAGTATGGGAGGCCTACTGAATGTTTGATACTCTGCATGAAAGAGAGTTTGCATTGCGACTGTAAGAAACTGACCATCAAAGCTGTCACGCCCTGACCTTCGAGAGCCTTTTTATGTCTCTATTTGGTTTGGTCAGGGTGTGATTTGGGGTGGGCATTCTATGTTTTTGGTTTCCATGATTTTGTATTTCTATGTGTTGCTATATGTATGGTTCTCAATCAGGGACAGCTGTCTATTGTTGTCTCTGATTGGAACCATACTTAGGTAGCCCTTTTCCCTCCTTTCAGTGTGGGAAGTTAACTTTGTTTGTGGCACATAGCCTTAAGCTTCACAGGTGTTTTGTATTGTTTACTGTTTTTTGTCGGCTTCATCCTAAATAAAAGGAATATGTACGCTCAGCACCCTGCAGTTTGGTCCACTTCATTCGACGGCCGTGACAAAAGCCTTGGGAACAAGAGTGTGGCTAGCAGGGTAGAGGGGCAGGGAGGTAGTGGACAACCAGGTCCTAGGTCATTTGTTTAATGAATATTACTAACAGCCACAGATGAAAAAGAAATTGGCCAAGAGATCCGTGTAATATGTTTAAAGGGTGTAATACAATCCAATAAAATACAATGTAGTATTATTAATTTCCAATTATGTTCTTAACCCTGGTCAACATGGGCCTGGATGTACGCTGGGAGTTGGGAAGCAAGTACAGGGAGTGCAAATGTAATAATAAATAGAACATAGTACAAAACAAGAAATATGAAAAGTGTACAGACATGAAACAGAAACAGAGTGAATAATGCCTGAGGAACGAACCAAAGCGAGTGACCGATGCAGGGGAGGTAATCAGGAAGGTGATGGAGTCCAGGTGAGTCTCATGAGGCACAGGTGAGCGTAATGATGGTGACAGGTGTGCGTAATAATGAGTAAACTGGCGACAACGAGCACCAGAGAGGAGGAGCGGGAGTAGACGTGACAGTACTCCCTCCCTAATGCGCAGCTCCAGCCGCAGGACGCCGACCAGAGGCACGGCATGTTTCATGTCTGTATGCTACTCGATTTTCATGTTTTGTTCCATGTTCGTTTATTTATGAAATTCACTCCCTGTACTTGTTTCCCGACTCCTAACGTACACGTTACACTCTGCCTCGTGGCAAAATGTGTAGAATTGCAGGAAATTAGCTTGAAAGCTGCAAAAATGTCTCCATGATGCCAAGAGGCGGGCCTTTAAAATGTTCCTTTGAGAACCCCTGCTATAGGGTACTGACTGACTTCTGAGAGAACTCGACTATGCAGCACAGTAACAGTACCGTAAAGTATCGTCACTTTGGGAATGGAAATTTGAGTTGAAGGTCTTCTAAAAGAAGTGCAATGTCCATGTCCCTTGTGACAGAATGGAGAGAGATCACAGACCAACTGATGCCCAGTGGTCTCTATTTGCTATTCTACATGTGGCCGTGTGATGTTCAAAGGTTGGCTTTGATTTGAAAACTAGACTTTATTCATCTGACTGAACATCAAGACAGCCGACAATACTGGTCAAATGGATATGATTAATAAAAACATAAAACTTTCTAAAACTTTGATTCTGTAACTAATAAAGATGCATGTGATTTGTGTTGGTACAAGTTTTGATGTTGTGGAATAGAAAATGACATAAAATACAACAAAGCATACAGCGAGATTTTGTGAGATTTTTTGCAGTTGTTTTCAGTTATACTCCATCTTGGCTCTTTAAACTGTAACTAGAAAATAAAGGGATTATAGGGCCTAAGTAGTTCATCTGAAGAGAGCATAATGAACCCATCATGGTTGTCCCCAGTCCCCCCAAGCTTTCTGCATATCTGTGTGCAGTCTCAAATAAGATAACCATGGTTAGAATAGAATAGAATAGAATTGAAAATAATAGAACAGAATACAATACAGTACAATAGTTCTAGACTGGCATCAGGTCAATTATTGTTGCAATATCCAATGGTAAAAGTACTCATTCAGAAGAATCAGTTCTACAAGCAGTGAAGTAAAATATAACTGTAAACCTGGAGCCACAGCTACAAAACAACATTTGGAAAATTGTCCCATGGAAATTGACCACCACAGTCGTTGTTTTGTATAATGGTTTGTTTCTAGCCCCTTAGTGTATAGCTAATAAACATAGCTGGTGTACTGGACTATAGCATCAACAACTATATAACTATGTAAGAAATGCACAGATGGATGGTGGTGGTGCAGCTGTGGAAAACATTAGTGGATCAAACCAGGGACTGCCTGCATCCCAAATGGCACCCTATTCCCTATATAGTAGACTACTTTTGACCAGAGTCCGTAGTGCACTATATAGGGGAAAGGGTGCCATTTGGGACACAGCCACTGTCTCCTTGATTAGCACCACTCACCACTGCCTGCCTGTTGTAGATCCACGGCCCTCAGCGTCATTTATCCCTGTCTGATTTATCCCCTGACTGAGGAGTTCGTGGGCCAGCAAACACATTCCACTCGCTCTTGGAAATACAGCACACATGAAATGCATCTGTTTGCTTATTAAATTGAACAACTAGCAATGAGCGGCAACATCTGCATGAGCAGTTCTCAGGGGTGAAGAAATATGCTCTGTATTTTCATGGACCTCAACTCTTTAATCCTATTTATGTGACATTTCCATCACTGGGGAAGTTTTTAATTTCTTTTCAGAGAAAAAAAAAGAATTCACAGCATGACATTTTGCAGGACAAGTTGTTAACCCTTGTTAAATGCAGTCGTCGACTATCACAGTTTAAGGTCATGGTATTACTACAGAGGTTACTGCAGACACGTTCCTGGGGTGTGGTGTACCATAGTAACCTTACAGCTGTCTTATTCCAAAGGATACCCCCAGAAACGTTACGGAAAAACTTACAAAAACACAACTCAGATACATTGACATAAACAAGAAAGTCACTTTGAATAAATTGTTTGGGTCGTGAACCCCGGGTGTTTTTACTACGATGACCATATAGGGTGAGAAATCTCTCTTGGGCAGCAGACCATGGCTGGGCCAATAGGCTGAGGGGCTGCGGGGAGGACTGCTTACACTAAAGCAATCAGGACGATAGGACTTTGATTTAAAAAAATCATTATTTTAAAACAATTATCTTCACAGAAGACATTAGTATTAGTGTGTCTGTCCACGCTGCTCTCCTGGGAGTGGCAGGTTCCTGATCTAGGATCAGGTCCCCCAGGTCCATTAATTATAATCTAAAAGGCATCAATGATCCTAGATCAGCCCTCCTACTGTGGGACGCTTTATGAATGAATACAGGTCCAGGGCCCAGGGTCCAGGAGCAGATGTCCCTCCCAGTATGAGAGGTGCCCTATCTGGCAGCACACAGAGATGCCCTATACTGTGTAACCTGGTCCCCATCGAGAGGACTGTTTATGTAACTCTAGCATGGCACATCTGTCTGGGGGACATTATGGATCTTGTAGAAGTAGAACTGGAGAGGTAGAAAAGCTGGTCTGTCAGACGGCATAAACTGATACATGGTGGTGGATTCCTTCTAAACGTCTCTTGGCCAAAATATTTAACCATCAGAGATGAGCTTAACAGAGCAGAGAGCACGACAGATAGCTCCTTTCAAAACAGTCCTGCTATAGATTGGTATTACATAGAAAGGCCCTTCAGTCCCTCCTTAAAGAATGGAGTCTGAGTGGATACTGAGTGGAATGGAATAAGCTCAACTGACATTGTGTTACAACCATAGACATACACCATTGGTTTCTACAGTGTTTAAACGTCTTAAATGAAACACTTGTGCTAGTGGGAGGACTGGCTCAAGGATTGAAATGGCATGGCACGCCTAGTCACTAACTGGGGCTAGTATTTATGTGATTAAGTCATTTAAATAACAATGAACACCATTACATTGTTACCAGTGGTGACCTGTCATTCAGGGCAACTGGGGCACCTGTTTTTAGCCCCACCTGTTTAGCTACAAAAAAAATAAAATATTTCACATCAGTTTACAAATAATCTTTAAAAAAAAAAAATCGAGTTAATAAAGCCGTATATAAACATTGTCTCTTTTTTGCTTTCTTGAGTAAGGCAGCTCCAAAATGTAGGCGTTTCAACCTAGCTCAGTGCTTTCTGTGGTGGTGGGGCAGCCAGCGGAAAATGCAGAGCGTAGGGGTTGGTAATATTCTCTAGTTGAGCCGTGATTGGCTCAGTGTTCTGTCACTCATGGGGACACTACAGTACATCACCACAAAATCTACAGGGAGAGCAAGAAAGTTCAAGCCCCTTTGGGTGCTGCCGTAGATTTACAATATAAGTGCCCGTCCATGAAGGCTCAAGGTCATTGGCCACAGATAAAATAACGTCAAATCACGTTATATCTACCGTAGTTTGATTGAATTGATCATGTAAACATCATACTTTTAAAATCTTAGCTAGCACGGTAGACAAGCAGTCATCATCATGAATTACGTTGGCAATCTACTGACAAATCCTTTTCAATCCTTGTCATATGAAGAGAATTTATAGATAAAACGTATCAGTGCTCATCAGCCATTGGACATAAACATTACACAACAAGTTGGACATTTCTAATTCAACAATGAGTGGTTTGGAAGGTATTTGTGGCTAACTGCAAGCGTTGCAAAGCAATCACTAGCCTACAATTCAGTGGAGTGGGTGTGTGGTCCAAGTCTGGGTTTAAGGGTCTCTTTTCCAAGCTTAAAAGGACACCATGGGCCAGAAAAGGTTGAATACATTGGCCATGTTTTCAATCTAGAATGACTTCTGCCGCGTTTAAAACAACTGGAAACTCGGAACTGGGAAATCTCAGACTTCAGTGAGATCAAGACAACTGGGAACTCTGACTGGGAAAATACGTTTTGAACGGTTATCGGAATTCCAAGTCGTATACTTAGGCCTCTTTCTAGAGCTCCGACCTGAAGATAACTGACATCATGACTCAACCTTGTTCCCAGTTGTCTTGAATGCACCATAAATCCAGAGAATGCCAGACTTTGATGCCAATGTTTGATGACAAAATTTGCCCACAAGGACCACCGCGCATCCATCCTGTTCAAATGAATCCAAAAATGTATTGTATGCTGCTGCATAAATTATGTAATATGCCAGGTAGATATGTAAACTGTAGCTAAGAAAGTAATACTAAGTGTATGTGTGTAGTAAGCTGTTGGTAGCCCATGTGCCTCACCCTAATAATTTGGTCCTTTCCTCCTCATAACTTAGCCTATTGTTCTGACCTGAGGGTGCACTTGTAGCCTATAGCCTGTTTTAGAGAAATGTAATCATTGAATATTGTAAGAGCTTTCATTGTCTGCTTATATGACCTCTTTATTTATCCTACAGTTCTGACTTGGTGTACAGGGAGAATACTGTAAGAAAGGCCCATGCTCTGAATTCTGTCGCTATATATTTCAAAAGTGCTGAACAAATAGTTTTGTTGACTACGTCTGTCCCAGCTCGATCATTAATGTCTTAATCAAAATTAGGGATTGCCACTTGTCCACTAGTCATCCTCTTATGTCATAGTTTGTGCATCTCAATTGTCTGTAGAAACCACATTTGTTTAAGGTAGTCAGCCATATCAGATTTCTTTTTTAAAGCCATTAAATGAGGCTGAATGAACTGCTTTGCTGCCAGACAAGGCTCTGCTGATAGCCAGGTGTAGCAGTGGTAAGGTTTTGGGACAGTTTTATGTAGGCCCTAACAGTTTGTGGGCACCGTTTGTCACCGTTATAGTGCAATTAATATATTGTTTAGTGTTGTGTTGCATAGTGGCTTTGCTGGCATGCGTCTAAACATTTTTGGGGAGGTTGTCCCATCAAGATTTACATGCTAAAATGACCACTGACTGTTACTGATATTGCCATTGTGTCATTACTATACACAGCAAATCCCCAGTTTAGTTGAATATTATTGATGTTTATTGATTCTGTATTGCGCTGTGCTGTATTATACACCTTCTATACTGACCTGGTTGAATGTTGTCAATTAAGAGATTGGATAGAAAGTGCTGTATAGCATCTGGAACTATGTAATTAGAAAAGTACTTAAAAAGTCAAGAACATAAAATTAAATATTAAAGTTGACACGGTACTTAGGTAAGATACGTGCCTTCACTAAAATTCCACCCGTTTTACCTGGATTATTGTCACATTGGTATGAGACTAAAATACTAACAGACACAAACCATGGTCATGGTCCGTGACAGAGACGAGACGAAGAGTCTGGTTTTGAGATTGAGAGGAGAAGTAGACTCCTGAGGGAGGCCTTACGGTAACGTGTCTGTGGAATTCAACCATTCAGCCAACAAGACAGTTAATCACCCATCCCATTCATGGCGTAAATAAGACTGCTGCCTTACTTCTGCTGCGTCCCAGGACACCTAACTGCCATCTGCAAAAACACCTCCACTCTAAATTAGCCAAATGCCATATATTTTTATCCTTCATTTTGTAGACATAAACATACAGTATAATGTTAGAATATCTGTGCTATGCAAATGGAGTTTGTTTAGGGCTATACTAATGAGAACCACCTGGATCACCTGACCTGTATTATGACTTCATCCTGGTACCTCAGTGTTGTTTCTTTGAAAAGGAAACTCCTGTAAACTACATAAACAATATGGTTGACCTGTGACCTTAGAGCTCTGCTGATGGTCCAACTGAAAGCAGTCTCGATCGCGACGAAATGAAGAAGAAGAAGACGAAACTACTTTCTGGCTTAGTGAGGTTTCATTTTCAAAAGCAGAACTATTGCAGAGGACAACATGAAAAACAAACAAAAAAAATTCATTAAGGGCCCACAGGCTCCCAGTGCTGCAAATTCATTGGATGAGGCCGAGCCCTGATCAACAAAGCCACCTCTTCTTCTCCTAGAAACATTAATCACAGAATTGCTAACACAGGTAAAGGTTGGTCATAATAACACACACACACACACACACACACACACACACACACACACACACACACACACACACACACACACACACACACACACACACACACACACACACACACACACACACACACACACACACACACACACAGAGCTAGTGAATCAGAATAACAGGCCCAGGCCACCCTGTTTCTGGCCTCATAGCACATGCATGATGGCCTTAAAGAGGCAAACATTTCTCACGTTTATCTTTGAACTGTTCATGGCCCCAGGTCCCTCGGGAGGCAAGGCTCATAAAATATATGACCCCACACACCCACTTCCAACCTCCAACCTTTCACAGCTCCAGGCGTGGGATTTGGATTGTGGACCCCATGAAGAGTAGCTGATGCTTCTGCAAAAGCTCATGGGGATCCAAATAAACAAACAAATAAATCTGGGATAGACTCTAGCTATGGACTGAAAAGGTCATGCTAAGAGGATGGGGTGTTCAGGTAGGGATTAACTTGTAACCAAACTCGAATCCCCTAATAAATCTTTGACGCTCTTGTACTAAAGATAATAGAGGAATCCCATTCAGATTGATGACCATCACAGAGAAAAGAGAGGGAAGTTGCACATCTTAGATCAGTGTTTCTCAAATCTCTCCTCCCAGACGTTTCACAATTTTGTATTAGCCCTGAACTAGCTCACCTGATTGACAAAGGCTTGATGATTAGTTAACAAGGTGAATCAGGTGTGCTAGCTCCAGAATAGATCCAATACACTGCTGCGGGTCTCCAAGGAGAGGTTTGAGAACCACTGTCTTAGATGAAGCACATTTGAAGGGTGTCAATTGGAAACACAACACCACAATCTCTTTCAAACATGTCTACAAGCACATAAATACAGAGTACGAGCAGTCAGCAACAGAATGTGTGCATACATGTGGACATTCAATTTTCCAGGCACACAAACACTTTCTCCACCTCAGCACAGGTTTGCCCTCTTTTCCTCATGTGATTTCCTGTCAAGGCCCAGCAGACCTGTGGTGTATATTTCCGTCATGGCATATTTATACCTTTACCTCTAACTACAGGTCAGTTCTGCGCCACTCACCTTTCAGTGGTGCCCTGAACTACAGCGGAGTTTCGACACTCTCGGCACACCCTACATGTCTGTTTTGTAGTTGACAGCTTTCAGTGATCGACTGGGACATGCCATTGACCAATCAGAGCGGAGGTGTGTATGTGATGTGATTATTGGTTGAGAGGGTAGACATCTGGTTGTGCTTAAAGCCTGGTAAGTAGTGCTGCTGGAGTGTTTTTATTCTGTTTGGTTATGGTGGTGCAGAGTGAAGCAACAGAGCTCAGAGCCTTGGCAAGGCAGTGCTCTCTCTCTCCATCTTTCTCTCCCTCTTTCTCTCTCCCTCTGAGCCATGTCTGGGATGGAATAACAAATCTTAATACAGTCTGGCCCTCCTTTCCTACTTCCCTCCTAGTCCCAAAAGGACCACAACATCTGTACCCAGTCTCAGGCAGAGAGAGATCAGGCAGGCAGACAGGCGGGTAGGCAGACCAAGCAGGCAGAAAGACAGGCAGCCAGGCAGACCAGGCACACAGACAGGCAGACCAAGCAGGCAAGCAAGCAGTCGCTGGCAGCTGGTATTGGTGTGTTTACAGCCCTCTGCCATCCTCCAGGAAGAGGGGTTCATTTTCCAAGAGGGCTTTACTTTCCAGTTTTGATGAAATTAGACTTTGCCCGTGGTTTAATTAAGACAGGTACTTAAAATCCACTCCAACACCAGAGCCCGAAAAATGAGCCAAGAGCCTTAATAACAACGTCTCCAATTCTCAGTAAAAGCACAATTAATCAAATAAATGTTCATATTATTGGAATAACATTTTGGTGTTACCTGTATCGTAAAACTACTTTTACATGAAGTACTCTGCCAATATATGCAAATCTATACATAATTGCTTCAATGCTCAGTATTTCCTTATGGACTTTGATGGTCTTTAAATCACCATCAATAGCTGTGAGTTTACTGTAGCGTAATTACACTGTAATTACTGTTAAAAGGATTGAGAAGACTACAAATGACCACGGCCTTTTAAATGATCCTTCACAAGTGGTCTCCATTCTGGATGATTTTCTGTTCGAAAGATAAGCTTGCTTTGGTGCAAGTCATCATGACAGAGTTGACTTTCAGTAGAAAATAAACAGCAGTAACCACACTCTCTGCCGATCTATAATCTATCCCTGCTTCACAGTTTACACATAATCAAAACAAAGTCCCTCAGAAACAGCTATACAGTTTACAGATGTCTTGTATGCATGCATTCACATTTTCCATAATACTAACCAACTATGTTGGTGCATACTACTGCATTGTGAAGTCTCACGATGTATGTGAACAATAGGAATTACCCGTGAGCATTGTTGTATTTGTGTTTGGTTTCAATGTGCTGGAGAGTGGGGTTACTGGCCGTAATAGACCTCTCGGGTTAAGGAAAACATGGTCATGTCATAGTCAATACCGTGGGTTCACTTGAACTCTGTCATTGCCAGCATTCATCTCAGAGCTTGCAATCCTGCATTTGACAAGCAGATTTATAAACAGTTACTGCAATAAGGCTAGCTGCCCAAATAGAAAAGCCACAATGAGGAATGTATTTTTGTATAAAAAATATTCTGTGTTGTTTTGAGACCCATTTCTGTGGTGTGTATGTATGTATGTATGTGTGTGTGCGTGCGTGCGTGCGTGCGTGCGTGCGTGCGTGTGTGTGTGTGGTTGGGATTGGGCTTTTTCATTATGCGTGGTGGTGTGATTCTGTGTGGTTCTGAAGCTATGGATATTTTATTGGAATTGCTCCAGTGTTCCAGCTATAAAAGTGAGGCCTTCCAACCTGTCAAGTAAATATACACACAGTACCCATGTGCCACAATCAAAACATTGTCTGCAAGTCAGCAGAATGAGACTATTTGATGGACACTGGCAAGTGATATCAAATGTACCGTAGTAATTTTTCTTCATGTGTGGAGCGAACGGGGGCCAGCTGTGCTAGGAAGCTAAACTTAGATTGTCTACTATTATGTCAGGTGTGGTTGGAATTTATGTCTGGGTCATACACATCCACATGGTAAACTTGTTGGGTGAAGTTATCTTGGTGTTTGAGATTTCTTTGACATTCATGTTTCTGCGAGCTAGTGTTCATATCTAATGAACACTAGCATGCAGAAATCACTGACCATGTGTTTGGAGTCTGTAACAGGTGGTATTATACACTGTATTTAAAGCCTACCCCGAGCAGCGTTTGTATCTAAAGCCTACTCCGAGCAGCGTTTTTGGATTTTCTTTTTTTTACAAATGTAGCATTGAAAATACAACTCCTGATTATTATCTAAACCTCATAAGATAACCTCTCACCTCAACCACACACAACCTCCCGACCTCACACTCACACTGTTCCACCTCCTCTAACCACTCCAACAACCCCCCTGGGGATTGACCAATGGCTGCGGAACAGGATGTGGTTCTCTGCTCTGTGAGACGTCTCAGACCACCCTCTTTATGGGATTATAATGATGACAGAACTACGTGCATTTATATTTCAAATGTTGTGGTCACACATTGAGTTTCGTGGTTACAAGTACAATTCGCAAATGTGTAATTTAATTTCGCAAGCTTGTATCATGATGTGCAAAAGATTTAAAAACGGTCGCAAACTTGCAACTTGACATCATTTATTTTCAGAATTATTACAAATCCATTTACAAGCATGAATATTCTGCTGTGAATCAACAATACACTTGCAGATTTTGAATCTGCGTGCGCTCTGAGTTCTGTCACTTTACCAAGAGATTCTTAAACTTGCAAAAAGTTTTGTAAATTAGTAGACATTCGCAAGTAAAACAATTACTCCTGACCAATCAGTTCCCTCTGCCAAAACCACAGCCGCCTAACCATTGGCTGGATTGTTCCATCCATCAAAATAATCTCAGGAAGTAGCTACCCACGTGCGCAAAAGAGGATGAGGTAAATGAAACCAAAATTATCTATTTGTAAGTAATCCTCTTTTTAAAAATCTGTGTTCATCGATTGTTTTGAGAAAAGGCATGACAGTAGTTTACATATGTGAAATATAGTGGTACAATTCAAACGAACTCCAGACCAGCCATTGCATTGATAGCCGCTATCGCGTTAGCTAGATGGCCTCAGACATTCATCCTAGCTTTACTATCAATTCAATTTAAGGGCTTTATTGGCATGGGAAACATATGTTAACATTGCCAAAGCAAGTGAAGTAGATATAACAGAAGTGAAATAAACAATAAAAATTAACAGTAAACATTACACTCACAGAAGTTACAAAATAAAATACATTTCAAATGACATATTATGTCCATAAACAGTAGTGTTCTAACGATGTGCAAATAGTTAAAGTACAAAAGGGAAAATAAATAAACATAAATATGGGTTGTATTTACAATGGTGTTAGTTCTTCACTGGTTGCCCTTTTCTTGTGGCAACAGGTCACATATATTGCTGCTGTGATTGCACATTTTGGTATTTCACCCAGTAGACATGGGAGTTTATCAAAATTGGATTTGTTTTCTAATTCTATCTCCTTTCTAATTCTTTGTGGATTTGTGTAATCTGAAGGCTATTCTCGCATGGAATAGCCTTCATTTCTCAGAGCAAGAATAGACTGACGAATTTCAGAAGAAAGTTTTTTGTTTCTGGCCATTTTGAGCCTGTAATCGAAACCCACAAATGCTGATGCTCCAGATACTCAACGAGTCTAAAGAAGGCCAGTTTTATTGCTTCTTTAATCAGAAAAACATTTTTCAGCTGTGCTAACATAATAGCAAAAGGGTTTTCTAATGATCAATTAGCCTTTTAAAATTATAAACTTGGATTAGCTTTCCCCCAGCAGTTTCAATTTAGCTATCTAGATAGCTAATGGCATTTGTAATCAACTTTATCAATCAGATGGTAACTAACAAATATATAATTTCCCCCCTTGCATCTAAAAATGCCTGATAAAGCTAGCCAGTTGATAGTAAAGCTAGGATGAATGTCAGAGGCCAGCTAGCTTACACAATATTGGTTGGCAATGCAATGTCTGGAGTTCGTCTGAAATGTACCATTATATTTCACATGATAAGCAAACTACTGTCATGCCTTTTCACAAAAGAATTGATAAACACTGATAAAAAAAGATCATTACTTTCAAGTAAATTGTTTGTTTAATTTGATCTCATCCTCTCTTGCTCATGTGGGTAGATACTTCCTGAGATTTATGATGTTTTGTTCCGGCGCCAACAGAGATGGCCGCCTCGCTTCGCGTTCCTAGGAAACTATGCAGTATTTTGTTTTTTTATGTGTTATTTCTTACATTGGTACCCCAGGTAATCTTAGGTTTCATTACATACAGTCGGGAGGAACTACTGAATATAAGAGCAACATCAACTCACCATCATTACAACCAGGAATATGACTCTCCCGAAGCGGATCCTGTGTTTTGCCAGTACAATGGATCTGATCCCAGCCGGCGACCCTAAACAACGACACCGTAAAAGGGGCAAACGAAGCGGTCTTCTGGTCAGGCTTCGGAGATGGGCACATCGCGCTCCACTCCCTAGCATACAACTCGCCAATGTCCAGTCTCTTGACAACAAGGTTGATGAGCAAGGGTAACATTCCAGAGAGACATCAGAGACTGTAACGCTCTTTGCTTCACGGAAACATGGCTCACTCGAGAGACGCTAACGGAGTCGGTGCAGCCAGCTGGTTTCTTCACGCATCGTGCCGACAGAAACAAACATCTTTCTGGCAAGAAGAGGGGCGGGGGTGTATGCCTTATGATTAACGAGACGTGGTGTGATCATAACAACATACAGGAACTCAAGTCATTCTGTTCACCTGATTTAGAATTCCTCACAATCAAATATCAACCACATTATCTACCAAGGGAATTCTCTTCGATTATAATCACAGCCGTATATATTCCCCCCCAAGCAGACACATCGATGGCCCTGAACGAACTTTATCTGACTCTTTGTAAACTGGAAACCACAAACCCTGAGGCTGCATTCATCGTAGCTGGGGATTTTAACAAGGCTAATCTGAAAACAAAACTCCCTAAATTCTATCAGCATATCGATTGTGCTACCAGGGCTGGTAAGACCTTGGATCATTGTTATACTAACTTCCGCGACATATATAAGGCCCTCCCCCGCCCTCCTTTCGGAAAAGCTGACCACGACTCCATTTTGTTGCTTCCATCCTACAAACAGAAACTAAAACAGCAAGCTCCCGCGCTCAGGTCTGTTCAACGCTGGTCCGACCAATCTGATTCCACTCTTCAAGACTGCTTCGATCACGTGGATTGGGATATGTTCCGCATTGCGTCCAACAACAACATTGACGAATACGCTGATTCGGTGAGCGAGTTCATTAGAAAGTGCATTGACGATGTCGTACCCACAGCAACGATTAAAACATTCCCAAACCAGAAACTGTGGATTGATGGCAGCATTCGCGTGAAACTGAAAGCGCGAACCACTGCTTTTAACCAGGGCAAGGTGACCGGAAACATGACCGAATACAAACAGTGTAGCTATTCCCTCCGCAAGGCAATCAAACAAGCTGAGTGCCAGTATAGAGACAAAGTAGAGTCGCAATTCAACAGCTCAGAGGTATGTGGCAGAGGTATGTGACAGGGTCTACAGTCAATCACAGATTACAAAAAGAAGACCAGCCAGGTCGCGGACCAGGATGTCTTGGTCCCAGACAGACTAATTAACTTTTTTGCTCGCTTTGAAGACAATACAGTGCCACTGACACGGCCCGCTACCAAAACCTGCGGGCTCTCCTTCACTGCAGCCGAGGTGAGTAAAACATTTAAACGTGTTAACCCTCGCAACACCATAATACCCTCCAAACTCGTCATCAAGCTCGAGACCCTGGGTCTCGACCCCGCCCTGTGCAACTGGGTCCTGGACTTCCTGACGGGCCGCCCCCAGGTGGTGAGGGTAGGTAACAACATCTCCACCCCACTGATCCTCAAAACTGGGGCCCCACAAGGGTGCGTTCTGAGCCCTCTCCTGTACTCCCTGTTCACCCACGACTGCGTGGCCATGCACGCCTCCAACTCAATCATTACCAACAACGACGAGACGGCCTACAGAGAGGAGGTGAGGGCCCTCGGAGTGTGGTGTCAGGAAAATAACCTCACACTCAACGTCAACAAAACAAAGGAGATGATTGTGGACTTCAGGAAACAGCATAGGGAGCACCCCCCTATCCACATCGACGGGACAGTAGTGGAGAAGGTGAAAAGTTTTAAGTTCCTCGGTGTACACATCACGGACAAACTGAATTGGTCCACCCACATAGACAGCGTTGTGAAGAAGGCGCAGCAGCGCCTCTTCAACCTCAGGAGGCTGAAGAAATTCGGCTTGTCACCAAAAGCACTCACAAACTTCTACAGATGCACAATCGAGAGCATCCTGTCGGGCTGTATCACCGCCTGGTACGGCAACTGCTCCGCCCAAAACCGTAAGGCTCTCCAGAGGGTAGTGAGGTCTGCACAACACATCACCGGGGGCAAACTACCTGCCCTCCAGGACACCTACACCACCCGATGTCACAGGAAGGCCATAAAGTTCATCAAGGACAACAACCACCCGAGTCACTGCCTGTTCACCCCGCTATCATCCAGAAGGCGAGGTCACCTTCTATCTCAAGGCCATCAGACTGTTAAACAGCCACCACGAACATTTAGTGGCCGCTGCCAACATACTGATTCAACTCCAGCCACTTTAATATTGGGAATTGATGGAAATGATGTTAAAATGTATCACTAGCCACTTTAAACAATGGCACTTAATATAATGTTTACATACCCTACATTACTCATCGTATATGTATATACTGTACTCTATATCATCTACTGCATCTTGCCATCTTTATGTAATACATGTATCACTAGCCACTTTAAACTATGCCACTTTATGTTTATATACCCTACATTACTCATCTCATATGTATATACTGTACTCTATACCATCTACTGCATCTTGCCTATGCCGTTCTGTACCATCACTCATTCATATATCTTTATGTACATATTCTTTATCCCTTTACACTTGTGTGTATAAGGTAGTAGTTGTGGAATTGTTAGGTTAGATTACTTGTTGGTTATTACTGCATTGTCGGAACTAGAAGCACAAGCATTTCGCTACACTCGCATTAACATCTGCTGACCATGTGTATGTGATAAATAAAATAAAATTTACATTTATTTGATTGATGGAACAATCCAGCCAATAGTTAGGCGGCTGTGGTTTTGGCAGAGGGAACTGATAGGTCAGGAGTAATAGCTCCTGCCCCCAGGGTGCAAATCATTTTTACTTGCGAACGTCTTTCTACAAATTTACAAAACTTTTTACAAGCTTACAAATCTCTTGGTAACGTGACAACAGAATATTCATACACGTAAATGGACTTGAAATAATTCTGAAAATAAATTATACTTGCAAATCTTATTGAATGTATTCAAATGTCCCGTTACACGTTTGCGAACATGGTTAAATATTCTACACATCATGATACAAGCTTGCGAAATTAAATGACACATTTGCAACCACGAATCGCAACGTGCGACCACGAAATAAAAAATACAAACTCACGTAGTTCTTTCGTCATTATAATCCCATACCTACTTGGCCACGTTCACTAACTAGGACATAAACAAACAAAGCCCCAAAAAACTGTCTTGACCTATTAAGAGTAATACATGGTTACGTCCCTATTCTATGGTAATCCTCTCTCTGGGTTTTAATATGATTCAATACTTTGGATGGACAGAAAGTCTGTTTTGCATTCCAAATGGCACCATATTCCCTATATAGTGCATGGGCCAAAAGTAGTGCACTACTGTATATAGGGAATATGGTGCCATTTGGGATGCGTCCTGTGTCTGAGTGCTTTAGCTTTGGACTGTACAAACTGGTCTGGTCTGTTTGAATGGTTGTCAAGGAAGAACACATTTTCTCTGTTATAGAAAATATTCATATCAAAAATCAGTGATCTCAACATCTGGCTGTGGATCTAAGGAGGCGTATGAATGAAGGGTTGGAGAAGTGTGCAAAACAAATTAGTCATAACTTGGAGAGGGGCCTGTCCCACTGAGTGAGAAATCACTCCTGGACTGGTTCTGGAAGCCTTCACACACAGGTAACATAAAACAATGCTTGAAGCCAACTGTCGATCACACAAACAGGACAAAGGGCTAAGCACCTTCATTCAGTTGCAATTTAATCTTTGTTTGATTTTCTTTTCCTTTGCAAGCAGCGTGTCTTACTAAAAGCCTTTAAAGCCATGGGGAAATGGAAGGTGTAGGGGCTGACACTCAGGCCAGCAGAGTGACATCATACAGGCAGGGCCACATATGCAGGACTTTTTGCCCTACAGTGGTCAGTAAGTTTTGAGAAGTGTGGCCTGGACTGGTCAACTCAAACATGGTTTGGGATGACATCATTATCAGATCTCCTATCCAACTCACCCTTGGCCTCTCTCTCTCTCTCTGACAGTATGACATCCCACTGTGCGTACACCTGACTCCAAGGACCCCTAATCAAAGGAGAAGATGGGCCTGATTAGCTTGTGGGGAGAGAGATCGAGAGAGAGTGTGTGTTTGCGTGCGTGCATTTGTCTGAGTGTGGTCGTACACGAGTGCACACGTTTAGGCGGTCTCCCCCTTGTCCCCTGTGCTAGAAGGCCACATGGTCTGCATCATGTAATGACCTCACCCAAGAGGGGCCTGATGACATCATAAACACGCTGCCAAACCTAACACATCATTACTACAACTCATTAGTATAAGACAAGGCCCACAGGAATAGGGATATCTACACTGTTCTCGGTGAGATAATGACTAAGTAAGGTACAGAATGAAGCATATGGCTCCGTCCTCATCAACATTCAATAGGCCTGATGTTATTTTACAAATTGGCCGCTTGATAGAAACATAAGAAGAATTGTTTAATCAGAGGAAGACAAGAAACAGACCGAACAAGGTATGAAGGATTATAAGAATTTATTGGGTATACAATTGTGGATACAACATATCATGCATATTTACAGCATATTTTACTTAAAAAAAGATTTGCAAAACAAAAATCGTATTAAGAAATAGCTTTGAGAAGAAGGGTATTTCGACTAGCATTTGAGAAGGGACTTCTTTGGTTGTTATGAAACTACAAAATGTTTTATTTTATTGTCACATACACCAGAAAGGTGCAGTTTTAAAACGGTCAACCATAGTAGTATGGCACCACTGGAGTGGAGCAAATGTTAGCGATAAGTGCCTTGCTCAAGGGCACATCAACATATTCAAGTTTACAAATCAGCAACCTTTCGGTTATTATCCCAATTCTCTAACTGCTAGGCTACCTGCCGCCCTCAGCCAACTAACCAATGGTAGGGAGAGGGCATCTACAGTACATTGACTATCAAATTGTGGAAAGGTTTTAAAGATTTTAGAATTGAACATATACAAGGCCTTCAGAAAGTATGCACACCATTTACTTTTCCCACATTTTGTTGTGTTACAGCCTGAATTTTAAATTGCTTAGATATTTTTTGGGTCATTGGCCTCCACACAATACCCCATAATGTCAAAGTGATCTATGTTTTTAGAATCTTTTATAAATTCATTAAAAATGAAAAGATGAAATGTCTTGAGTCAATAAGTATTCAACCCTTTTGTTATGGCAAGCCTAAATAAGTTTAGGAGGTTAAATGTGATTAACAAGTCACATAATAAGTAGCATGGACTCAATCTGTGTGCAATAATGTTTCAAATGATATTTTAATGACTACCATGTATGTACCCCACACATACAACTATCTGTAAGTGAATTTCAAACAGATTCAATCACAAAGACCAGGGAAGTTTGCCAATGGCTCACAAAGAAGCGCACCCATTGGGAGAAAAAAAGTAGAACTTGAATATCCCGTTGAGCATGGTGAAGTTATTAGTACACTCTGGATGGTGTATCAATACACCCAGTCACTACAAATGATACATAAACCGCTCAGGGTTTGGTGGATGTAAAACAGTTAAGAGTATAATGGCTGTGATAGGAGAAAAAGAATGATGGATCAACAACATTGTAGTTACTCCACAATACTAACATAATAGACAGAGTGAAAATAAGGAAGCCTGAACAAAATAAAAATATTCCAAAAGATGCATCATGTTTGCAACAAGGCACTAAAGTAACACTGCTAAAAATTGTCCTGAATACAAAGTGTTATGTTTGGGGCAATATCTAATAGAACACATTACGGAGTACCACTCTGCATATGTTCAACCATATTGGTGGCTGCATCATGTTACGGGTATGGATGTAATCGTTAAGGACTGGGGAGTTTTTCAGGATAGCTAAGAGGCAAAATCCTTGAAGAAAACCTGGTTCAGTCTGTTTTTCACCAGACACTGGGAGATGAATTCATCCTTCAGCAGGACAATAACCTAAAACACAAGGGCAAATCTACACTGGAGTTGCTTACCAAGAAGACAGTGAATGTTCCTGAGTGGCTTACTTACAGTTTTGACTTAAATCTACTTGAAAAACTATGGCAAGACCTGAAAATTATTGTCTAGCAATGATCAACAACCAATTTGACAGAGCTTGAAGAATGTTGAAAATAAAAAAATTGGCAAATTTAGCACCATCCAGGTGTGGAAAGCTCTTATAGACTTACCCATAAAGGCTCACAGCTGTAATCGCTGCCAAAGGTAATATTTCTGTATTTCATTTTCAATAAATTTGATAACATTTCTAAAAACATGTTTTCACTTTGTCATTATGGTGGTATTGTGTGTAGAATAAAAATATATTTAATCCATTTTGAATTCAGGCTGTAACACAACAAAATGTGGAATAAATTAAGGGGTATGAATACTTTCTGAAGGCATTGTACAGAAAAACAGAGCCCTTTCAACTATTACAACATATTAAATAGTAGAACACAACTCTCTCTCTTTTTCTCTCACACAAGTACATACATATTCATACACATTCAGCACACACACACAGAAACTCACAACATGAGGTAGATAAGCGTTGATAAAGGGTTCAAACAACTAAAGCAATACAATTTGTTATTATGTACTGTATGAAAGTGGGGCCCCTCTTACAGGTTGGCTGTAATCAGCAAACCTCCCCTGTGCTACTTTGTACAAGACTGTATCACTGTAAGATTTACTAACAGTGATTTGCAATCTTAACTTACAAATACAATGCCTAATCGAATCCAAATTCATAAAGTGTAATTTCAGATGGAACTTCCTACAGGGAGGTTATTCCTCTTCATAGGTATTTGGACAATAATGGGAATATGAAGGTCCTCAACCCCGTTAGACAGGGAGGAGATAAAAGGAGGAGACAGGTTCATGGGTGAACTTCGCGCAGGTGGTCAGAAAAGCCAGTGAACTACAGGAATGTTATCAATGCAAATGATGAATGATGAAGACTGCCATTCCACTAGAGAAAGCAACATTTCAGAGAGAACTCACATACACTATAGCTAAAACAAAAAAAGGAAAAACTTTTCTGGCACAATCACAGAACAAGACATTGAGTAAGACCAGAGTTCATAGGGTATGAACACAACTAAACCTGTAATACGACAGATGAATATGTGATAGGAACAGACTATACAGAAAATCTGATCTTTTGATTTATGGAAATACAAGGTTATACTACTATTCCATTGTGTTTATATAGCACTTTAGTCTTGCTTACTTATATATTATCAATAATGTCACATTTGTGTTCATATGTAAGATGTGGGTTTCAAATATATTACTTTTGTAATGCTATACGATATCTAATCGTCTCTATGTTTACATAGAACAAATTCATTAAAAGCAGAATCCTTTTAAGGTAGTCAATGAAGCCAAATTCAACACGGAGTGAGAACTATTGGGTTTGGAAATGATCTAAAAATCAAAACATCACATGAAAAAAATTGCTAATATTTATATATTTTTTAGAAACAGAAATATATAAAGTAATATACAGTGCCTTGGGAGAGTATTCAGACGCCTTGACTTTATCTACATTTTGTTACGTTACAGCCTTATTCTAAAATGGATTTAAAAATCCTGATCAATCTACACAAAATACCCCATAATGACAACACAAAAACAGGTTTTTAGAAATCACATTTACATAAGTATTCAGACCCTTTACTCAATATTTAGTGGAAGCCCCTTTGGCAGCAATTACAGCATTGGCTCTTGGGTATGACGCTACAAGATTGGCACACCTGTATTTGGGAGTTTCTCCCATTCTTCTCTGCAGATCCTCTCAAGCTGTCAGGTTAGATGGGGAGCATCGCTGCACAGCTATTTTCAGGTCTATGCAAAGATGTTTGATTGGGTTCAAGTCCGGGCCCCTCAAGGACATTCAGAGACTTGTCCCGGAGCCAGTCCTGCGCTGTCTTTGCTGTGTGCTCAGGGTCATTGTCCTGTTGGAAGGGGAACGTTCGCCTGTCTGAGGTCCTGAGCGCTCTGGAGCAGATTTTAAACAAGGATCACTCTGTACTTTGCTCCGTTCATCTTTCCCTCGATCCTGACTAGTTTCATAGTCCCTGCCACTGAAAAACATGCCCACAGCATGATGCTGCCACCACCATGCATCACCGTAGGGATGGTGCCAGGTTTCCTCCAGACGTGATGCTTGGCATTCAGGCCAAAGAGTTCAATCTTGGTTTCATCAGACCAAAGAATCTTGTTTCTTATGGCCTTTTGGCAAATTCCAAGCAGGCTGTCATGTGCCTTTCACTGAGGAGTGGCTTCCATGTGGCCACTCTAATATAAAGGCCTGATTGGTGGAGTGTTGCAGAGATAGTTGTCCTTCTGGAAGGTTCCCCCATCTTCACAGAGGAACTCTAGAGCTCTGTCAGAGTGACAATCAGGTTCTTGGTCACCTCCCTGACCAAGGCCATTCTCCCCCGATTGCTCAGTTTGGCCTGTCGGCCAGCTCTAAGAAGAGTCCTGGTGGTTCTAAACTTCTTCCATTTAAGAATGATGGAGGCCACTGTTCTTGGGGACCTTCAATGCTGCAGAAATTATTTGGTACCCTTCCCCAGATCTGTGCCTCGATGCAAACCTGTCTCGGAGCTCTACACACAATTCCTTCGACCTCATGGTTTGGTTTTTTGCTCGGTCATGCACGGTCAATTGTGGGACCTTATATAGACACGTGTGTGCCTTTCCAGATCATGTCCAATCAATTGAATTTACCACCGGTGGACTCCAATCAAGTTGTAGAAACATCTGAAGGATGATCAATGGAAACAGGGTGCCCCTGAGCTCAATTTTCGAGTATCATAGCAAAGTGCCTGAATACATATTTTTTTAAATAAATTTGCAAAAAAAATGCAAATTCTAAAAACGTATTTTCGCTTGGTCATAATGGGGTATTGTGTGTAGATTGAGAAGGGAAAAATATATTTAATACATTTTAGAATAAGGTTGTAAAGTAACATATTGTGAAAAGGGGGAAGGGGTCTGAATACTTCCAAATGCACTGTATGTACATTTATGAAAAATAGAAAGAGCACAACACAAAAAAATTCACAGTACTCAAAGAGTCAACAATAGATTGTCTCTAGGTAAATACTTTCAAATATATATAATTTTATCCACAAATATATTTATACTCTGTTTTCTTCTGTGGCGACAGCTACACATGTCTACATACAACACAGGCTCAAAGCTTTGAGATTAAACACTTAACACATAAAAGTAGGCTCTAACGCAAATTACGTTTACTTAATGAATTGGGTTTTCTTTTACACGCCCAAACAAAGTAAAATTAGTACAAACCATCCCTTTTTTCCTAAAAAAAATTATTTCTATTCAAACCCCCCAAATAATAAAAGTAAAGGCACACCAGAGAACATTCATGGATTCTATGACGATGGGACTCTTTTGGCTTTACATTAGCATGGCACATGACATTAAAAAAAAACATGTTGTATTGTCACATTTACCGAATAGGTGTAGTGAAATGTGTTGTTTTACAGGGTCAGCCATAGTAGTACAATTATGTACATCTAAGTGCCCATACTGGGGTGGCAGGTAACCTAGTGGTTAGAGCGTTGGACTAGTGACCGAAAGGTTGCAAAATCGAATCCCCGAGCTGACAAGGTAAAAATCTGTCGTTCTGCCCCTGAACAAGGCAGTTAACCCACTGTTCCTAGGCCGTCATTGAAAATAAGAATTTGTTCTCAACTGACTTGCCTAGTTAAATAAAAGTAAAATAAAAATAAAATAAATATGTCTATAAACACAGAGAGAAACAATACATTTTGAACGTGACACCAGAGCCTAAATAATCAGGATGTGGAATGTTTGTCAGAACAAGTACACCATTAAGATTACAAGATGGCGCCGGTATATTGCAACGTTGAACTATTTCATGCCCTGGTGAGTAAGATTGTCAATGTATTTATCACATACAGAAAATAAACTTAAATTGAGAATCTGAGTATGATTTACTGAACATTAGAACAGCAAAACCAGACAATGACTATTTTGGCTTATATTTTCATTCCACAATCTCAACTTTATCAGGTTCTCAATTATTTGCTTTGAAAAATGTAAATGTTGGTATGAAATTGTGTACAACATTATTATGTACAATCAGAATGAAAACAGCTGAAGGTCTAGTGGTGTCGGACCCAGATAGAACGGCACGTTGTTTTTGTGCCCCAAATGTAATGCCCAATTACAATACTGTATATATTTATGATCCAACACGGCAGCATGTAGCATTTTAGTTACCTCACAATGGATACAAACATAAAACATTATAGTATATATGGGAATACTGGCCAAACATAGCCACTTTTCATGTCTTACTTAAAAACATAACATGCATAAGGCTTCTAATGCACACAACCTTGCACATTATATTTGGACTGTCTCCTTATAACATTTTAGATTATTTACAATAGTTGCAAAAATATATATATAGCTTTACAATGGCTGTTTTTATATAGTATAAGAGGAACCCATACTGCCGAAAGCCAAGCTGTGTAACACCAATCAAACTTGAGACTAAGGACTGCAAAGCAATCATCACTCAACATGACCAAATGCACACCGCTGATACTTTGTCATTAATGTTGTAACAGTATGTTTAGACGGATGCGTTGCCAAAGTCCTGACCGATTGTCATGACCAGCTGGCTTGCAAACAGGGTTCATCAAGATATCTTTCACATTACTTTTGTCTTTCACATTTCTTGGTATCTATCTATCTATGTATATATCTTGCTTGGTTATTAAGTCCTTTCAGATTCCAAGTGATTAATAGCACATGGCAGGATGCTTTACTCTATCTGGCTTTGAGGGGAAAAGAGACTGCTGAGAGGCTCCTTCTCACACTATTGCTCTCTGATTCAACTAGTTGCTTTGACTATCTCCTATAGCATGTGGATAGGAGGTAGCATCTCTTATTTATTTAGCATATTGATAGGGGTTAACAGGCACTCTGGTTGACGGCCATGTTGTTCCTCTCACTAATCTTGCTAACACCCACAGATGGTGTGTGCAGACAGGCAGCTTTACTGTCTCCAGTGCTATTGGTGTACACTAGCTTGTTTACAGCTTAAACTAGACATTTAAGGTCAAAACAAAATTCTCTGTTGTGGTTGCAGAAAAAGCAGCATTTGGATAAGATAAGATATTTCACTAACAGTTGTTTCTTGTCTGTAGCTAGAGCTCTATTGCTCTAGAGATGTGAGGCCTTTCTGTGGTATTAGTACTATTTCCCCTTCAGACCAGTCCTTCCAGTACAGTAGCTCTGTCACAAAACCTTAACGACTTGTGTTGAAATAAAATGGTACACATCGAATTTAACCAGCAACATCAGGTATTTTTTTTTCTTTCTTACAAAATCCTTTTGTTGTTTTTTTTGTCTTCTTTTCTTCTTTGTTAATAAATTCTTCTTCTTTGTTTTCACAAAGCATCCCAAAATAATTCCTTTCATTGAGCGGGGAAAAAAATGTTAGCAAACCCAGTTCCCTGTGACCCGTGTGGCCCTTCCTGTGGCCCTGCAGAGGGGTGGGGGGGCTCTCCTTCTCCGCTGGCCCCGGACTGGCCCCAAGGCTACGCTGTGCTGCTGCTGGAACAGGGCGTGCTTTGTGTGCTGCCAATACTGTGGGCCGCACTGCTGTTCTCTGAGGCTGGGGGCTGGGGCTTCTGGGCCTGCTGTCGGCCAGCTGTATCACCTGGATATGGAGGGGGAAGGGTTGGGAAGAGCGAGAGGAAGAGGGGTGTGGGAGAAAGGGGAGGAAGATCAAAAAAAATAGAGGGAGAGAAGTAAAAAAACAGAGAAGAGTGAGAGAAGATTGCGTGAGGGAGGGAAGGGGGAGAGAGGGAAAGAGAGAGAGAGATAAGGGTTGATGCAATACATGACAATTATACAAATTTCAGCTATGTTCTTCTGTGCCATTTATTCAAGATGTCTTGTTATCTAGAGACCACAGGCTCAATCTGGTAAGACTGATGTTTAAATGAATCTCCTTAGTTCTCCCAGTGATACTGGTTGTCCCATGTGGTGACCATCACTTCACTGGGATTTGTTGTTAAGTGAAAGCAACAGTCGCCTAACACACAACGACTCAGCCAATCAAAGCGGAGTGTCTCAAATGGAAAGAACTGAATTGAGGTTTCTCAGTCCAGCTCTCCCCTCTTATCTGCAAGCAATTAGCATAGCTTTAGCAGATGTAGCAGAATAAACATGAGACAGAGGCCTTCTGCCTGGATCTCAAACCACTGACTTGTTTATTGTTCTGTGTTTAAATGAGCATTCCCGCTTGTAGATTCCTGGACTACAGAGCTGGAGACAGAAAGTTAGGGGGCAAATAAAAATGCTTCCATTTGTTTGGAAAGCTTGTCTGACTGGAAACTGAAGGCATCTGAAAAAAGCCCCTGTGTTTGTTTTACATATCTGGCACACTGTGCTTCTGGTATTAAAATGCACTCCGTCCGTTGTTTGTATGCAAGCTGAGCTGTCTTCCTTCCTGCATAGCTTGGTGAGGACCATACAGGATTCGTCCTGGTGAAAAGTGGTACACTATAAAGCAGTAGCCACCAACCTTTTCTGAGTCAAGATCACTTTGAATCAAAAAGCAAGCCGAGATCTACCACTCAGATCTGTCTTAAACATGACTTATAAAATATAAGCCTATGAAACTAATTAAATTAAAAACATTTCTGTAGCAATGAGGTTTGTGCACCAAGCTATAGGCCCAATACATTATCACTGCATATTAGCTACACTTGAATTGCCCAGCCAATGTTGTTCTTCTCAGACCAATTTGAAATAAAATGTAACAAAAATGTAGGTATATGATCACACTGGTAATAGATCATTTGTTGTGTTACTTGTGAGGCACTGCTGAGTGAGCATAATCATTTGCTTAAAATGTGTTTACTGGACTGATGGCCTGCATCTGATGGTCAGTCTGAGAGAAGGGGGAGCAGCTGTGAGGCTGCCTCTCACCCAACTCACCGTCCCTCCGCTCTCCCTCTGCTGAGAAAAGGGGACAGTCTTCCAGCTGATGCCAAAACTCAAGTCGTACTGCATAACTCCTATGACCAGAGAAAGTTAAATATTCTTCGATATTTAAAAAGTCACAAGCCGCTAACAATAACAACAAGCTCATTGGAACACTTTGCTATACTCATTCATTGCAGCTGCAGTGCTGGTTGTAGCGTGAGTGGAAGTAGGCAGAATGCACATTTTATGGCTTATAAAAAAAGTGTTGAACAAAGTGTTGACAATGCTGAATAATAACTTAAACATGAACTTAATCATAAAAACAGCAGCTCTTTGCTGTATTCGTTGAGTCTCTCTCTAGTCATGGTTTTAAAAGGTATCAACTTTGCTGTGCATTCGAGGCTTCTTTTTTCAGTCTATGGCTTGAGGAAACTGTGCAGACACGGTGATCTGAGCAATCTGATTGGCCAGTGGTAGTCCTATAAGAGCACTTGATTTGCTCTCTGGGGCTGTCGGGTAGGCGGAGTTCTACTTTCAGACACATGATGGGAACACTTCGCCTTTCCGGCGCTATGGCTGCTGAATCAAGAGCACCTACCGCCAACAGTGTGAAACTAACTCTAGGCTTTATCGTTTTTTTTTTTTTATATTAACCATTTTTTTTACAGAAATGTTTGGTGATTGACTAGGAATGGCTTGGAGATGGACCATTCGATAGCAATTGACTGGTTGGTGACCTCTGCTATAAAGTGAATAGTGTGTCATTTGGGATACAGTCTACAGCTACCATGTTGATCTTTGTTGGTTTCTGAAGTGGTCCTGTGTTTGAGTATTACTGTAATTTATGTTTTGCGTGTGTGTATGTGTGTGTATGTCAGTGGCAATCGGTGTCATTTCAGATGAGGGAGGATGATTATTTTTTTGATGAACATGGCCTTATTTCTATTATAGCAAATTGGATGACTGTCATTAATTTCCATTCCCTCAGCTCAATGTAACATTGATAGGTTTAGGCTACTACATGATACTGGAATTTTCCCAAAAATGAGGTTGCTACAACCTAGCCAAATTAATGAAAATGTACAATGTAGGTGCACAGGTCGAGAGAATTTTTAGTAATCAAGGTGACAGAGAGTGACACTTTCAATACCACCTTGCTCACTCTTGCCTGCATCTAGCAGACCTAAGGTGTAATCATTAGTCCAACAGTTGCAAAGAAGAGCTTATTGGACAAATTGAAGTATGTTTATCCCCGTTTCATCCTGTTTGCTTCCATTTAAGAAGCGTTTTTCAACAGAATCGGAGCAATGAATACACTCCTAATCACACGCAAACACAGTTCACTTTCATAACAGCCACATACAAACAGCTCGTTGTATATATAATTCCTTCTCACATCTATCTATGTGCTCTCCTCCTCCCACCTTTTCCTTTCATTTGTGGACCAGAGCACAACACATCAGCTGTCTGTGACCAGCGGGAAAAAACGTTCCATGCCAAACCTTCATATCATGACCGCTAACGGCTACACAGTCTACATCGTTGTTACATACTGTAGTTACTATAACTAACGCGTTAGTAAACCCACTACAATCATGCAGTGCAGTGTACAGTCAGCAGCAAGCAGTCTAGCAGTTACACCGGCGGGCCCCAGTGGCAATAAATTGATAAAACCACCATGACTTGGAAAAGTTCCAGTGTTGGATAGCCATATCCAGCTAGCTAACATAGCATCGCTCTCTGTTTGATCCGGGTGTTTGAGTAGGCTAAACTAGCTAGCTGCATTTGACGCTAGCTAAGCAGTGAAAAATATACAATGAAATATAAACGCAGCAAAAAAAGAAACGTCCCTTTGACAGGACCCTATCTTTCAAAGATAATTCGTAAAAATCCAAATAACTTCACAGATCTTCATTGTAAAGGGTTTAAACACTGTTTCCCATGCTTGTTCAATGAACCATAAACAATTAATGAACATGCACCTGTGGAACTGTAGCTAAGACACTAACAGCTTCCAGACGGTAGGCAATTAAGGTCACAGTTATGAAAACTTAGGACCCTAAAGAGGCCTTTCTACTGACTCTGGAAAAACACCAAAAGAAAGCTGCAAAGGGGTCCCTGCTCATCTGCGTGAACGTGCCTTAGGCATGCTGCAAGGAGGCATGAGGACTGCATATGTGGCCAGGGCAATAAATTGCAATGTCCGTACTGTGAGACGCCTAAGACAGTGCTACAGGGAGACAGGACGGACAGCTGATCGTCCTCGCAGTGGCAGACCACGTGTAACAACACCTGCACAGGATCGGTACATCTGAACATCACACCTGTGGGACAGGTACAGGATGGCAACAACAGCTGCCCAAGTTACACCAGTAAGGCACAATCCCTCCATCAGTGCTCAGACTGTCCGCAATAGGCTCAGAGGCTGGACTGAGGGCTTGTAGGTCTGTTGTAAGGCAGGTCCTCACCAGACATCACCGGCAACAACGTCGCATATGGGCACAAACCCACCATCGCTGGACCAGACAGGACTGGCAAAAAGTGCTCTTCACTGACAAGTCGTGTTTTTGTCTCACTAAGGGTGACGGTCGGATTCGCATTTATCCTTCGAAGGAATGAGCTTATGATCGATTTGGAGGTGGAGGGCCCGTCATGGTCTGGGGCGGTGTGTCACAGCATCATCGGACTGAGCTTGTTGTCATTGCGGGCAATCTCAACGCTGTGCGTTACAGGGAAGACATCCTCCTCCCTCATGTGGTACCCTTCCTGCAGGCTCATCCTGTGTCAGTGGTCTGCCATGGCCAGCGAAGAGCCCGTATCTCAATCCCATTGAGCACATCTGGGACCTGTTGGATTGGAGGGTGAGGGCTAGGGCCATTCCCCCCAGAAATGTCCGGGCACTTGCAGTTGCCTTGGTGGAAGAGTGGGGTAACATCTCACAGCAAGAACTGGCAAATCTGGTGCAGTCCATGAGGAGGAGATGCACTGCAGTACTTAATGCAGCTGGTGGCCACACCAGATACTGACCGTTACTTTTGATTTTGACCCCCCTTTGTTCAGAGACACATTATTCAATTTCTGTTAGTCACATGTCTGTGGAACTTGTTCAGTTTATGTCTCAGTTGTTGAATCTTGTTATGTTCATACAAATATTTACACATGTTAAGTTTGCTAAAAATAAACGCAGTTGACAATGAGAGGAGTTTATTTTGTTGCTGAGTTTAGCTCTCTCTCTCTCAATTTGTTCAAAACTGTTCAACACAGTGGTTCTTCCTTTAAAAGTTGTGAGCTTACGCAGCGGGACTTAGAGGTACCACGGCATCACGGCTTCATTGCTCCAGACCACCGCAGGGGGGAGTTAGAGCACTCATTATACGTAAAAAAAAAATTGATATATACACTGCTCAAAAAAATAAAGGGAACACTTAAACAACACAATGTAACTCCAAGTCAATCACACTTCTGTGAAATCAAACTGTCCACTTAGGAAGCAACACTGATTGACAATACATTTCACATGCTGTTGTGCAAATGGAATAGACAAAAGGTGGAAATTATAGGCAATTAGCAAGACACCCCCAATAAAGGAGTGATTCTGCAGGTGGTGACCACAGACCACTTCTCAGTTCCTATGCTTCCTGGCTGATGTTTTGGTCACTTTTGAATGCTGGCGGTGCTCTCACTCTAGTGGTAGCATGAGATGGAGTCTACAACCCACACAAGTGGCTCAGGTAGTGCAGCTCATCCAGGATGGCACATCAATGCGAGCTGTGGCAAGAAGGTTTGCTGTGTCTGTCAGCGTAGTGTCCAGAGCATGGAGGCGCTACCAGGAGACAGGCCAGTACATCAGGAGACGTGGAGGAGGCTGTAGGAGGGCAACAACCCAGCAGCAGGACCGCTACCTCCGCCTTTGAGCAGGAGGAGCACTGCCAGAGCCCTACAAAATGTCCTCCAGCAGGCCACAAATGTGCAGTGTATATTATACACTGCTCAAAAAAATAAAGGGAACACTTAAACAACACAATGTAACTCCAAGTCAATCACACTTCTGTGAAATCAAACTGTCCACTTAGGAAGCAACACTGATTGACAATAAATTTCACATGCTGTTGTGCAAATGGAATAGACAAAAGGTGGAAATTATAGGCAATTGTGGCCTGCTGGAGGTCATTTTGCAGGGCTCTGGCAGTGCACCTCCTTGCTTCTCAAAGATCCCCCCTGGTGGTCAAACTAGCACTAACTTGCATTAACAGAAAAAATGACTGACTATTAAATAATGTGCCACAGAATGCTGCAGCCCGCAAGGTGTGCTGCAGTATGACAACTTTTAAAAGGTGGAACCACTGTATTGTTCTTCTCCCTCTGAGTAAACTACTCACCACATTTCATGCACTGCAGTGCTAGCTAGCTGTAGCTTATGCTTTTAGTACTAGATTCATTCTCTAATCCTTTGAATTGGGTGGAAACCATGTCAGTTAATGCGGCGAAATGTTTAATGTTTGACTATTTTAATTTTCTGAAATTCACTGAGGAAGAGGTTCCTCCTCTGGTGTGTGTGTGTTGCGTGGCTCTGGGCCCACAGCCTGTCTGGTTCCCTCTTTCAGACCCCTCATCTCTCTCTCTCTCTGCTCTAATGTTTGACAGAGCAGCGTTGCCAAAGAGCTCCAGCTAAACACAGTCCATATACACACAGAACCCTGCATGGGCTTTCAAACACAAAAGGCCTCAGCTCTCTTTAACTTATCTTCTCTGTGGCCATTCTCTCTCTAAGAAAACTTCAATAACAAAGTCAGTTCGCCTCCTAGTAGGACTCTAAGGGGTAAATCATCATTTGAATTTTCACTTAGTCATGCATTGATATCAATAAGAGACTAAGGGTGTTTTCACACATAGTCCTCTTTAAAATAATTTATCTCAGTCCTCTTTAAAGTGAATTCTGGGGTACCTTTACAAAGTGCAGGGAAAGCCATTCCATCAGAATGTGTTATCAGACAGCTACTGTAGATATACAGTTGTAGTCGGAGGTTTACCTATACTTAGGTTGGAGTCATTAAAACTTGTTTTTCAACCACTCCACAAATTTCTTGTTAACAAACTAGTTTTAGCAAGTAGGTTAGGACATCTACTTTGTGCATAACAAGTAATTTTTCCAACAAACCATTACAGACAGATTATTTCACTGTATCACAATTCCAGTAGGTCAGAAGTTTACATACACTAAGTTGACTGTGCCTGTAAACAGCTTGAAAAATTCCAGAAAATTATGTAAAGCTTCTGATAGGCTAATTGAGTCAATTGGAGGTGTACCTGTGGATGTATTTCAAGGCCTACCTTCAAACCCAGTGCTTCTTCGCTTGACATCATGGGAAAATCAAAAGAATTCAGCCAAGACCTCAGAAAAACTATTGTAGACCTCCACAAGTCTTGTTCATTCTTGGGAGCAATTTCCAAATGCCTGAAGGTACCACGTTCATCTGTACATACAATAGTACGCAAGTATAAACACCATGGGACCACGCAGCCGCCATACCGCTCAGGAAGGAGACACGTTCGGTCTCCTAGAGATGAACGTACTCTGGTGCGAAAAGTGCAAATCGATCCCAAAACAACAGCAAAGGACCTTGTGAAGATGATGGCGGAAAAAAGTACAAAATTATCTATATCCACAGTAAAACGAGTCCTATATCGGCATAACCTGAAAGGCCACTCAGCAAGGAAGAAGCCACTGCTCCAAAACCACCATAAAAAAGCCAGTCTACGGTTTGCAACTGCATATGGGGACAAAGATGTTATATTTTGGAGAAATGTCCTCTGGTCTGATGAAACTGTTTGGCCATAATGACCATCGTTATGTTTGGAGGAAAAAGGGGACGCTTGCAAGCCGAAGAACTGTACCTACTTACATTTTGGAAGCTAATAGATTGCATTTAGTTAAAATATGAGACATAATTGTTTTAATGAGAAGATACTATTAACATGTAAATATTATTGGTAAAATAATAAATATCAGAATAATAACTGCAGATTAAATAATTCTGTAATTGAACATTTAACACCCATGTAGGCTACTGCCCCTTTAAGAGCTAGAATTGATTATGTACCCTACACCTACCTGTATGTTCTGATTCTGAACAAATATGTTCCACTATTCAAATCCCACAATCGAATTAACAGTTTATGAAGCTCTCTTAGATCAAAAAATGGCAAACAAATAATCCGAACTAAACATCACACATATTTAGGAATTTCTGTGCATTCTTGACAATCGCTAATCAATATCCAAAAAACAGCCCTTTTTCTCCGCAAACCACCATCTTCTGTCTTTTGTGGTACCAATGTGAGGAGTTATGGCATGGGAAACGGTGTTGCAGTAGTCTAGTGTGTGGTGTGGGATAATGGCAAGTGAACATGGGGAGCTTTGCGTTCGCATTGCCCTAAAAAGGGGAACCGAAACGCAGAATTCAAGCGAACCAAACTCAGACCACGTCTCGAGATTGCCTCAATTTTTTGGAGTGTCCACACTGCACAAAAGATTACGCAAACTGCACCAAGTTCACAAAAATTGTCTGAAAGGGACCAAGTATGAAAACCCTAAGTGAAAATTCAACAGAAATGGAAGTTATTATTCACCCCTAAAAACATACTTGGCGTTCCACCATACTCTCACAGAGTTTGAACAAACAAAAAGCTTATAAACAAACGCATCTATAAATCTCATGATGAGCCATCCAAATAGGCTATATAAATCAAATGTTATGTTGTTGTAAATGTTATTGTGAACCATCTGGCCAGATTGAGAAGTGTCTCATATGGTGACATCACTTGTCATTGAAGTGAAGCAACAGTCTATTGACCCTGTTCCATCACACATTCCATTCGGAGCCCGGGTAACTCCCACTCCCTGTCTCCGGGGGCAACCTCCTTAACGTTTGGTGAGATCTATCCCAACACAGGTCGCAAGATCACAGCTCCTCTTTTATAACTTTATAAACAGCAGCCTCCGCATCCCAAATGGTAATAGATCTCTGTTCAAAAGTGGTGCACTATTTAGGGAATAGGGTACCATTTGGGACGCAGACCAAATTCCTACCGTACCATGTCCTAAAATAGAGGGATATTGGGGTTAGTACTTATCACGTCCTGTATAAACAGGATGCACTACTGTACTGAAGACACTCTCATTTCTTTAATATACCAGCGAGATCACACCAGTCTACTGGACGATAGACTTCAGTATTCAACGTTTTGTCCAGGTCCCTAGGATATCGGGAGATGCCTTCAATACCATCCAAAAGGGGCAATGTGAGCACGTATTACCATCCAGTAGGCTCAAGGCTTGGGCGTTGTGGATGGGGCTAGAGGAAGGGCATAAACCGCGCGCTTCGGCTCTGAGGATCGAGGGTTCAATCCCTGTGCAAGGCTCTCGTTAGATTTTTTTCTGTGTTAACCTTTTCCCAAACCTTAACCCTGACCTTAACCAGTCGGAATGAATGCTTAAACTTAACCGTCAAGTTTTTTCTGTTTTAACAACCTTAATCCTTACCTACTTTTACTTCACCCATAGACGATTATCCTTCCTCTTGGACAAACATTTAATACTGAAGTGATATCTTGTTGAATAAACAACTTTCTCATAGCTGTTTCAGTTTATGTTCAAATATCTCTTATTTAACATTTTTATTAAATAAATGTCCCTTTCCCTGTGGCTGCTAACACATCGTAATGATAAAGAATACTTGAGAGTAGACCCTCCACTCCCCTGGGTCTACTTGTGAACGTCTATACCAGTTATGGGGAATATCAAAGTAGGAGCTAGCAGTCCTATCTGCAGTCTGATAAGGGAAACCACAGTTCACACTGCTACCTGATTAGAATGTGTTCTCATGCCTAGTCTGTTGAAAGGGTCAGTTTTGAGCCATCAGGAGAATGCTTCAGTCATCTTAGAGTTTTCTTTAAAGGATTTAGCCAAATGGGGTCTACACAGACCAATGTTAATGTTTGTGAGTGGGTGAGACAGTGTAGATACCTTTTTTGTGGTTTTGGCATTTAATGTGAACAAACCTGTATTTAACATTGTCCCTCGCCTCCTGAGGGGATACGTGTGGCTATATTTGATGTTTCATCATTCACTGGTTTAAAAAAATATTCTGTCGCAGATATTTTAAGGTGTTTTTGAGAAAATATATATTCTTGGAGAAAACCTGACTATGCCAATGTTTCCATGTAGGGATATGTTGGTCTTACAAGTCAATAGTTTCCAAGACTACAGCAGAATAGAATAGGGATACATCCCAAATAGTACCCTATTCCCTATATAGTGCACTACTTTTTGACCATAGCTATATGGACCTCAACAAAAGTAGAGCACTGTATAGGAAATAGAGTGCCATTTGGGACGCAGCCTAATCCTCTCTGCCTGTTATGATCCAACAGAGGAACCACAAGCTATAACACCAATATTAAAACCACATGCCCGCAGTGTTTTTTTAAAATCACTTCTAAAAGGGCTTTACTCTCCTAATATAACTACATTCCATACACCTGTTTCCCTAAAGAAGTTCAACTTCTGACCTCAGCTATCTTTGGGCCACAGGCCAATCTAATGCTTGGGTTTCTGTTGGTGGGTCTCTATAGGAAACTCATAAAAGTGTTATGAAGTGGACGTTTTAAAGAGGTGCTAGTATAAACAAGCGTGATGAAGATAAGGTAAATCACGCCTAACACCTGATCGCTCCAACGAGCTGTAGAAATGAACACCCCGGCTATAAAGTCCAAAAGTTATGGGCGGAGCTAGAAAGTTGGCTGTCAGAAGTATTACAATGTAAACTTACTTTTAATCCATCTGTCTGCATATTTCAAGACATGGGGGTGTAGTGAGATTCCCAATGCACTGGAGGATTCTCTTTTCATCACTCATCTTGAAAAAATGTATACTAAAAACATGGAAATCAATCAATCCGCAATCATTAACACAATGGAAAAATCTAATGATATATTATTTAAATAATGAAATAGCATGGCGACAAAAGCGATTTGGTACAATTTAAGGCCAAGTGGCAAACAGTAATGCAGGCATTAGGGATGGGGGTGTGAGCATGCAGGTCTGGACAGATGAGATGAAGTCATTGTTTGTGTGCGTCTGTAAGTTGTTGTTCATATGTATATTTATATGAACTGAAATATACCTCAGTGGAGTTTTCCACACTAATCCAATGTGCACTTCTCAGGAGACAGCTGTAAAACGACTGCCTGATGCCTAGGGCTGGGAATTGCCACAGACCTCACGATAGAGTATTATCACAATACTTAGATGCCGATACGATATGTATTGCGATTCTCACGATTCTATATTTATTGCAAATCAATAATGTGATTTTATTGCCATTTGATGATCCAAACATATTGCTCACTATACCAGTTGAAGTCGGAAGTTTACATACACCTTAGCCAAATACATTTAAACTCAGTTTTTCACAATTCCTGACATTTAATCCTAGTAAAAATTCCCTGTTTTACGTCAGTTAGGATCACCACTTTATTTTAAGAATGTGAAATGTCAGAATAATAGTAGAGCGAATGATTTATTTCAGCTTTTATTTCTTTCATCACATTCCCAGTGGGTCAGAAGTTTACATTCACTCAATTGGTATTTGGTAGCATTGCCTTTAAATTGTTTAACTTGGGTCAAACGTTTCGGGTAGCCTTCCACAAGCTTCCCACAATAAGTTGGGAGAATTTTGGCCCATTCCTCCTGACGGAGCTGGTGTAACTGAGTCAGGTTTGTAGGCCTCTTTGCTCGCACACGCATTTTCAGTTCTGCCCACACATTTTCTATAGCATTGAGGTCAGGGCTTTGTGATGGCCACTCCAATATCTTTACTGTGTTGTCCTTAAACCATTTTGCCACAACTTTGGAAGTATGCTTGTGGTCATTGTCCATTTGGAAGACCCATTTGCGACCAAGCTTTAACTTCCTGACTGATGTCTTGAGATGTTGCTTCAATATATCTACATCATTTTCCTGCCTCATGATGCCATCTATTTTGTGAAGTGCACCAGTCCCTCCTGCAGCAAAGCACCCCCACAACATGATGCTGCCACCCCCGTGCTTCACGGTTGGGATGGTGTTCTTCGGCTTCCAAGCCTCCCCCTTTCTCCTCCTAACATAACGATGGTCATTATGGCCAAACAGTTCTATTTTTGTTTCATCAGACCAGAGGACATTTCTCCAAAAAGTACGATCTTTATCCCCATATGCAGTTGCAAACCGTAGTCTGACTTTTTTATGGCGGTAGCAGTGGCTTCTTCCTTGCTGAGCGGCCTTTCAGGTTATGTCAACATAGGACTTGTTTTACTGTGGATATAGATACTTTTGTACCTGTTTCTTCCAGCATCTTCACAATGTCCTTTGCTGTTGTTCTGGGATTGATTTGCACTTTTTGCACCAAAGTACGTTCATCTCTAGGAGACAGAGCACGTCTCCTTCCTGAGCGCTATGACGGCTGCGTGGTCCCATGGTGTTTATATTTGCATACTATTGTATGTACAGATGAACGTGTTACCTTCAAACGTTTGGAAATTGTTCCCAAGGATGAACCAGACTTGGAGGTCCACAATTTGTTTTCTGAGGTTTTGGCAGATTTCTTTAGATTTTCCCATGATGTCAAGCGAAGAAGCACTGGGTTTGAAGGTAGGCCTTGAAATACATCCACAGGTACACCTCCAATTGACTCAAATGATGTCAATTAGCCTATCAGAAGCTTCTAAAACCATGACATCATTTTCTGGAATTTTCCAAGCTGTTTACAGGCACAGTCAACTTAGTGTATGTAAACTTCTGACCCACTGGAATTGTGATACAGTGAATTATAAGTGAAATAATATGTCTGTAAACAATTGTTGGAAAAATGACTTGTGTCATGCACAAAGTAGATGTCCTAACCGACTTGCCAAAACTATAGTTTGTTAACAAGAAATGTGTGGAGTGGTTGAAAAACGAGTTAATGACTCCAACCTAAGTGTATGTAATCTTCTGACTTCAACTGTATGTCTGCTACAGAGAGACGAGAGAACATGAGAAAATTAGTTTTGATCAGTCATGGTGCCGAAAACATGTTGGCTCACTATTTAAAAAGAAGATGGAAAACAAGCTATAGTATGAAAAATACCGGAGTTTTGGCGAAGGTACAGCAAACTGGCACAAGCTAACGTTACCTAGCAAAAATGCGATACTTGTAGTCAAAGTATCAATATAATATCGTCCTCAAAAAATATTGCAAAATGTAACTGTATGGATTTCCCCCCCATCAATACTGTTACCCTACTGCTTCTACATTATACTGTATCTGACACACATCTCTGTAATGACCTCACCTAGATTAGATCAACTTTATTATCCCACCTAAGGAAATTCATTAGAGCTTCCTGATTCTATTCATAAAGAGATTTCACAGTTTCCCACTGAGAACACATCATGGATTGGTGAAGAGGGGCCAACAACAGCATAGTAGGCATACAGTACACAGGGCCGGCTAAACCGGCGGGCAGAATACAGCACTAGTCTGTTCTATGCACTCTTAGAAAAAAGGTGCTAAGTAGAACCATACAGGGTTCTTCTGTTTGTCCCCATAGTGGAACCCTTTTTGGTGCTAGGTAGAACCCTTTGCAGAGGGTTCTATCTAGAACCCTCTATGTAGGGTTATTCAAAGAACCCCCTGTATTTGGTTCTACCTAAAACCCTCTATGAAGGGTTCTACCAAGAACAATTTTATCATCTAAAAAGGTTCTTCCTAGAACCGTCTATGAAGGGTTCTACCGGGAAGAGTTTTATCTTTGGAGGGTTCATCCTAGAAACCTCTATGAAAAGTTCCACTAGCCTTATCACCCTTTAAAATGTAATTATTTATGACAATACATTTCATGTAAAAGGCCTTACCTTGAGGGCCTAGTTGTACCCTAACACAGGGGTGTTAGGAATCTCCTGGTTTACAGGCCACATCAGGCCTGCAAGTCACATTATGCTGGCTTGCAAAGTTTACTATTGGAATCCAGACAGAGTTAGGATATCCAACAAGTGGAATTGTTAATCACCCGCAACTTGCATTCTAAAACACTGCCGGGGTAGGGAAGATTAGATGATTGATGTAATCTCAGTATTCAAACTGGAACAACCATCTCAGTAACGGGTGCAATATATTGGATTAGTTTAGGAAACTTTGTTATTTATCTTTGTGTAGCATAAAATGTATCAATCAATCAATGCAAAAACACATATATTAAAACAAACAATTCTGTAAATCTCCCTGCCATAAAGCATGCTGGGAAATATGATATATGGTTCTATGTAGAACCCTTCTTACCTTCCAAAGAATCCTTCTTGCATCATCAAAGAATGCTTTCTTTCCAAAAAACTGTTCTTAGGATGTTAAAGGTTCTAGGTAGAACCCTTTGTCTTACAAATAACTCTTGTATTCCAAAAAGCTAAAGCCCTATCCCCCCACAAAGAACCCTTTTGGAACCCTTTTTTCTAAGAGTATATGCAGCTGGGGTCCTCAGCAGAGAACCCACTGATCCTGTTTATGAATGATTTTACTGTGTTCTGTGTAGAACACATCAGGAATGGATGAAGAGGGGTCACCAACATAATGGCAGGCCAGGCAGATCCACGGTCAGCCAACCAGCACAGACAGGCCTGTTTTGTTCTACAGTATGTGCTGGAGTGTCCTCTGCAGACTTCAGGGACCACCACACTTCCTACTAAAGGTCAGCAGGGATCAGAGTTCACCAGAATGGGGATGCTGGAGGGCAAGGTCTTGGCGTCTAACGGACAGATTGTGTCTCTCTTCCTGCGAGCCGAATGGCGAGTGCGCCACAAAATGGACAGGGGAAATTCCAGCTTCCAGCCAGTCCCCTCTCTGCCCTAGCAAAGGCCATTGTGTCCGAGAATACTCACTGACCACTCCTGACCACCCCACAGGACCTAAGACCCATTCAAAAGCAGGAAAGAGAAGAGCCGCTTACGCTGACAAACAGGATATATTTACAGTAGAGGAGTCAATGTGTTATTGTTAACTCGCCTCTGTCAGCTCTTGGATGTTTTCCAATTATAGAATAGCAGCATTCTGGCACTGTGATGTTTAGGACATTCTTTAGATGGTCTTATCTTTCCATCAGAGTTGGGCTCAATTTGAATTGAAGGCAGTCAATTCAGGAAGTGATTTGAATGAAAAATTCAGAAATGTAAAAACTATTGAAATAACTAGCTTCTACTTTTTGACATCCTTCAATTCGAATTGAGCCTAACCCTGGTGACGAGAGGTTACCATCAAGGTGAAACCTTCAGTCTTACATGAGGGCCAGCAGGTACGACCTGATGCAGCAGCAGGTAAAGGGACAGAATACAGATGTATACAGTACGTTCCAATGAGGGTCTACGTTCCAAACTAGCATAGCACTAGTGAATGTTCCATTCCACTTGAAATGAAGCAATGGTTTGGGTATACATTCTAAGTAGTATGCCAGTGTAGATGTAACTGTATGATGTATTTATTTATTTAACCATTATTTAGGCAGGGAGTCCCATTGATAGCAAGGTCTCTTTTTAAGGAAGCCCTACATGGCAAGACCTACCTTTGTCTCTAGATACAGTAGGTAAAGGGACAGGTCAGAATGACGTACCTGTATGAGAGTAGATGAACCACAGGGCTCCGGTCAACAGCGCCCCGATCACAAATGCGGCGAAGGCGATCCCAACCACGGTCGGGGTGTCCAACACATACAAGACAGCTGAGGGAGAGAAAAGGCCGATTTTTTTATTCAACGGCATTTCTTTTTCTCTGGACATGACCGTATAAAAACAAGTTATATGCAAATAACATAACTCAATCTGGTCAACAGTTATTTTGTCAAAGTGATAAAATCCTTACATACAAAAACCATTGGTTTAGAATCTCCTAGCAATGACTGACTTACTTTCCCCTGGTGGGTCAGGAGGGCCTTGTGATGCCGTGCGGGTGGGAGGCACTGAAACATAAAACAGACTGGTATTAACACAGAACAACAATGTAACACATTTGTAGATGCACGAAAACACACATCTCAACTACGTGTTGAAGCGTCAAGAACACTTGCTGTGACGTAAAGTGCCAGTGCCTATGAATGGAAGCTGAGCAACCCAATGGACATAACTACCTTGGGATAACCAGATCCTGAAAATGACATTGTGTTGATAACTGTAGTTCTAACGAATGTGATACAGAGATCTGATACAACTCAATGCAGTTCCAGTAGCTAACTAACAGAATCTTAAGTCTATGTATCAAATGGCACCCTATCCCCAATAAAGTGCATTTATTTTGGCCAGAGCCCTATGTGCCCTGGTCATAAGTAGTACACAATCAAAGGAATAGAGTGCAGAGATGAACCTGTTGACTTCTAACAGGTCTCAGCTTACTCCTTCATTTCCGGTCATCTGGATGGCTTTCAAAAGTCAAATTAGCTTCTAATTACTTCTGAACAAACAATACAATGGTGCTTATTGTGTAGAGGCGAACTCAAGAGCAGGCTTGGTCCGGGTCCAAGACTCCAGCACAATGAACAGCTATTCTGGGAAAGAACACCTTTGGGTTTTCATTCCCTCGTGACAGACGATGACAGAGCCATCACAGGAGATTTTGGTAACACGACAGCCCCCCCTATCTTCAACCCTCCATCCCTTTCCCCCTCCCCTCCAAACCGCTCCATGACAGTCCCCCTCCACCTCCCAATCTATCCCCTCCATCCCTCCCTCCCTCCCACTCCTCCTCCTCTCCAGTCTTATCTGTTCCTTTCGGCCTGTTATGTAGAGAATGCAAAGCTGACCCGTTAACACCCAGAGACAACCAACGAGTTCCAGGTCAGAGGAGAGGATAGAGGAGCCGCTGTGATTAAAGGAGCTACATTAACCACTACTCATTTTACAGTACCGTTGTAGAATAACTTTCTAAGCCAGGTCAGACTATGAATGGATAGCCCCACCTCAGTTGGGGTTTTGGGCCGGCTGAGATTTCCCGAGTATGGGTGAGAGCTCTGAGGTTCTGTGTAAGGGTCACTGCCCTGTTCCCGCCTAGCCTCGCCCGCCCATGTGCTCTAATAAAGATGGTTGAGTGGTCAGCTGTGTCATCCTCCCAGACCAACTCTGCAACTAGCACATCTGACAACAGTATGAAAGACACCCAGAGGTCCAACCATTCTCAATGTAAGAAGCAAAGCTTTGTTCTTCATACTTATGTAGCATTCACAATGATTTCAGCTCCGCTACATGTGTGAGAGGAACGGCGAGAGAGAGGGGGAGAGAGACAGAGTGAAAGACAGAAAGGAAACTTAAGGCGTGGCAATGTTCTCATCTCCTTAAGCTCTAGGCACAGTTGACCCTGAAACGATAGCCGCTCAATAGAGTCAACGTCATTTGTTTGCACAGACTTTGCTGTTCACAGAGTGGAACAGAAGAACACTCCTTCAGTGATGTGGCGCCTTGTTTCTCTTACCCTCTGAACCCTGAACTCCAACCCATCTCCCCAAAGTGTGTACAATTGACAAATGGAGTCCCTGTGAGATCCTTGACATCTGAGGTCTGTATTCAGATAAACAATACACCATTTGACTTGGTTGCACAACTTACTCAGTCAGACAGTCAGTCAGCTAACAGGCACTCAGTCAGACAGTTTTATGTGTTGTATAATTTCTGTACTGTAAACAAGTCAAAGGAAGGCATAGGGAGATATGGAACAGGGGATTCAAAATGGCGGTGCTCTAACAAAGTTGGCTGTTGACTGAAAGCTTAGCAAATTATATATTTTATCAGAAGCTTAGCACTGAAACCTGCAATCTGATTCAAGTGTGGGGAGACTTATTTTCGTAGCTCAAGGTTCTTACCACTATTCAACACTACTCACTATCTGTGTTCGAATACCCATACTGTATACTACATTCTTAATGACTATATACTACTAGTTAATTTTAGTATACTGTAAACGAACGGTATCCTTTCAGTTGAGCATACTAGCGCTTTGCCTGTCTACTGGAAGTTGATGCTGTTGCTATTCAACCTCTTGCAAGGCTTGTTAGCATAACAAATGACTAGCTAGACATCTTACGATTTCGGGTGTGTTCGTCAATTCAAACTGGAGTGCCAGAGTGCGCTCATAAATTCAGAGCATTGTCAGATTGTCTGCTCATAAATTCAGAGCATTGTCAGATTGTCTGCTCATAAATTCAGAGCGTTTAGCTCTCGGAGCATTCAGACCGCAAACTGGACGCTCTGGCCGAGGAGTAGGGTTGATCAAAGCGTTCTGACGTCACAACGGCAGTCAAGCACCGAAGCTAACTGGCTAACTTGCTAGCTACTTCCAGACATGAATGAGAGAACACCTCACTCTGTCCGTTTTACTCGCCCTAGCAGAGATGGTTAGGCTGTTTTTATGTTATCCAGAGTGTTGGTGGCAATAATTGAACACTTTTCCCCCCGATATTTACTGACACCGGCCATATTCAACGAGAGTGCTCGGAAATTGGAGTAGGTAGCCAGAATTAACAATGTCCATTGAGAACGCACAACGACTATACCACTTAGCTAAGCTAAGAATGACGTGAATAATCAAGTCAATAAACATTGGGTAGTTATAGTTAGATAGCATATAGTTAATATGCTGGTAAGTTGATGTATTAGTAGCCAACTAACGTTAGGTAGCTAGCTAACATACCGGTACATACTGCTGTAATGATATGCTATGCGGTTCGTAAGGATAGCGTAGCTAACAAATTATCAGCTAACATAATGTGTAACGTAACTTATTTGAAAAGTCATTACTTTATTACATTGCTCAACATTTTCATAACATTAGTCATAATTAGTTAAAGCAATTAATTTTTATGCGTTCTCGTTAAACTTCGGCTGCCTATTTTCCACCATTTTCTTCAAATCTGAAAACGTAGTGAAACTACGCCCGTTTTCTGAAGAATTGCATTATGGGTCCTAAAAGCACGGAAAGTGTCCACTACTTGTAAACTTTGAATTTAGTAAGACGTTAAGGGAACTTTTGGCATATTAACTATATCCATACTATGACCAATAAGCATACAACATAATCAATTTACTTCACAATAGTACAGTTAGTCTGAGTATTCGAACACAGCTACTGTCTCTTTCACTAATAACCACATGACAAATACTATAGTACACTATGGTATAAATACTATAGTTTTCACTATAGTTTTTTTGCAGACTTTCCTGCAGTATTCACTGTAGTGTTTTTGTGGACTAAAGTCGGCATAAACACAGTGAATACTGTACTATTTACATATCTATCTATCACTCCAGTATCCCTGCACATTGTAAATATGGTACTGGAACTGACCCTGTACATAGTACGCTTACTTACTTTCTCGTATTCTTTTATTTCTAATTTCTTTCGTGTTTTTGTTCTACCTTATGTTATTTTTAGTATTACATTGTTATTGATTACTGCATTGTTGGGTTTAGAGATTGCAAGATAGGCCTTTCACTGAACTAAAACTTGAAATTTGTATTTACTGTAGTATACTGTAGTATTTACAGTTAACTATAGTATAAATACTGTAATAAAATAACTCATATATACTGTAGTAATTAATGTAGTGTTTTTGCGGATTGTAGTATACTGTAGAATTTACTGTAGTGTTTTTGAGGACATTAGTGTAATATTTATTATATATATATTTTTTTATCATCTTTGACATAGAAGTGGAGGATTTCTCCTTCAGGAAACCTACTGAAGAAATACTAAAAGTGCACATTTTCCAGGACCTGTAGGTAGGTATAACTGGGTTCTGAATGGAGAGTTCAGAGCTTCTGGTCCTTTGTATGACCTGTAGGCAACACAATATATGGTCTATACTTGGCATTTAGGTTTCTCCCTTACGGGATGCACAAATGTTGATATGGGGGAGGGAATGGGAAGGGTATATGCAAATTAAATACTGTAGTACTTACTGAAGTGTTTTTGCAGACTATGGCATTTTTGCGGACATTACTGTAAGATTTACTACTGCTTATTTATTGGGATAAAACAGTTGTATTTACTATAGTATTCTACAGTATACTATAACATTCTATAGTAAGTATTACACATGATCAAGTGATACTGCAGTGTGTAGTATAGTATTCTACAGCATACTACACTTTACTATAGAATTGTATAGTAACTACTGTAATATTCTATAGTAAACTGTAGTATTTTTTCATGTGGGTAACTAGGGGGAAATGGATGATTTTGTTACCATTTCCTTACAGCTCGCAGTTCCATAAAAACGTTGAAAATGTATTGATGCTGTGAGGCAGTAAATGTACCTTTGATGGCTGAGCTTTGAGGCATTTATGTCTTTCCGTGCACCAAACTGCCCTCTTTGATTTGTAGATCAAGCTGAACTCATTGGGATCCTGTCCAGTGCAGGACTCCAGCTGCTTTGAAAAGACTGCTTGTTTTCTTTGCCATCTCACCATTAGAGATGCCTTTGTATTAAAATCATGGTTTCTGAGCCCAGCTGTCTTTTTTTCCATTCGATTCTTTGGCATATCTGTGCTTACTTAAACACATGCACCGGAACATTTGCGTAATGTACTATATAGGGAATAGGGTCCTGTTTCTGAGTCTGTGCCCAATATTCAGGCCCTGCAGTGGCATGGTGCTCATTCGTTAACACAGGCCAAATCAAGTCCATTAGTAAACACTCCCCAAGTCCCCATTACTGTTTGCCATGCTTAATTTGCTCTGGGCACAATGGCAGCCCTTAGTGATTAACACAGTATGATTAAACCTGTGAGTCAAGTATTACATCCTAAATGGCAGCCTATTCCTTTTATAGTGCACTACTTTTGACCAGGATCCATAGGGAATAGGGTGCCATTTGGGACGCAACTTTTGAGTCAAAAGGGGTTAACTCATCCCACCCACTGACCACAGTCCACTTGTTGATGTAATCACCCCATAAGGGGAAGCTGATTGGAAAAGCCCTGGCAGTGAAAACAGCAAATGGGCTCTCATGATATCACCCCATCTATGGTTTAGATCATAATGGGTGCAATGTGATGTTTGGTATCAGAACTCCCTGGACCAGCCAGCCTAACAACGCATGGACCACAACACACACGCCCGCACACAACTGCAGTTTTATCAGAAATTTTTTCTGTTTTGTCCTCTGTAATGTGAGTGATCCTGGGACTGCGTGATCCCAGGACCTCCCCAGTCTACCCCACCATCTGATCACACACACCCAGCCCTCTGTGCCTGACGGAGGGAGTGAAAAAGCATTTGACTAATGTAGCGATGAGGAGGCCTCTAGCTCTGGATACACTCCCAAAGCTAGCGAGAAGACCACTCCACTCCTCTCTCCCTCTCCCTCCCTCCTTACCTCCTTCTTTCTACCGGGAAGGGGAGGCCACAGAGAAGGGCTAAATGAAAACAACTGGAGCTCCGTGCTGGATGGATGTGGATGACTCGTCTTTTCCGCTCCTTCTGCACAGTATTGCTTGGTAGAACTGTGGTTGAACTGGAATGGGGCCTCAGTGCTAGCAGCAAGCCCCCCAAACCCAAGCTATGCTCCAATGAGCACACTTACCACCACCACCCCCCCACACACACACAAATAAACTCCAGATGCAGGGAGGCAGGGGGATGGAGGGAGGATGCAATGCGCTTTGCATTGTGACTTGAAAAGTTCTCTCTGCCTCTCTTCCTGCAGAACTGAAGTTGGTTTTCTCTGGGATGTCCTTCCTGCCACCCAGTTCTCTTATTTACTCTGTCTTCCTGTTCTTCTTCAATGACCCTCAACACAGCTCTGTCTCCTCTGGCCAACTGGCTCAGCATGTGTCTTAGTTAGGCAGACTGCACATACAGTATGTCTCAGTTAAGACTTTCTCCACAGAGATTCATCTTTTTTTTAATGTAACCTATATTTAACTAGGCAGGTCAGTTAAGAATTTGTTCTTATTTACAATGACGGCCATTTAATGTTAGAATGAAACTTTCAGTATGTCTTGCGAGACTACACTAAGATTATACTCTGATGCAGTGTTGTAGTACTCGAGTCCAGGATTCGGACTTGATTCGGACTCAAGTCACAATTATCATGACTCGTGACTCGACCAGTGGTGACTCAGACGTGGACAAAAATTTGATTTGATTTGTTGTCAGAAAATCTCTCTCTTGCATAATTCAACATATTAGCTACAACAGAAAATGTTAGATGGCTGTATTATCTATTTAGCGTTACAAACGTGCAACACTGTAATATCATTTCATTTTTTTTTTTTTAAATGGTTGGACCGCAGCTTTTAGCACTACCAAGAGATTTGTGGCTTGAGTATAAAGGAATCGAACACTAGGGACATGGGACTCGACTCGGACTCCAGGTTTAGTGACTTGACTACATCACTGCTCTGATGTATTGAGAGGAAGGGAAGGGAAAGAGGGAATGAGTACTTTCAAGAACTTCTTACTTCAGCATATTTATGCCATCCTCCCCATATATTCTGGATAAGCTGGTTCATCATAGAGGTTACATTGGATATGAGGGCTGTACAGTACGTTAGCTTTCTTAGTCCACTCACCTGGCCCCTCCTCCACTGTGTCATGTCCTTCCACCACCACCACCAGGGTCTTGGTAGAAGTCTTGGCGTTCATCATCATGGCTAGGATGATCTCTCCGTTGACAGACGTACACGCCTCGTCCGGTTGGATACACTGCATGGAGAGAAACACAATAGGACCACTGAGGAATCCCCGATAACTCAGCCTTGGATTTCATATACCACATTAACTTTTTATGCATTTAATTAATTTCATTTGTAAACATAACTCATTACTATTCCCATTTAATGTACAGTTTTTTGTATGATTTACTTATCAGCCACGAGACTGTTACATGTATTCATATGATCAAAAAAAGTTTATAAGACCAATCGATACATCAAATATCTACGCCTTTGCCCAAGACAAAGCATCCCTTTTGATCTTTAACTACACATGTCATTTGTGGGAAATCATACCTAGTGAGAACTTGTGTTCCTTCCCCCTGATCCCTATACTAACCATAATGTAAACATCCAGCTGCAGCGCTGCTCAGTTTGGAGCCCCAGCCTGACTCTGAATCAGTTTTAATGTAGAATACCATCAGAGACCCAGATAGAGAGAGGGTGGGGGAGCACTGAGCAGAAAGAACTGCTTGGAAAAGGTTATGAAAGTACAATGACACAGCAGAGATTGAGAGAGTGGGGGGGAGCGAGAGAGAGGCTACGGTACAGCGAGGCGAAGGAAGGAAAAGTGAAGTGACACTTGAGCTAGTGGCTTGTTTTGGTTCTACAGATGGTTACTTAGAAACCTTAAGTAGATGTATGCTTCCTGCTTCTGGTTCAGAATGGACTGAGACCGGCAGATTGTGCAGCAGGCCTAGCTTGGTGCCAAATCTCTGCAGACTGGAGCAGACCTAACCTACGCTAAATGCTGCTCAAATGACCATAAAATGTATGAATCATTGCACAGACCACAGATTCAGGTCATGCCAGTTGAATCTGTGTTACTTGAAGTAGGGCTCTGAAAGAGGCAGATGGTTTGGCAGTGGCACAGCCGGCTCTGGACTACACCTGGGTTCCAGGGTTCAATCCCTGGGCCGACCTCCACAACTCTTCATACTCCCCCTTTCTATTCAAAACATACAGTAAATCTATCCCAATAAATAATATTACTGATATCAAATCAAAATACTAAGCTTCTCTCTTCTACTTTGTTTTAGAGGTCATAGCGTACAGGATGAACAGACACGAAAGAAAAACAACCTACCATAGCCCGTCCCTGGTTGTTGTAGGGTCTCTTGGAGCAGAGAGACATTTCACAGTGCAGAAACAGCAACGATTCGTTGAAGGGTGAGTTGAAGGTGAAGCTGAACCTCTTCCTGTCGGTCTGGGAGGGGGGGATAGGGAGGTCTCTCTGAGGGTAGTACTTGACCGTGTCGTCCGTAGGGCAGATGTTCTCGATCAGGGTGTAGTAAGACGGGATGTTCGGGTTGGAGTTGGCAGAGATGAAACAGGTCTGGATCATGAACCCTAGCTCTGGGTCGACTTTGAAGGCTCCAATCTGAAGCACGGGAGAAAAGAGAAGGGGAAAAAAATTGTCATTTTTTATAACAACAATAAACTTAAGTCATACAAATGTTTTACCGTTTATAACGTGTAAGCAATGTGTGGAGGCTCAGGCTATTTGATTGATATAGCCTCTAAAGGTATCCAATGATTTTATTGTTGAAACCTCTCATCGACGTCGTCAAGTTGACAAACTATCTGTTTCGGCCTGCAAAGTTTTGTGAAGAGCACCATCTTGGCATACGTCCGTACACTCTCTTGTCAGTCCAGGACCTGACAATTTGTTTTAACACAGAGAACAAGCAAAAGGAACACTATCAGAGTGTTATCAGGTCCAAGAATCACAAATCCTGAAGCGGATTTCAGTCCCTTCAAAACATTTTAAGAGGATCTCTCCGACGGCAGACCACAAGGCATTTCCATGAGTTATTATCCCTCTGTTGCTTTTTTGTCCTTTTTTTCTCTCACTGAAAACCTAAATGTCTTTTTCTGTTTTGTGTCGGTGCCATCACCATGCCAAGGTTGTCAAAAAGCTTGTCCAGTCAAAAGCACAGACATGCATGCACAGGCACACACACACGCCGCTTTCAAAATGACAGTTTTCATGGTCGACAGGGACTTAAACACAACAGCAGTTTCCTACACACCTTAGTTTGGGCCACAGTCTCAGGGACCAGGACAGGGCATGGCAGGTCTCATCCCAGTGTGAGAGGTGTGATGTGGGAGAGAGTGGGCTCAGTATGAATCTCTAGCTTTTCTTACACAACCTCCCTGTAGGACCTCTCTAGTAATAAATGTTCAGTACTATTTGCAAGGTGCATTCTGGACTTGCCAGACAGAATAAATAGAAGTGTCATATGTGCCAGGACACTGAGGGGAGGACAGAGCCCATGGCTCTGGGATAGTTAACAGCAGAAAGAGGAGATGTTAGCTTTATATTCTCCCGACCCAGACCAAATATCAACGGACCCTGTGGAAGCTAAAACATTCAAAAATGAAAGTGGACCCGACAGTCCAGACACAGAGTACACACAGAACAGTCCTCACTGTTGTTTTGACAGGCCTCATATCTAAGAGAGACAGAAACACGCACACACACACAACTTGTGAAATCTCTCCGACAATTCAGGTCCTAACATCTGGATACCAGCCTACTAACTATCTTCATCTGAGCGAATCACAAACAGCCGAAAAATACAACAGACACAATGTATTACTTCAATATATTCCAAACGGTTACAGCCAGCCTGGTACAGTGCTTTTGTAGTAGTTCACTGCTCCATTTACCTCTACGAAGACCTGTTTATTTTTGGAAACGGTGTGGAAGGCCTGGGTTGACGGATAGCGGAAGAGTTGGGTGTTGTACAGCTCCATGTTGAACATCACGTCGGTTCTGACTGGTTCCTTAGCTACCGGGGCGAAGTGGGAAAACGATCCTGATGATCCTGATCCTCCTAGGGTGTTCTGGTTCTTTCTGTAGGTGCAGTTGAACTGGGGAGGGGGACAGAGAAGGAGAGACAGCCAATCAAAACAGTTGAACTGGATGGAGAAGGAGAGACGAGCCAAACAAATAAATATGTAAATCGGTAGGAATTAAACAAATAGCCCAAGGCAGATAAGTCAAAGTTGAAGTTGAAGCCGGAATTGAGGATAGTAACTGCTGATCTGATGTTCAGAGGATACATTTTTTTTGCAAAAAACGGCAAAAAAATAACAAAGGATTCAATTGGGTCAGCGCACGCACGACGGCAGCCATATAGTACGGCGCCATCTATAAGATGGGAGTCAATTTATTTATGATTAGTGGTCTGGTCTTGACTCCCAGCTCTCCCAAACCCAGGCAGGCCCTGTCATGCAAAGCTGCACTCTTAATTCCTTTTTCATTTAGCCTCAATTTAACCAGAATAAACTCCCTTGAGGTTAAAAACCAACCTCTTTTTCGAGGGAGACCTAATGTTTAAAAAATAATAATAATTGAGAGAGTCATATAGCTAAATGTCTTACCAGAATGGATGACCTGTGTTCTGGTCCTGAGAGAGAGTGAGTCATATAGAATCAAAATATATTATAGATGTCTTACCCGAATGGAGGATCTGTGATCAGGATCCGTGGTGTGCTCCAGGAAAGCAGCCCTCTCCAGCCTCTCCAGCTCCTCTGCCTCCCCAGGGAAGGTCACGTCTCCGGACTCTAGATCCTCGTCATCTGGGGGACCACCACTCCCATCCTTAGGCTCAGCATGACTTATCAAGATCTGGATGTCAAGCACAGCGGAATTGAACACATCAGTGAACACAGTTCAGATATAGTATGCGTCCCAAATGGCACCCTAGCTATTCCCTTTATTGAACACTAACTTTGTCAGGGCTCTGGTAAAAAGCAGTGCACTATATAGGGAATAGGGAGCCATATGAGACACACCCCAGGACACTTTCCCAGTGATCGGCGCCAAACTATTTTCTAATAATTGTCTGTGTGTGAATGGTGTTGCTTCATTCAAGGGCCCAGGACACCAGTGACAGGGCTCTGATCTGAATCTAGCTGCCAAAACATTCTGCAACAGATGAGCTGGAATTAAAACGTGGGAACGTCCAGAGATTTCAACAGTCCAGAGCTCTCTCAGGCAGACCCCGTGAAGCATATTTCTCATTTTGTCAGTTTAAAGAAACACGGGAAGCCTGGTGTGTACTTCAGACATTTACAGGGTCAAAGGTGAGTTAGGGCTGGAGGACACGGGCTAAATTAGGTTAATTATTATCATTGCCATTTCATTTATTCCTGCTGGTGTGTAGATAAGTAATTAAAACACCTTATCGTAGGATGGGACAAACAAGGACCATACAAGGATATGGGCCTTTGATATATTGAGAAACAGATAAATGAAGATACATTTGTTTTGACCATAGGAGTCTGAGAACTTTGGGTGTGTGCCTGTTATTTCTAATCTGTATTTGGACACAAATGTGTTTTGTACTAAATTTGCTACGAAAATGATTTAATAGATGCGCGGAGAAGTGATTTATCGTTGCTTGTTAGTGAAAGCACATGTTGCATTCCATTTTAATGATAAACTCAGCTCAGAAAGGGTTTGACGGTAATACTGAACCTCATAACATTTTCATAGTGTTGTCTTAAATTTTTCCCTGGGTCCTTCTCCCATGCTTTCAACAGAGATAACTGATTATACCATTGTTCAGAGTAACAGGCTAGGGTTGGGGAATACAGCACTCATAGGGCTGGTTTCCCGGACCCAGATTTATCCTAATTCTGGACTAAAAACTATTTTAAAATGGAGATATTCCATTGAACCTTCTTTTTCAGTCCAGGAGTAGGGTTATTTGGGTCCAGGTTGCTTAAATGTTCAGGCTTCACAAGACTTGGGAGTATGGTAACGCAAGACTAGCGTCTGGGAAACTGGCCCTCGATTCCTTTTTGTAGATGCTATAGCCATTGTGTGTGGTACTCACTGAGTTGATGTAGAGGACCATAGAGCTGGGGTGCATGGGGTACTTGGTGGTCTGACAGCCCTCCAATGGCGTCTCTAGGGTGTAGTGGGTGGAGTTAACCGTCGCTTTGCATTCTGGGTCTTGAAGAGTCAGGTTGGCATTACCATAACCACTGGCCTGAGGAAAGAGACAAACGTAAGTAATATAAAGTCAATTAATAAAGCCTTAAACTGAAAGAAAAAAAAGTAAAGTCAATCAATAATCTATAATATTTGCAATAAAATAAAAATCATTATCAACAATCATCTCAATGCTGTCAGAAGAGGTTGCTGAGACACAGTGTGGCACTATACTTCATTGGCATTAGACGTCACTATGCCACTATACAGCACAGACTACTTCTCGGTGTGATATTAAGTTCCCCGGAAGACATAAAAACCACAGGATGGTCCAACTCTAACCATAACTATCCCTAATTGCAGTGTGTGGCTTTTAATACACTGTGATGTGGTCTGTTGTGTTCTGCCTGCTTCACTGTAGGGCACGCATGCACACACACAACAGCACAACACAGCAACACACAGTAACACACACACACACTTGTTGAAAATACACACAATTCATTCAACTCCATACCAGTCACTGTTACGTAAAGAAGAAGACGCAGAGATAAACCAAGCCTGTCCTCTATTGCAGACACAATTAGTCATAGTGATAAACCAGTTGGCTGTCCACTACAGTACACTATCCATCCACTCACCTGCAGACTCTCTCGGTCGATGCTGACCACCATCCTGTTCTCCTCACACTGAACACTGAGCCCCACACTGAGGGTCCCCTGCTGCTCCTCAGGCTCCCCAACCTGCTCCCTTCCCAGCCAGGAACGGTCCTCCAGGGACAGGTAGGGCAGGCCATGCTCCTTCGGTGGGGGGAAGGGGAAGGGCAGGCCACCGGAGCGCGAGGCAGCACCCCCCGGGCCACCAGACAGGAGGGGGTTGGTGTCCCACAGGATAGACAGGTCTGGAAGGAACATGGCGTCCAGGGGATCTAGCACATCTGGAAGTCACAGAACACACACATTTTAGTCACAGAGACAAACACACAAATATGTGAGTACACTCACAGACTGGAAAGAAGGGAGAGACACAGACAGACAGACAGACAGACAGACAGACAGACAGAGAGACAGAGAGACAGACAGAGAGACAGAGAGACAGAGAGACAGAGAGACAGAGAGACAGAGAGACAGAGAGACAGAGAGACCTCTGTTAAAGTGTCATCTGGTGGTTTTAGAGCCATGGAAATTGCACAGAGCAGAAACTGGCCCAACTTTTGATGATATTGTCTTTTTAAGAACAGTTAAACTGTGATGGTCTGTGGTAGACATTCATTATTTAACAGTTAAATACATTATAACAATGTATGCTTATAAAAAATGTGTATATATCAAAGCATAGCTAATTTATTTACATTGTAGATATCTTTATTTCATTGACTAAACCTAGGTCTGTTTGTCATACATGATCTACCGTATTAGTATAATTACAGTCAAGAACTGGAACACAATTCTGAGTCTAATGTAAATGGCCTGGCGTGTCTTACCTGGCTCCCTGAGCCTCAGGTTGAAGGTGTTAGCCACAGGGGTGTGGGTGTAGGAGGTGACCGGTCCATAGCTATGCTCCTCTGCCCACTTGATCAGGGCCTGAGAGCCAGATGGGAGGTGGTGCTTGGGGGTCTTAGACACCTCCATCAGCCTCTCTGTGTTGCGGCTCAGACTGATGGTATCTGACGTCTATTGGGGGAAAAAATAGGAATTAACAGGCTTAGTAGCCTATACTGTATGGAAATATTGGTAGAGGAAATATTGGTAGAGGCAAAACTACCAGCAATTGATTTGATTCAAGGAGTTTTTAATCAGTTATCAACAAAGAAAAAACTGCTATGATTTCTTCTTCTGAGAAACAGAACATCACAACCATATAAACCATATCTTACACGGCAGCACACTCTCTGTCATGATAATTTTTTTACATTAACATTTCAGTCATTTAGCAAACACTTAGCGTTAAGTGCCTTGCTCAAGGGCACGTCGACAGATTTTTCACCTAGTCGGCTCGGGGATTCAAACCAGCGACCTTTTGGTTACTGGCCCAATGCTATTAACTGGTGATTAACCTGCTGTCATCAGTCTTTAATGTATTTTTTTATTTGACTTTTACCCCTTTTTCTCCCCAATTTCGTGGTATCCAATTGGTAGTTACAGTCTTGTCGCATCGCTGCAACTCCCCTACGGACTCGGGAGAGGCGAAGGTCGAGAGTCATGGGTCCTCCGAAACACGACCCTGCCAAGCCGTACTGCTTCTTGACACAGTGCTCGCTTAACCTGGAAGCCAGCCGCGCCAACGTGTCGGAGGAAACACCGTCCAACTGACGACCGAAGTCTGCTTGCATGTGCCCGGCACGCCACAAGGAGTCGCTAGAGCACGATGAGACAAGGACGGCCGGCCAAACCGTCCCCTAACCCGGACAACGCTGGGCCAATTGTCCGCCGCCTCATGGGTCTCTCGGTCGCGGCCGGCTGTGACACAGTGTGGGATCGAACCCGAGTCTGTAGTGCCGCCTCAGCACGGCAATGCAGTGCCTTAGACCGCTGAGTCACTCGGGAGACCCTTGCCGTCATCAGTCTTATACAAACCAAAGTGGGTGCTTTCTTCTTTTCTAGTTAGCAGCATTTACCAGTAATCTCTAGGTCTATGTTGGTTTCATTTCCTTTGTCTGACTGTATGAAATGGTAAAACTTCACTATAGAGCTTCAAAAGCCAGCGTGACCACAACCCACAATGAAAGTGTGAGAATATAAATTTTACTCTCATATCTTGAAAGAATCAAAGTCAAAAGAGACATTTTAGGTCTCGGCATGGAAAGGCCCTGACCAATGTAGCAGTGGTGAAGGGTCACACACACACGCACACGCACAAGCACACGCACCAAAAGCCTGATCAATGGTGGGACTAAGTCTAATGTGTCAGATTTCTACCAGAATTCCTCATTAGTTCCCCAGTGTTCCATGCTGTATAATGTGAGGAGGGCTAATCCCTTCCCAAAGACATTTCCCACAGATCCACTCTGTCCAAAACGGCATCATATTCCCTATTTAGTGACCTACTTTTCCCCAAGGCTCATAGGTCTCTGATGAGAAGTAGTGCAGTATATAAGTAGTAGGATGCCATTTTGGATGCAGCTCCCCTCTGTCCCCTGGAGCAGGAGCAGAGCTGTGGCCAATCCTCTGACAGTAGCTAGCAATGCTTTGATTTTATGAGGCTATCATATCACATACATAGCTGACATTCTCTGTTTTGAGATATTCACTGACACAGTGGCTGGTTCCCAAAGACAGATATTTATACTGAGACACACATGCATGCTCATGCAGGCAAGCACACCCACAATCACACTCACATGCACACAATCTCACACACACAGCATTAAGTAAGCATTTTGTCAATGAAACCCTTGCTATGATACTGGGCAGTTTCAGTTTACTTTGGTCCTAGATGGATTAATGGATTCTAAACCCAGAAATCAAAACCAGAAGTGAAGAACAAATCTGATCCATCATAACTGAACTCCTCCCAATGATTTATGCTGTTCTGAGTTCAGTACTGTACTCTATGTCTGACCCTGGCCTGTAATTTCCTAGCCTGGTCCCAGATCTTTGTGCTGTCTTGCCAAATCCTATGGTCATTCATGGGCATGCCAAATGTCATGTCATGCCAACAGATATGGGACCAGGCTAGTACTTTCGCAGTACAGTAAACTGTAGGTCAACAGCACAGCACATCGCTGACATGTGTTCCCAGTTTCCAGTCCCCTACTCCCCCTCATGTTTCTCTTAGCGTAGCCCACTACTGTAGCCAACCGTAGCCCTGCTCTGCTGGTCTGATTGATTCAGTGACAGCCTAAAGGGCAGCTGTACAAACAGCCAGGCTGGCAGGCAGGCAGTGGATGGGGCTGAGCGTGGGCTGCATCCCAAATGGAACCCTATTCCCTATGTAGTGCACTACTTTTGACCAAAAGTAATGCACTGATCAAAAGTAGTGCACTGCATAAGGAATAGGATGCCATTTGGGATGCAGCCTGAACTGAGCTGGCTGACTGGGAGAAGTGCAGAGTCATGGACTGGCAGAGGCACACACACACAGCCTGCCTGCATGAGGATCACTGTTACAGAGTGTGGAACCAACCCAGAGAAGCAGGTATCTAGAGCCCATAAGACAACACACCTCCACTGAGGTCAGCAGTTAGCATAGCATAGGGACCATGGAACAGAGCTACGCAGCACTCGTAGAGAAGATAGCGCGAAGGTCAGGCCAGGTTGGTTTGGGCTAAATTGTGTCTATGTCACTTTTTTTAAATAATAGGCAAAACACCTTTCATATCTACTAGGTATCTAATGGCTATGTGCCAAAGGTGTAAGAGCCATCTCTCATTATGACTTCGGATTAGAGGTCGACCGATTAATCGGAATGGCCGATTAATTAGGGCTGATATCAAGTTTTCATAACAATCGGAAATCGGTATTTTTGGGCGCCGATTTGACCTTTTTTTTTTTTTTTACACCTTTATTTAATCTTTATTTAACTAGGCAAGTCAGTTAAGAACACATTCTTATTTTCAATGACGGCCTAGGAACGTTCTGCCTCGTCTGTGTTTCGCGGAGGAGCAGACTGACAGGGGACCATGCAGACAAGCTCTGCTTTCTGCACTCTCCCTAAAACTTCTCAACTTAACTGGGAATATTGAAGACCCATGAAAGCTGGTGGTTAGTTTTAACATATGACTCTCTGAGGTCATTAAAGATCTCATGGCACTTATCGTAAGAGTAGGGGTGTTAACCCCGGTGTCCTGGCTAAATTCCCAATCTGGCCCTCAAACCATCATGGTCACCTAATAATCCCCAGTTTACAATTGGCTCATTCATCCCCCTCCTCTCCCCTGTAACTATTCCCCAGGTCGTTGCTGCAAATGAGAACGTGTTCTCAGTCAACTTACCTGGTAAAATAACGGTAAATAAAATAAATAATAAATAAAAATATGTTCTCATGTTATTTGAACTAAATTGATTTTATTTATGTATTATATTAATTAAAATAAAAGTGCTCATTGTTCATTCAGTATTGTTACAATTGTCATTATTACAAAAATGTGTGTGTGTGTGTATGATATATATATAAAAAAATATATGTATATATATTTCCCCCCCCTTTTTCCCCCCTTTTTATTATTATTATTTTTATAAATCGGCCGATTAATCGGTATCCACTTTTTTTTTTGTCTTCCAATAAATCGGTATCGGTGTTGAAAAATCATATTCGGTCGACCTCTACTTCGGATATTAGTAAATGGTCTATTTAGTTTAACATACATGTCTAGACTGATGTAAGTGGGAGGTAAACATGCAATGCCAGAGCAAATATGGCCATTGGATAATGTCCTACTGTTAACCTAAAACCAAATAAATCGCCCTTAGTGTAAGCCTTGTAAATTAGTGTATGTTTTTCAATGACTAGAACAGATTTAGTCAATTCTTTTTTTGAAAGTGTATACACGACCACAGTGTTTGTGGGTGTCACTGTTAACAAGTATGACACAATATTTAAATTCTACAGACAGATAGCCAGTCACTGAGGTGTTACACAGTATTTGGGCAGTGATTGTGTTGTCGCTGTTTTTGCAGTGCAATCCACAGAGATGGGGAATAGGGTGCTATTTAGGATGCAAACAGGGCCTGCAGCCAGCAACGCTCATCATTCACATTACGATGGACGGCAAAGAGGTCAGGCTGTGGGAGGCTGTGAGCACAATGAAAATCCAGTTTGTGTGAACCTGGCCTATGAAAATGTATCGCCTCCCCTCCTCCTCTCTTCCCCCTCTCCTCTCCTCATTCAATACAATGACAACCCTTGGAGCTGTCAGCATGATATTTCATATTTCACAGTTCATCCATCCCTCCCTCCCTCCCTCCCCTGCAGGCAGGCTGAAATCAGGTGCCACTTCAACACTCCTCGAATTGTGACAAATGTATTGGTCAGCAGCGAAAAGTGGTGACATGTCCGTCTGTCCGCTGTGCTTGTCTAGTCATGTGTTGTGACATGGATCCTCTGCCTGTCTCCCCAAATACCATTCATGCCATTGTGATCAGTGGAGGCTGCTGAGGGGAGGACGGCTCATAATAATGTCTGGAACGGAGCCAATGGAATGGTATACCATGTATTTGATGTACTTGTTACCACTAGACTGATTCCACTCCAGCCATTACCACGAGTCCGTCCTCCCCAATTAAGGTGCCACCAACCTCCTCTGATTGTGATGCGTTACTGAGACAGTGAAAAAAGATCTTGGCAGTTAACATCTGAAAGTTGAACTTCTCAATTCGAAAAAGAAAACACTCAATAGCAGTCTTGCCACTTGGTTTGCTATAAACCTGAGGAATGGAGTCTTGGGTCTCTGGAGTTGGCCATTAAATAAAGTGCAACTACTGAAAAATGTTTTATTTAGGTCAAAGCAGCACCTTCCTATTATTCATGAGCTGCACGTTTTGTCACTATTGCTTTGAACATGCGTTTTAGGACTGACACCCGACTGCGCATTGTCAATTGGAGCTGATGAAGATTTAGCAAAATGGCATTACAATGGCTGGGAAACACAAAAAAACATTTCAAAAGGAGGCATATAATTAGTAGGAAAACCTTTTGTCATCATTGTGATGTCGTCAGATTGATCGTATTTCCAGGCCACTATCGTGACATTTAGACGTAACAGTCAATAGCCCCCGTTCAGAATGACTGGGCACAACTAGACTTTCGGGCACCACTATGGCAGAGAACAACTTGAGAAAGTTCATAACAAATGGCATGAAGCGACCGAGTGAAGGAGGTGCACTCCATGAATAGAAGGGCTGTGTTTGTTACGTTCAGAGCGACGTTTTGAGTCACGCACCAACCAAGTCGAGTTTGCAGGTTACTGAAAATACAAGTATTTTTTATTTAGAAACAAAATATTTCTCCGTAGCGTTCAGATTCAGTGTTACGTACCACCACGTCCAGTTTGCCGATGACGCTGTGAGCCTTGATGACCCAGTTGACAGACTTCTCACACTTCAGCAGCAGCACGACGTTACGTTTCAATGGAACATCTGCCTCCAGTGGTCTCAGATCCACAATCACATCCACCTGGAATGCACTGCTCAGGGAGGGAAATAGAGAGAGAAAGAGAAGGGAAAAGAAAGCCAGCCAGGAGAGAGCCATAAGTTTTGGAAGACCCAAAATACTCAGTATTTACATGCCTTCCCTCTGTCTGGCCAACTGATTAAGAAACTGGAAGTATTCCCAGAAAGAGGAAGACATGTGCGTAGCAGACCAGACCACATAGCAGCCGTATGGTGAAATACATCATGATTGCCATATTCCCTGTAATTTTGGGCTCTTAATGCGTATACAGAGTAATCACACCGCTGGGAGAGTGAGACCATCACCCGGCAGACTGGAAATACAGACTACAGTCCACGAGAATTTGCGTCCCAAATGGTTGCCAACCTACACTATATACAGTGCATTCGGAAAGTATTCAGACCCCTTGACTTTTTCCTCATTTTGTTACGTTAGTCTTATTCTAAAATGGCTTAAATAAAACATTTTCCTTATCAATCTACACACAATACCCCATAATGATAAAGCGAAAACAGGTTTTTAGAATAATGTTTTTTTTGTTGCAAAAAAACTGAAATACCTTATTTACATAAGTATTCAGACCCTTTGCTCAGGTGCATCCTGTTTCCATTGATCATCCTTGAGATGTTCGTACACCTTGATTGGAGTCCACCGGTGGTAAATTCAATAGATTGGATATGATTTGGAAAGGCACACACCTGTCTATATAAGGTCCCACAGTTGACAGTGCATGCCAAAGCAAAAACCAAGCCATCAGAACAAAGGAATTGTCCATAGAGCTCTGAGAAAGGATTGTGTCATGGCACAGTACTGGGGAAGGGTACCAAAAATGTTTGCAGGATTTAAGGTCCCCAAGAACACAGTGGCCTCCATCATTGTTACATGGAAGAAGTTTAGAACCATCAAGACTCTTTCTAGAGCTGGCCGCCAGGCCAAAAGCAGCAATCGGGGAGAAGGGCCTTGGTCAGGGAGGTGACCAAGAACCCGATGGTCACTCAGAGTTCCTCTGTGAAGATGTGAGAACCTTCCAGAAAGACAACCATCTCTGCAGTACTCCACCAATCAGGCCTTTGTAGAGTGGCCAGACAGAAGCCACTCCTCAGTAAATGGCACCTAAAGGACTCTCAGACCATGAGAAACAAGAATCTCTGGCCTGATGAAACTAAGATTGAACTTTTTGGTCTGAATGCCAAATGTCACGTCTGGAGCAAACCTGACACCATCCCTACGGTGAAGCATGGTGGTAGCAGCATCATACTGTAGGGATGTTTTTCAGCGATAGGGACTGGGAGAGGTGCCAGGATCGAGGGAAAGATGAACGGAGCAAGGTACAGAGAGATCCTTGATGAAAACCTGCTCCAGAGCACTCAGGACCTCAGACTGGGGTGAAGGTTCACTTTCTAACAGGACAACGACCCTAAGCACAAAGCCAAGACAAGGCAGGAGTGGCTTTGGGACAAGTCTCTGAATGTCCTTGTGTGGCCAGCCAGAGCCCGTTCTAACATTTCTAGAGACCTGAAAGTAGCTGTGCAGCAACACTCCCCATCCAACCTGACAGAGCTTGAGAGCATCTGCAGAGAAGAATGGAAGAAACTCCCCCAAATACAGGTGTGCCAAGCTTGTAGCGTAATTCCAAAGAAGACTCGAGGCTGTAATTGCTGACAGAGTTGTTTCAACAAAGTACTGAGTAAAGGGTCTGAATACTTACAGTGGCAAGAAAAAGTATGTGAACCCTTTAGAATTACCTGGATTTCTGCATAAATTGGTCATCAAATTAGACAAACAGTGTGTTTAAACTAATAACACACAAATGATTGTATTTCTCTGGTCTATATTGAATACATCACTTAAACATTCACAGTGTAGGATGGCATAAGTATGCGAATCCCTAGGTGAATGACTTCTCCAAAAGCTAATTGGAGTCAGGGGTCAGCTAACCTGGAGTCCAATCAATGAGAAGAGATTGGAGATGTTGGTTAGAGCTGCCTTGCCCTATAAAAAACACTCACAGAATTTGAGTTTGCTATTCACAAGAAGCATTGCCTGATGTAAACCATGCCTCGAACAAATGAGATCTCAGAAGACCTAAGATTAAGAATTGTTGACTTGCATAAAGCTGGAAATGGTTACAAAATCATATTTAAAAGCCTTTATGTTCATCAGTCCACGTTAAGACAAATTGTCTATAAATGGAGAAAGTTCAGCACTATTGCTACTCTCCCTAGGAGTGGCCGTCCTGCAAAGATGACTGCAAGAGCACAGCGCAGAATGATCAATGAGGTTAAGAAGAATCCTAGAGTGTCAGCTAAAGACATACAGAAATCTCTGGAGCATGCTAACATCTCTGTTGATGAGTCTACGATACGTAAAACACTAAACAAGAATGGTGATCATGGGCGGACTCCACGGAACAAGCCACTGCTGTCCAAAAAAACATTGCTACACATCTGAAGTTCACAAAAAAGCACCTGGATGTTCCACAGCGCTATTGGAAAAATATTCTGTGGACAGATGAAACTACAGTTGTGTTGTTTGGAAGGAACACACAACACTGTGTGTGCAGAAAAAAAGGCACAGCACACCAACATCAAAACCTCATTCTAACTGTAAAGTATGGTGGAGGGAGCATCATGTTTTGGGGCTGCTTTGCTGCCGCAGGGCCTGGACAGCATGCTATCATCAACGGGGAAATTAAGTTTATCAAGTTTATCAAGATATTTTGCAGGAGAATGTTAGGCTATCTGTCCGCCAATTGAAGCTCAACAGAAGTTGGGTGATGCAACAGGATAACAACACAAAACACAGAAGTAAATCAACAACAGAATGACTTCAACAGAAGAAAATTCACCTTCTGGAGTGGCCCAGTCAGAGTCCTGACCTCAACTCGATTGAGATGCTGTGGCATGACCTCAAGAGAGCAGTTCACCAGACATCCCAAGTTTTGTAAAGAGGAATGGTTCAAAATACCTCCTGACCGTTGTGCAGGTCTGATCCGCAACTACAGAAAATGTTTGGTTGAGGTTATTGCTGCCAAAGGAGGGTCAACCAGTTATTAAATCCAAGGGTTCACATACTTTTCCCACCCTGCACTGTGAATGTTTACACGATGTGTTCAATAAAGACATAAAAACGTATTATTGTTTGTGTGTTATTAGTATAAGCAGACTGTGTTTGTCTATTGTTGTGACCTAGATGAAGATTCAGGTCAAATTTTATGACCAATTTATGCAGAAATACAGGTATTCCCAAAAGGTTCACATACTTTTTCTTGCCACTGTATGTAAATGCGATATTTCCTTCTCTTTTTTTTGCAGACATAAAAAAACTGTTTTGCTTAGACATTATGGGGTATTGTGTGTAGATTGATGAGGGAAAAAACGATTGAATCAATAATTTAATAAGGCTGTAACTTTGAAAAAGTCAAAGTGTCTTAAAACTTTCCGAATGCTCTGTTTACAAAAATATGTGGACATGCCTTCAAATGAGTGGATTCGGCTATTACAGCCACACCTGTTGCTGACAGGTGTATAAAATCAAGCACACAGCCATGTAATTTCCATAGACAAACATTGGCAGTAGAATGGCCTTACTGAAGAGCTCAGTGACTTTCAACGTGGCGCCGTCATAGGATGCCACCTTTCCAAAAAGTGTGTTTGTCAAATTTCTGATCTGTTTCGGTCAACTGTAAGTGCTGTTATTGTGAAGTGGAAACGTCTAGGAGCAACAACGGCTCAGTCGCAAAGTAGTACACAAAAGCTCACAGAATGGGACCGCCACGTGCTGAGGCACGTAACGCTTAAAAATCCTCTGTCCTCACTTGCAACACTCACTACCGAGTTCCAAACTGCCTCTGGAAGCAACTTGAGGACAATAACTGTTCGTCATGAGCTTCGTGAAATGGGTTTCCACGGCCGAGCAAGCCTAAGATCACCATGCGCAATGGCAAGTGCGCAGGGTGATCTTCAATGCATACTGTGAAGTTTGGTGGAGGAGGAATAAATGGTCTGTGGCTGATTTTCATGGTTCGGGCTAGGCAACTTGACATTCTAGACAAGTCTGTGCTTCCAACTTTGTGGCAACAGTTTCGGGAAGGCCCTTTCCTGTTTCAGCATGACAATGCCCCTGTGTATAAAGCGAGGTCAATACAGAAATGGTGTGTCGAGATCGGTGTGGAAGAACTTGACTGGCAGGCACAGAGCCCTGACTTCAACCCCATTGAACACCTTTGGGATGAATTGTAACGCCGACTGCAAACCTGGCGTAATCGTCCAACATAAGTGCCCGACCTCACTAATGCCCTTGTGGCTGAATGGAAGCAAGTCCCCACAGCACTGTGTCATCTAGTGGAAAGCCTTCCCAGAAGAGTGGAGGCTGTTATAGCAGCAACGGGGGCACCAACTCCATATTAATGCCCATGATTTTGGAATGAGATGTTTGACGAGCATGAACTTTTGTTCATGTAGTGTATCGCAGAGTCAAGTTTGCATGAACTTTTGACCAGGGTCCATAGACCTCTGGTCAAAAGTAGTGCCCTTGGCAATGGGATACCATTTGGGAGGCACCCTCAGACTGAGTCTGAGAGAGCGCTCAACAAAACCTCAAAAGGTCAATATTATCCTACTCTTCCTTGCTATCCAACACAGACTACCAGTGAGACGAGAGAGAAACCATCCTGACCTCTTGTAACAGGGAAATTACACTGAATTCACTAAGGTTTATATTTAGAGTTAGTGTAATCGACATAATGTGTAGCATATTGACATAAAGGGCCAGTTTACCAGAGACAGATTAAGCCCACTGCTGGACTAAAAGCATGATCAATAGAGAATCTCCATTGGAAGTGTTCTTTGGTCCAGAACTAGGCTTAATCTGTGTCCAGGAACCCAGCCTAAACTGGATAAATGTGCGCTTTATTTGGGTTGGACTATGTTTTGGTACTGGTGGTGGGCTACAGTTCTGGTTGTGTTTTGGTTATGTTATGGTTGGTTGGTTGGTGTTGGTTTACAGTACTGACCTGCTGGAGTTGGGTGCTTGCAGCTCAATGATGTGGACCTCTTGGTCCTGGTCTGGTCCAGACAGGACACAGCCTGTAGAGGCCTGGGGCTCCACGTAGCCAGCTAGGTAGTTCAGAGAGAGGAACTTGTTGTCGATCTTACAGGTATCTGAGAACACTGGGTCTGGAAGACGAAAGAAGAGAGTGGTTAGATGAGACGAGATTATGACTCAGTGTATAATTCGAACACTGGATGTGATGTGCTTATACTCGATTAATCCTCAAGAGCAAGACGTTCCGATGGAGGCAGTCAAGGTTAATACGCAAACTTAATATACTGAAGTGATACGGGCAAGTGCAGTGTGCAAGTTTTTATTTTCTTTCAAGATTCATCCTCATGAGGAAATGGGTGAGGTATTTCGGTATTTACATTACTGTTCGGCCAACGTTTTGAGATATCTGAACACTTCGGGGTTGCTGGTAAAAGACAGGGACAGACAGACAGACTTTGCATTGAACACTATGATTCATGTTTCTGGGGAAATGAAAAGACATGTTGAACAATAGCCGTCATAAACACGTCCAATCAGTCATTCCTGTCAGGTTTCCCACCATTCTAACTTACTACCATTTATTTACTCAAATAATATTATTCTCCATCCAACTGTCCAGGCATGCAATCCTCTTCTCAGTCTTTTACAAAACATGAAAAGTTAAGCCCAGATGCTTCCTTATTTGGCAAACAAGGTCTTGGACAATATAAACTAAAGAGGTTGGAACCTTCCTCCCTAGACCCACTCGTGCCCCCTTCTTGCGTGTTTTAAGTACCTGGTAGGACACAAAGCGGAAATCTGTCCAGCCTCATGAAAAAGTACCAGAGAGAGAGATGGGGGGGGGGAGCCGGACTGAGGTAAACATGGCACGTTGGGCCTTCGCCAAGCCACAGTGTCTAATGACAGAGAGAGCGGCTGAATAGATGACTGCTTCAAGGCTAAGCAACCACACACTCTCTGTTTTCCTCCACAGTGATTGATTACATGGAGAGAACAGTACATACCCCGGCTGTAATGTGTAATGGAGCCATGACTCCACTCCTGGCAGTCACAGTGATATTGTCATGCAGTTGAAAGATAGTTGTTAAAAATGAGGTTCCCTATCTATCTGGATGTTGACGTAGGATAAGGTGGGACGTGCTGTCGGTTCGGTTTACAAAGGACCAGTGGGGAGTGATGAAGTGAAGGAAAGAGTGAAGCATGGCTTCAATGGATCAATCACACAACATCCGTGGAGGAAAGCCCTCAACTTCAAACAGCCTTAGTCCCTGCTACAGTAACTCTACTGCCTGGTGGAGAGGAGACACCTCTGACAGTTTGTTTCCACTCACAGCTCACAGTTGTCAAGGAACAGTGGACATTTGCTCTACCCATTGATGCCTTCCAGTTTAGTTTACTACAAACTCTGCTTCTCAGAAGTGGTCTTCTTACAGACAAGTTAAGGAACAAGGCCCTTATCATCTTGTTTATTTGCAGCTCAAGGGGTTAAAGCTAGAATCTTTAGTAGAAACAATAACAAAGCGATTCTCCATCCCTGTTTAGTTAAAAAGCGGAGGGATGGGCCCGGAGAAATGTAACCACGCTCAAATTCATAGACAGACCTATGGATGGACTGACCATCCGTGAATTCAAAAGTATCATTTTAAACATGTTTTGAGGCGATGAAGTGTTTGTTTATATTTATATTGTTTACAAACAGAGTAAAACAAGCTTATATTTTGGGTTCTGATGGGGTATGAAAGTTTAACTAAGCTCATGAGGCATTTCTAAGTTATAGTCTTCAAGAATCAATGGGTATATATATATTTATAATTCCAAAAATGGATGTAGCAACTAAGGATGCTAGTTTTAAGGAGGAAAGAATACCATAAATGGATCCCTCTCTTGTGTGTTGGACCAAAACTGCTTGGAGACTTGAAACAGTCCCTGTAAAAAATAACAATATATACAGGGGGGTGCCGGTACAGAGTCAGTGTGCGGGGGCACCGGTTAGTTGAGGTAGTATGTCCATGTAGGTAGAGTTAATTAAAGTGACTATGCATAGATGACAACAGAGGGTGGCAGTGGTGTGGAGATGGGGGGGGGGGGGGGGGGGGGGTAATGTGAATTGTCTGGGTAGCCATTTGTCTAGATGTTCAAGAGTCTTATGGCTTGGGAGTAGAAGTGGTTTAGAAGCCTCTTGGACCTAGACTTGGCCCTCCGGTACCGCTAGGGTGGCTGGAGTCGTTGACAATTCCCAGGGCCTTCCTCTGACACCGCCTGGTATAGAGGTCCTGGATGGCAGGAAGCTTGGACCCATTGATGTACTGGGCCGTTCGCACTACCCTCTGTAGTGCCTTGCGGTCGGAGGCCGAGCAGTTGCCATACCAGGAAGTGATGCAACCAGTCAGGATGCTCTTGATGGTGAAGCTGTAGAACATTTTGAGGATCTAAGGACCCATGCCAAATCTTTTCAGTCTCCTGAGGGGGGAATAGGTTTTGTCGTGCCCTCTTCCCGACCATGTTAGTTTTTTGGTGACGTGGACACCAAGGAACTTGAAGCTCTCAACCTGCTCCACTGCAGCCCCGTCAATGAGGATGGGGGCGTGTTCGGTCCTCTTTTTCCTGTAGTCCACAATCATCTCCTTTGTCTTGATCACGTTGAGGGAGAGGTTGTTGTCCTGGCACCACACGGCCAGGCCTCTGACCTCCTCCCTATTGGCTGTCTTGTTGTTGTCGTGCAGTCATGAGTGAAATGGGAGTACAGGAGGCGTCTGAGCAAGCACCCCTGAGGGGCCCCTGTGTTGAGGATCAGCGTGGCGGATGTGTTGTTACCTACCCTTACCACCTGGGGGTGGCCCGTCAGGAAGTTCAGGATCCAGTTGCAGAGGGAGGTGTTTAGTCCCAGGGTCCTTAGCTTATTGATGAGCTTTGAGGGCACTATGGTGTTGAACGCTGAGTTGTAGTCAATGAATAGCATTACCATCATAGGTGTTCCTTCAGTCCAGGTGGGAAAGGGCAGTGTGGAGTACAATAGAGACTGCATCATCTGTGGATCTGATGGGGCGATATGCAAATTGGAGTGGGTCTAGGGTTTATGGGATTATGGTGTTGATGTGAGCCATGACCAGCCATTCAAAGTACTTCATGGCTACAGATGTTAGTGCTACAGGTCAGTAGTCATTTATGTAGGTTACCTTAGGGTTCTTGGGCACAGGCACTATGGTGGTCTGCTTAAAACATGTTGGTATTACAGACTCGGACAGGAAGAGGTTGAAAATGTCAGTGAAGACACTTGCTAGTTGGTCAGCGCATGCTCGAAATACACGTCCTTGTACTCCGTCTGGCCCTCCGGCCTTGTGAATGTTGACCTGTCTAAAGGTCTTAGTCACATCGGCTGCGGAGAGCGTGATTACACTCTTCCGGTACAGGCTGGTGCTCTCATGCATGTTTCAGTGTTATTTGTCTCGAAGCAAGCATAGAAGTAGTTTAGCTCGTCCGGTAGGCTCATGTCACTGGGCAGCTCTTGGCTCTGCTTCCCTTTGTAGTCTGCAGGCCCTGCCACATCCGACGAGCGTCAGAATCAGTGTAATTTTCGATTTTAGGTGATTTTAGTCCTGTATTGACGCTTTGCCTGTTTGATGGTTCATCGGAGGGCATGGCGGGATTTCTTATAAGCTTTCTGGATAGATTCCTGCTCCTTGAAAGCGGCAGCTCTAGCCTTTAGCTCAGTGCGGTAGCTGCCTGTAATCCATGTGGGTACGCCTGTAATTCACTGTGGGTACGACATCATCGATGCACTTATTGATGAAGCCAATGACAGATGTGGTGTACTCCTCAATGACATTGGAGGAATCCCGGAACGTATTCCAGTCTGTGCTAGCAAAACAATCCTGTAGCTTAGCAACTGCTTCATCTGACCACTTTTTTATTGATCTAGTCACTGGTGCTTCCTGCTTTCATTTTTGCCTGTAAGCAGGAATCAGGAGGATATAATTATGGTCAGATTTGCCAAATGGAGGGCAAGGGACAGCTTTGTAAGCATCTGTGTATGCTTTGTATGCATGTGTGGAGTATAGGTGGTCCAGAGTTCTTTTCCCTCTGGTTGCACATTTAACATGTTGATAGAAATGAGGTAAAACTGATTTAAGTTTCCCTGCATTAAAGTCCCTGGCTACTAGGAGCGCCACCTCTGGGTGAGTGTTATCTTGTTTGCTTTTGGCAGAATACAGCTTATTCAATTCTATCTTGGTACCCACCTCTGACTGTGATGGTATGTAAAACAGCTACAAAAAATATAGATGAGAACTCTCTCGGTAGGTAATGTGGTCTGCAGCTTATCATGAGAAACTCTACCTCAGGTGAGCAATGGCTCGGGACTTTCTTAGATATCGTGCACCAGCTGCTGTTTACAAAAATACATAGACCGCCGCCCCTTGTCTTACTTGTTTTATCCTGCCGGTACATCGTATAACCAGCCAGCTGTATGTTGATATTGCAGTCTTTCAGCCAGGACTCCGTGAAGCATAGGATGTTACAGTTTTTAATGTCCTGTTGGTAGTTTAATCTTCCCAATAACTTGTCTATTTTATTGTCCAAAGACTGCATGTTTGCTAGCAGAACTGAGGGAGTGGGGGTTTATTCAATCGCCGCCTACTCCTCAGAAGGCAGCCCGCCCTCCGGCCTTTCGTTCTCCGCCTCCTCTTCACACAGATCACTGGGGTTGGGGCCTGTTCCCGAGGAAGCCGTATATCCTCCGCCTCGGGCTCGTCAGAGTCATAAAATAATAAAAAGGACTCTGGTTGCCCGTGGTGAGTAATCACAGTCCTGATGTCTAGAAATTATTTTAGGTAAAAAGAGACAGTAGCGGCAACATTATGTACAAAAATAGTAACAAAAAAATAGGTTACAAACAACGCAGATAAACGAACAAAAAAAACTTCTGCTCCATTTTTACAGCTAGCAATCAGAGCAGTGATTCTTCTCACAAACCTACTACAAGGACACACACCCTCTCACAAACCTACTACGAAGACACAGACCCTCTCACAAACCTACTACGAAGACACAGACCCTCTCACAAACCTACTCTGCATTTCCATCGGTCACTTCCTCCTCACTCCACTGACTCTGGGCTCACAGTCAAGGAAGAAAAGTGACAAGCAAGGAACGCAATGGCCAGATTACAAAAGAAAGAAAAAGTCCTTTCCTCCCGGCCAAGTCTATTTGCTTTTTAAATGGAACTGAAAGCTGGCCAGTGGAACCGAGACACAGAAAGAGTGTTAGCTCTGCTTCTCTGGGATTGTTTTATTTCTCTAGGGTCCAGTAACTCCCAGGACTGTCAATGGCCTCCATTGAGAGGCAATTACTGCATGGGAACCACTTGATTAAGGTTTATTGGGGAAGAAAAGGCCTGTCACGAGGCAGAGAAAATATACTGTTAGTGAAGGTAGGTGTAAATGTCTCCCTAGGCATTCGAAACGGAAATGTGGCACTACCTTAGGACTGAGGCAATGTTTCTAACCTGCCTCTCAGAGTGAAACACACCTTCTCCGACTTTGATGTAGGCTTCCACTTGGAACCAATAGTTATCCTACAGAAGGGGCTGCCAAAGAACCCTTTATGGTTATAGGTAGCACCTTCCTCTAAGAGCGTCCTTTAGAGAAATATTTCTAACTTCCCTTTGAAAGTAAAACACACCTTCTCCCACTTTAATGTAGATGTCCAGGGCGATCTTGAGTTCGGAGAAGGAGGTGACGGCTCTGTACTTCTTGGTGGCCCAGTTGAGGAGATGGTCGTTGCCATGGGGAAGCACCTCCTTCTGAACATGACAGTGGAGGGAGAAGTTCCCTGGAGGTAAGTAGACATCAGATCCCTCAGATACCTAGAGGAAGGAGAGATACCACAACGATACAGACAGTCAGCCAGAGAGACACTATGGTGTAACAGACAGACATACACAGTTCATCAAGAGTCATACCCCTGAGACATGGCTGTAGTGTGTTAGGAGTCATAGGAGCCTACGGCCATGTTTCAGCATTAAACGACACACAGAGAAGTTGACATCTGAGCTCTCTGATACCTGGAGGGTGGAGAGACACAATGATGTTACAGATAGACACTGTACATCAGGAGACATAGCCCCTTAAACGGCTTATGTCTGTAGACGGCTATGGCATTGGGTGTACTAAGACGCATAGTTATAATAGCCTACAGCCATTTCTCAGGGCCATAGGAGCCACAGAGGGACATCACTTTGCCTGTGAGGAAAAGAGCTGGAGGCAGGGGTTCCACAGAATGACTGTGATACAGTAGGTTTCTGTATGACACTAGGGGCTGGTTTCCTAGCCACAGATCAAGCCTAGTCCTGGACTAAAGAGCAAGATCAATGGAGAATCGAAAAGTATTTTTAGTCTAGAACTATGCTTAAACTGTGTTTGGTAAACTTGTCCTAAGAGACTAGCTCTAGCATTATGGACCTGGTGTGACAGTAACTCAGAGAGAGAGACCATAGGAACAATAATACGGAGTGAGGATTTACAGGATTTGTAGTCTAGAGACCGATAAGCATTGATTTAATGGTCGACTCAGCGAAATGACAGATATTGAGATGAGCACTATGCGGCTCACTTTCTGCACGTACGTCATATCGCTGAATCTACCTTTAATAGCAGTGGGTCAGATTTTTTTTTTTTAGAATCCAATTTACATCAGACAACTCTGGATTACTTTCAGCAGTCTCTATTTCAGATACTGAAGGAAATACATGTATAGAGTTACTGAGAATATAAAATGGTAAAGCTAAAAAAAAGTTGTGGATCAGACCTGTGACGTGATTTACTGTTAAGAAGCTGTGTTTTCTATTGGCCTCATGAAGTTAGTTTTCAAGACTTCCACTCACAAGGACTTCTTTGTTGATAAAGATATATATGCCCATAAAATCCAATGCTCTATTGACATGCTCATCCACTTTATGGGAAAAGAAGAAATTCAAGACAATAAAAGTCAAGGCCTGCCTCGAGGCAAACAGAAAAAGGCGAAGAGAAGACTTTTGCAAATTCAAATCTTCCATCTAAACTTTGCCAAAAGACATCTTTGACACTCCATCCCCGATCGTTATTTCAAGGCCTCTCGAAACGTGCGCTCTGTATTTTTACACATGGTCTCCTTACACAATAAGATGCATGGTATCTACTGATTACGTAATGTCATTGTGCGTCATCACTATTGTGCAGGGATTTCTCAAAATGGCTGCATACAGCTGGAGAGGTATGGCGCTGTCTGTCATGAACATAGCCAGCAGACACACATATGATGGCATATGTTCACGCTACTTTCTTTGTCATAGGAAACACAACTGCAAGACACACGTGTCAGTGTACGTGTGCTCACACACACACACATTAACAAATAAATCAGAGGCACAAAGAAATAGACTAATTTTAGCAATGCAGTTTGTTTGGAGTTAGCATTATAATCTAAAAGTAAATCATTTTGCCATATGAGAGCGGGATAAATTGCATCCAGATGTGATACAGAGGGACGTAGCCTAAGCCTAGGTAGGCAAAAAGCTGCGAGACCGCAAAACCCAGCTGTGATGCGCAGAGTGACAAAAAATGAGCGTAAAATGTGTGCGGAGCCCTGAGCCCACAATGAAGTGCTGATTTGTCTTCTGGCAGGGAGGGATGGAAGGAGGGAGGGATGGAGGGAAAGAGAGAAACTTGGCTGAGCTTGGCGTGTGTGCATGCATGCGTGTGAAGAGAGAGAGCGAGAGAGTGAGAAGGAGACCACCCCTTTGGCTCTTAACGGACCTCAACCCATATGCTTCATTTCAGAGAGATAAACATTCACATGTGCTGAAAAAAACTACTGACTGTAGTACAACTGTGAGCAGAGCTGAGTATTCCAGGCCAGCCAGGCAGCCCTAACACACGGTCTGGTCTAGATAACCTACCTCATTATATTTATCATTATTTTTTCTTATTCCCACGGCCTCCTCTATCTAACATGGGGAGGGCAGCTGACCGTGCTGCCTGGCAGGCCCAATTAAAACATTAACTCATAACACTTGGGATCATTCACAGTTTGTTGCATTACACATCGTTTTGAAGTTTTCCAAAGATGGGGAAGAGGAAAACAAAACACAGTATTTCAGATCATGGTGTTTGCTTGTTTGTTTGAAAATTGGGTATTTGGAACTCCATACAGAGAGGTTCTCCATTTCCCTCCAGCACACACACAAACACACGTCTCACACACACACACACGGCCCAGCCAGCACCATGTGCAACATCTGCCTGACCCCTGGCCGCTCCTTTCTACGTTCCTGGCATTGTCACCACAGATGATGAATGCCAAGACCAGGGAGACAGATACTGTCGAAGAATTCACCGCAACGTAGCTATTTATTTTGAGTGATAACGTTTACTACGACTACGGCAGGAAGGAAAGGAAAACTTTAGTGGAGAAAGACGGAGTGCCGTGCCTCTGCCTGACTGCCTCACCTCAGCAATCAAAAGTGATATAGAGCTGTGGACGAGTGCTGAAACAACGAGAGGAGGAGATGGCGGGGGAAAGTGTTGGGGTTTACTTTGGGAAACCTTGCCAAGCTCAGCAGAGTTTATCAATTTAATTGCGGCAATACATCTGTAATTAGTCTGAAAGAATTAGAGGTGGAAGCCTGAAAAACCAAATTAGCTCCAGGTCGTTCGAGGGTGATTTGAAATGGGAATATGAAAGAAGAGACTCAGAGAGACACTGGGACTCAACAAACCTGCTCTCTCTATCTAAACCAACCTGAGATCAATACCCCGTTAGCTGAGAGAGAGAAAGAGAGAGAGAGAAAGCTTGTTTAGAAGAACGTGTTAAAAAAAAACACATGTACAGTGCATTCGGAAAGTATTCAGACCCATTTTGCCACTTTACAGCCTTATTCTAAAATTGATTAAATAAAACATTTTCTTCAGCAATCTACACACAATACCCAATAATAACAAAGCAAAAACAGGTTTCTAGAAATGTTTGCTATGAGACTTGAAATTGAGCTCAGGTGCATCCTGTTTCCATTGATCATCCTTCAGATGTTTCTACAACTTGATTGGAGTCCACCTTTTGTAAATTCAATTGATTGGATATGATTTGGAAAGGCACACACCTGTCTATATAAGGCCTCACAGTTGACAGTGCATGTCAGAGTAAAAACCAAGCCATGAGGTCAAAGGAATTGTCCGTAGAACTCCGAGAGGATTGTGTCGAGGCACAGATCTGGGGAAGGGTACCAAAAAATGTCTGCAGCATTGAAGCTCCCCAAGAACACAGTGGCCTCCATCATTCTTACATGGAAGAAGTTTGGAACCACCAAGACTCTTCCTAGAGCTGGTCACCAGGCCAAACTGAGCAATCGGGGGAGAAGGGTGACCAGGAACTAGATGGTCACTATGACAGAGCTCTAGAGTTCCTCTGTGGAGATGGGAGAACCTTCCAGAAGGACAACCATCTCTGCAGCACTCCACCAATCAGGCCTTTATAGTAGAGTGGACAGACGGAAGCCATTCCTCAGTAAAAGGCACATGACAGCCCGCTTGGAGTTATAAGGCACCTAAAGACTCTCAGACCATGAGAAACAAGATTCTCTGGTCTGCTGAAACCAAGACTGAACTATTTGGCCTGAATGCCGAGCATCACGTCTGGAGGAAACCTGGCACCATCCCTACGGGGAAGCATGGTGGTGGCAGCATCATGCTGTGGGGATGTTTTTCAGCGGCAGGGACTGGGAGGCTAGTCAAGACCGAGGCAAAGATAACGGAGCAAAGTACAGAGAGATCCTTGATAAAAAAAAATCTCCTCCAGAGCGCCCAGGACCTCAGACTGGGGTGAAGGTTCACTTTCCAAAAGGACAACGACCCTTAGCACACTACCAAGACAATGCAGGAGTGGCTTCGGGACAAGTCTCTGAATGTCCATGAGTGGCCCAGCCAGAGCCAGACTTGAACCCGATTGAACATCTCTGTATTGACCTGAAAATAGCTGTGCAGCAACACTCCCCATCCAACCTGGCAGAGCTTGAGAGGATCTGCAGAGAAGAATGGGAGAAAATCCCCAAATACAGGTGCGCCAAGCTGTAGCGACATACCCAAGAAGACTCGATGCTGTAATCACTGCCAAAGTGCTTCAACAAAGTACTGAGTAAATTGTCTGAATACTTATGTAAATGTGATATCATTTTTTTTTATATATATATAAATTAGCAAACGTTTCTAAAAACCTGTTTTTGCTTTGTCATTATGGGGTAAATTGATGAAGAGAAAAAAAACAATTTAATACATTTTTGAATAAGGCTGTAACGTAACAAAATATGGAAAAAAAGTCAAGGGGTCTGAATACTTTCCGAATGCACTGTAAGGGCAAGGCGTGCTGCTCTGTTTTCAACCAGCTGCAGATTTGCTAGGTCTTTCTTTGCTTAATTTGACCATATTACCGAACAGTAATCAAGATGGGACATAACCCTCCCCATCTTCAACTTAGTCAATATGAGTTGACCATGATAATTGACCATCCAATGTTATACCTAGGAGATTAGTCCCTCTGTAACTTTCTCACTCATCATTATTTAAGATTCATTAAGGATTATCTGCAATCATAAGCACTGTTTTTATCAAAGACTTGAAAGTTGGAAAACATAAGAAATTAGCATCTACTATTACAAGAACAAATAAAGTGTGAAGCCAGGACTTGCAAAACAACTGCTTGAAAGCTATACCATTTCAAAGTAGAGGTATTGTTAATTGTTTGGCTCCCAGAGTATTAACAATACTACCTACAAAGTAGTGCTGCATGCTAATACATCAAAGAAGAACAAAGGGTTCCAAAAGGGTTATTCGGCTGTCCCCATAGGAGAATCCTTTTTGGTTGCAGGTAAAACCATTTTTTGCTCAATGTAGAATCCTCTACGTGGAACCAACAAGGGTTAACCTGGAAGCAAAAGGGTTCTATCTGCAACCAAAAAGGATTATTCAAAGGGTTCCCCTATGCAGACAGCCAAAGAACCCTTTAAGGTTCTAGATAGGACCTTTTTTTCTAAGAGTGTAGACGTCAAAGTAGTTATACATCCATAGACATCAATAACTGTCACAAAGGAATGATTAACTCAATGAAACAATTGGGAGAAAAATGTTCATACAATACACAGTACATTCATTTTTGTCCGTTTTACAGTCCCTACTGTCATAGCACGTACGCTACTCATTGCCTTGGGGGTATCAGCAGGTTCTCCCTGAGAAGAGAAGAGGACGACCTGTCTGGACACAGGACTGAACGTGCAGAGAGAGAGGGCCTAATCCCTGAACACATACATTTATGTTGCTTATCCGTCCTCTTCTCACAAACAGAACCAGACAGAAAGACAACCTAGATTAGTCCTGGGCTCATTTCACTGTATGACCTCATACCTAACGCAACCAAGCAGGGGAGCTGAATGTCTGTTTGGCCTCTTTCTGTCTGTCTGTCTGGAATCAGCTCAGGTTTGCACTCAATAGCCATGGAACTTTGCAAAGCCAAGAGTTTACCTCATTCTACCTAACTGGGCATGGAACTAATAGAGCTAATCTCCAATGAGGTGTTCTTGGGCAGTTCAAAGTCAAAGAAGAGGGGGTGCTTGGGTGGAACCAGGGATGGACCTCTAGTTTGGGAAATTTTCTTAAAGCCCGCTCTGAAAAATACTAACCTGGGGCTAGCGGACTATCCTAACTTCTTTCCATGGGTGTAAGACAATGAGAAGGGTGTCTGCTGCTCTCCACTTCATGTCTGTTGAAAAGCAACATCAGCTTTGACATCAGCCCGCCTCTACTGCTCAGTCGATTGCACTGAACATGCAATGGGATACAATGAAATATTACGCCTGACTTTTCAAAAGAGATAGCTGCTGCCATAAGTTGTCGGCATTAGTCTAAAATGTTCCCAAGTATAAAACCCAACAATAACATGTGCCTGCTGCCCAGTACCCTTTACGGTCCGTGGCTTTTTAAAAGCATATGCCTGTGGTTGGTTTCCTGGCCTCTCTGCCTGTGTATGCGTGTGTGAACGTCTACATATTATTGCCATATGTGCTGGTCGGGTGAGGGGGGAGAAGAAACGCTGTGCCAAATTATATCAATTATCAGAGTGTTGCAATCCTCCAACTCTCTCGCTAAACAACACCCAGAGTACAACCGGAGAAAACACCATGTCTGTCTGGAGAAGACGAGGTGTTCCAAACAGTGGGAGACAGGGAGGGAAGCCTCAGGGACAGAGAGAGGATGTGAGATAATAGGAGCGTGCTCTAATGCAGTGATGTTATGAATGTGATAAATGCTTTTTTGTGGGTGATTTGATCTGCCCTCTCTATATCGGCTCCAGAGAGCTAATCAAGTTGCTTGTGTGTGTGTGTGTGTGTGTGTGTGTGTGTGTGTGTGTGTGTGTGTGTGTGTGTGTGTGTGTGTGTGTGTGTGTGTGTGTGTGTGTGTGTGAGAGAGAGAGAGAACTGGCAGGGAGAGGTGTTGTGTAGAAAACAACACCATCTGTCTCTGCACCACGGCAGAACGTTCCTGTAGATCTGTCTCTGGAGAAAAAACAATATTGGGCTGGCCATGGTTCCATTTAACAAGCACAGAGAACGAAGGAGAGAGCGAGAGAGCGAGAGAAAGAAAGAAAATCACACCAAATCCAAATAATGCAATAAAAGAAAGAAACAAGAGAAAAGGATAAAGACTTGGCAAACACAGAAAGAGCAACAAATTCCACCACTAAACTTTACAGTGTTGGTCCATCAAAAGGCGAGAGAGAACAAAGATGTGTTTCAGATCAAACTAGTCAAACAATAGGGCACGATAACCCTTTAAACAGAGGCTGCATCTCAAATGGCACTCTATTCTCTATGGGCCCTGGTCAAAAGTAGCGCACAACATAGGGAATAGGGTGCCATTTGAGACACAACCAGAGTCATAGAGCCAACTTTAATAAAGACCCCTCTCTGGTGATGTGCCCTCCTAAGGATCCTAATTGTCTCCTGGTGAAATTACATTGGCTTGATTTGCTGTGTCCATCTCTCATTTCATGTTCGACTTCATGTTTTTTCATTACTCAGTACTTCTGATTGACAGGGAGTGCTGCGTAGCATGTTTTACAACAGAATGTCTGGATTTGAGGCCGAGGATTTGAAAACGCTGCAGGCAGGAGGGTCCAGCGGGCCAACAGCAACAGTGTGCTCACCAGGCAGAGCAGAGCAGGGCTGAACTGTAGCGGCTCCAGGGCCTATGTGTGTCCGTCTGTGGACCCTAGAACCAGGGACCAGGAAACGAGGCCTTGCAGGACTGATTCAGGGCAGATTCAGAGTTGATTCAGGGCCTCATTAGCCCCAGGAAATAGTCAATCTAATGGGGGAAAAGCGTAGAGGAGGTCTGGCTGTGTGGCTAGGAGGATCAGTGTCTGAGGTGGTAAGATCTAAAAAGCATTACTATTCATTCTGTTACTCTACATACCCACCACACAACACCAGCACCTCTCCAACTCAGAGGGTTTACTCAAAAGTGGCCGGTGGTGCGCAAGCTGAACTTGGCACTCTCTGTCTCACTAGCTCAGGCATCACATACAGTACACATACAGTACTCCAGACTGTAAAGAATACCGCCAGTGAGAGTATAAGTGTGGTTCTGATCTGGTTACTATGTGTTGAGGAAGGTGCTGTGACATTTTGAATCAATGCAGATTTTGCATTTATACTGCAGTCTTCTTCTTCTGCAGGTCAGACTGTGTGACTCTGACACGTGTACTGCAGTTGGTCTGAGCAGAGCTACGGGCCAGGGATGCAGAGTGAAACCCTGACTGAGTGTGAGAGGATTGGGTATTCGTCCATTCTCTCAGCAGCTCGTCCCGTCTCTTTGTCCAACCAGTCAGTGTTTGGGTTCCATCATGGCGGCATGTTAACGAGGCATCCTCGTGGAGCCAACCTGGACCTGAGGAGAGGAGCTGGCCTGACAGATGGGATGTAACAGGTAGCTCGTACTGCTCACAGCCAGAGGTCCCAGGGATGTCACTCAAACACACAACTCAACGCTAACCTTACTTTGCCATAGCTAAGGACCAGAGTGGCTCTTCACAGACAGACAGATCATCTGGTACATTCACCTCACTGTGAATGTGCCGGAATAGGACTTAGATATGACTCACAACTTTCACGTGTCTACAGTATATGCATAACTTGCCAGGCCATAAACAGAATGTCATCTAAGCTATTTGGATGAAAAATCCAAAGTATGTTTATATGTATATATATATACATTCACACACACACTACCGGTCAAAAGTTTTAGAACACCTACTCATTCAAGGGTTTTTCGTTATTTTTACTATTTTCTACATTGTAGAATAGTGAAGACATCAAAACTATGAAATAACTCATATGGAATCATGTAGTAATCAAAAAAGGGTTAAACAAATCAAATTATATATTTTATATTTCAGATTCTTCAAATAGCCACCGTTTGCCTTGATGACAGCTTTGACCAGGTGAAAGTTATGATCCCTTATTGAAGTGACTTGGTAAATCCACTTCAAACAGTGTAGATGAAGAGGAGACAGGTTAAAGAAGGATTTCGTAAGCCTTGAGATAATTGAGACATGGATTGTGTATGTGTGCCATTCAGAGGGTGAATGGGCAATATAAAATATTTAAGTGCATTTGAACGGGGTATGGTAGTAGGTGCCAGGCGCACCGGTTTGTGTCTGGAACTGCAATACTGCTGGGTTTTTCACGCTCAACAGCTTCCTGTGTGTATCAAGAATGGTCCACCGCCCAAATTATATCCAGCAACCTTGACACAACTGTGGGAAGCATTGGAGTCAACATAGGCCAGCATCCCTGTGGAACCTTTGACACCTTGTAGAGTCCATGCCCTGACAAATTGAGTCTGTTCTGAGGGCAAAAGTGGCAGGGGGGTACAACTGAATATTAGGAAGGTGTTCTTAATTTTTTGTAAACTCAGTGTATATATATGATACTGTAAATCTTATGTGTACATTAAATTATCCCTGAACAGTAAAACTGTCAACAGGGAGGAGTCCTATCCCTCCCCTTGACAGTGGGAAAGCAGGCACAGGGCCCCATGTCAGATCCAACATCTAACAACATTAGTTACACTACAGAATAAGGTCAGCTAGCCTAGTACTGTACTGTAGGCTGTGGGCTGGGCTTCATGGCTGTTGTCAGCTGTTATATGTCTGATGAGGAGACATTTACTACACTGTTGACCTGCTAATGGCTCCCTCTGAGACGACATCCCCAATGGCACCCTATCCCTATAAAGTGCACGACTTTTGACCAGAGCCCGCACTATATAGGAGTAGGGTGCTATTTGGGATGCACACAAGAGAAGACTGGCTCTAACCGCAGGTAGAATTCAAGTTTACAGCTCTGAATACGTAAGCAGTCTGGATGCCAATTCATCTGAATGAACTACATCCCCTTTTTCAATCTTACATGGAAGCATTTCCACTTAGTACAGGAAATAACTGGAATTTAGTTCTCATGTTGTCACACTGTTTGATGTATTCACTAGGGGTGTCCCAGTGAAACCTGAGTCTGTGGTTAAGACAGGGACAGACTGAGGCTGGGGTTGGGTCTGTTTTAGACCCGGGTTCAAGTACTATTTGAAATATTTCAAATTCTTTAAGTGCCTGTATTAGTCTGCCTGGAGAGCCAGATGGGTGGGGTTTGAAATGTACAACTTTCTATTGGTTCCATTGCGCCAGGATACTCAATCAATCCCAGCGGATGTATTTGTAATGATGTCAAATTGTATTTGAACCCAGGTCTGGTCTGTAATATGGCTATAATGGTTTATCTGCTCAAGGCAATATGTTGGGAAACAGAAGGTGGATGGATGTTAGTACGTCAGCTAACTACCTTCACATAACCACAGTAATCCTACACAACACACAGGTGATGATGGAGTCCTAAAGTCTTCTTTTGTCCTAAAGTCTTCCCACCGCCGAAGGTCGGATTTCAGGCTAAGTCTCTGAGAAATGTGGACGTGTGTGTGTGTGCGTACGTGCATGCGCGTGTATGAGTGTCTGTGTTAAACATTGTATGCACTCTGGTTTTCATGGTGGATGTTTTGCATGCGATGAGAACACATCACCGCCACATATGGAAATAATTATGAATTAGTGCCTGATGTCGCATTCTTGTGGAACGCTACGGTGTTAACACTGATTATTTCAGAAGAACCACGAGCTAAATGAACGTTTTCACAGCATATATGGCACGGGAGGAGTGGAGGAGTGTACAGATCCAGCCAGGCTTACAGTGTAGAGCAGCATGGTTGAGTTAAGCCATGTAAGGCCTCTTGCACTAATTTCTCTGTGATTGTCTCATGTGATACAGTGGCTTACTCTCATTTTCTCATTAAGTCTCCCAGTGGGAGAGAGCGAGAGAGAGAAAAGCCCTCTGGTCTCCTCTGGTATCATTACTAAATATGGCTAGCTGTCCAGCGGGCCTGCTGGGGCCTGCTGCCTCCCAATACTCCTTCAATAAACCTCCATGTTCCCCTCCCCATCGGGGTGTGTGTGTGACGCCCTGGATGATTTGTAACGCTGCCCAGCCATCAACAAGATTGTTTGGATGGAGTTAGGGAGGGAGAGGAGAGAGGGAAAGAAGGGGAGGAGGGAGGGAAGAGGAGGGAAGAGGAGGGAACAGCCCTCCACTGTTTAAAAGCCAGATTGAAAAACAATGTTGTTAGGGACTCCAGTGCCAACAAAGCTGATGTCACCGACCCACTTTATCTTCTAGTATAAATACGCTTCATCCCCAACTGTGTCAGAGGGTTTCCGGCCAGCACACAACTCTCTATGTGACACTGGATGAGCGTAGCATAGTGTAGCCTGGTGTGACAATGACCGTAGGAATTGGCAAGACAGCACTTAAACAGACCTGGGAACAGGCTGAGCATATAGTCCATGCCAACCTATAGCCTATCATCTAGCATGTAAAGAATAGTTCACTAATCACTTGAGGATTGATAGCAACAAAGTCCTAAAGCAGTGGTGTGTTAGCCATTAAAGTGGTGTATGTCTGTCACTGATTATTAGGGTTTACAACAAGAGGAAGTGGAAAGGGTGTGTGTCTGCACAGTGTAAGGAAGAGCCGGTATCCATGGGTAAACCACTGCTGCACATTACACATTAACTACTGCCATACAGACATTAACGTCTCACCACAGGGCATGTGGGAGAGTGTGTGTGTGTGTGTCTGTCTATTTGCCTGCATGTGTGGTTGGTTGTTGTTGTCCACAGACTGTATGTAACACATGATAAATCTGTAACCAACAGCTGAGAGGTCTTCTCGTCTAGACCATAACGTAGCACAGGTTTCCTCTGCAAAAGAATTGCTTCCTTAACGTCTCACGGAGAAAAGTGGACGATGCCTGAATGTTAATAAAGAATGGTATGAGGAAATAAATACATGGAAGTAAGTGGACTAAGAGAGAGAGAGATTGGAAATGGACCTAATGGAGTGGGACAGAGAGAGAGAGAGAGACAGAGTGACAAAGGTTGAGTGACAAAGGTTGAGTGAGAGAGTGACAAAGGTTGAGTGAGAGAGTGAGAGAGAGAGTGAGAGAGTGAGAGAGTGAGTGAGAGAGTGAGAAAGTGAGTGAGAGAGTGAGAGAGTGAGAGAGTGAGAGAGTGAGAGAGTGAGAGAGTGAGAGAGTGAGAGAGTGAGAGAGAGTGAGTGAGTGAGTGAGTGAGTGAGTGAGTGAGTGAGTGAGTGACTGAGTGAGTGAGTGAGTGAGTGAGTGAGTGAGTGAGAGGAGCGAGAGAGATAGAGATTGGAAGGGGACCTTAGTTCAATCTTGACTTACATGGAAGATGTGTTTGATGCCCAGGGCTAATTTCTCTGTCCTGATGTCCCAGACCACAGGCTGGGGGGAGTTTAGCACAAACACCAGGGGCTTCTGGTGCACCAGTAGGGACTGGATGGGCTTCAGGTGCAGCTCCACCTGGGAACAGGACGACAGCAGGAGAGGGTTAGAGGACATTAGGTAACATTTTATATGAAGGGTACCTACAGTACATAAGGACGTCATGACATTCAACCCCCATGATTGATTGATTGATTATATGGGGTAACAATCGTAGAGATAAAGGACAGAAATCCCAGAAGTATTTTCAATGGGGTCCTCGGGGTAGGAGAAAGCAGGACATGCAGTGCATTCGGGAAATATTCTGACCCCTTCTCTTTCCCAACATTTTGTTACGTTACAGCCTTATTCTAAAATTGATTACATTTATTTTTTACTCATCAAGCTACACACAATACCCCATAATGACAAAAAACAGAAACACCTTATTTACATAATTATTCAGACTCTTGGCTATGAGACTCAAAATTGAGCTCAGGTGCATCCTGTTTCCATTGATCATCCTTGAGATGTTTCCACAACCTGATTTGAGAAATGCACACACCTGTCTATATACGGTCCCACAGTTAAAAGTGCATTTCAGAGTAAAAAACAAGCCATGAGGTCGGAGGAATTGTCAGTAGAGCTCCGAGACAGGATTGTGTTGAGGCACAGATCTGGGGAAGGGTACCAAAAAATGTCTGCAGCATTGAAGGTCCCCAAGAATACAGTGGCCTCCATCATTCTTAAATGGAATACGTTTGGAACCACCAAGACTCTTCCTAGAGCTGGTCGCTTGGCCAAACTGAGCAATCGGGAGAAGGGCCTTGGTCAGGGAGGTGACAAAGAACCTGATGGTCACTCTGACAGAGCTTCAGAGTTCCTCTGTGGAGATGGGAGAACCTTACAGAAGGACAAGGACAACCATCTCTGCAGCACTCCACCGATCACGCCTTTGTGTTAGAGTGGCCAGACGGAAGCCACTCCTCAGTAAAAGGCACATAACAGCCTGCTTGGAGTTTGCCAAAAGGCACCTAAAGGAATCTCAGACCATGAGAAACAAGATTCTCAGGTCTGCTGAAACCAAGCCTGAATGCCAAGCGTCACATCTGGAGGAAACCTGGCACCATCCCTACGGTGAAGCATGGTGGTGGCAGCATCATGCTGTGGGGATGTTTTTCAGCGGCAGGGACTGGGAGACTAGTCAGGATCGAGGCAAAAATGAACGGAGCAAATTTCAGAGAGATCCTTGATGAAAACCTGCTCCAGAGCACTCAGGACCTCCGACTGGGGCGAAAGTTCACCTTCCAACAGGACAATGACCCTTAGCACACAGCCAAGACAATGCAGGAGTGCCTTTCGGACAAGTCTCGAACCTGATCGAACATCTCTGGAGAGACCTGAAAATTGCTCTGCAGCGATGCTCCGCATCCAACTTGACAGAGCTTGTAGCATCATACCCAAGAAGACTCAAGGCTGTAATTGCTGCCAAAGATGCTCCAACAAAGTACTGAGTAAAGGGTCTGAATACTTACGTAAATGTGCCATTTTCCCCCCATATACATTGGCAAAGAATTCTAAAAACCTGTTTTTGCATTGTCATCATGGGGTATTGTGTGTAGATTGATGAAGGAAAAACCTTTAATCAATTTTAGAATAAGGCTGTAACGTAACAAAATGTGGAAAAAGTCAAGGGGTCTGAATACTTTCCAAATGCACTGTAGCACATTCATAGGCAGTACATAAGCATGTCATAAACGCTTATGTCAACAACTGCAACTTGATAATTGCAGGAATAGTGACATTACTGTGCCATTTACAAATTATATTAACTTGCGGTTGTTGTCATTAGCATTGCTATGATTGGAGCCTCTTCCACCAGGTGTGGGGGCAACACAGCACTGCGAAACACACAGGAATTAGGAACCGGAACCTTTACAGAGCTAAGGGGAGGAACCCACAGTATAAAATGTACGAGTCAGCGTAGGGTCAACTACAGTGCATTAAAACCACCAGCCCCTTTCATTTCACACAGCTGCTTCACTCGGCAAATAGCAGAGCTTTTTCTTTACGGCGGCTATTTTTGTGGTATCAATGTTATCAAAACATTGCAGGACCACTCTGTTGACTGTTCCTGCACAATTACAGAGCTATAATGTTACGGACGGTTGTCTTTTTCTTTTTTTTTCTTCTTTATATACACTAACTGTACTGATAATCTCAATGAGCCTGTATGACCGGGAGCTATGAATCGCCGGGGAAGGCAGTAACTCAGCTCTAATATGTGGTCTCTCTCTGGACGCTGCTATCTGAACGCTCACACACTGGAGGCTTTGTTAGGAGCGCTGAGGAAAAAACATTTTTACGAGCAACAGAGCAAGCCTCTGTTACCCACAACTCCACAGTGTGGAGCTATGAGCGAGCTATGTCTTCCCTTCTCCTTGACGTGTGTGTGCGTGCGTGCGTGAGCTAAGGCTTCAGCTATGGCTTCCAGACCGTCATTAAATTGTATTCTCGCCGTCTGTCAGTGACGGGGAGAGGAGAACTCCAGTGAACTCCCACTGTTGGGACGTGTGTTGTTGCCCTGCACTGCTGGCCTGGGCTGGGCCCCCAAGACCAAATCTATCCTGGTGATTTAGAGGCCTGAAGGCCTCACTGAAACCAGACCCTGCTTTAGACATGTTAAAATTCAGCTCCCCATCAGCTGTTTGATAAATAGGCCACAACTTTATCACAATCAATGTTTTATGAGCTAAGCTCCACTATCAGATTGGAAGAGGTGTTCTGTTACCTGGGAGTTAACCTTTTACTGCAGTGGGATAAATCATGGTCAGACAGAGTGTTTGCATCCCAATATTACATTTGATATACATCACAAAAGACTGAAATATGACAAAACAGTTTGCCATAGAAACACAGGGCTTTCAGCATTTAAAAGAAATATATGTTTATTAACTATGAAATTATGAAAAATATTAATAACGTTCCACCCATGAGTTCATTAGAGGGTGATTTGGTCATTTGACTGCAGAAAAGGTGTCTTGTTCGCAGACATTTCTGCGCAAATGTGGAAAGACCTTTGGTTCACCAAAGCGTCAAACTTGGACTTCATTAGCCAATACATTAATCGGCTTAATCTACCAACCAATCATTTCACCCTAACTCTTTTTCCAACGCCTCACAGTCGTGTGAGTCGCAAAAATTTATTGATGACAAATACTTTACTCAGTAAGTCACTCCCACAGAATTGTATGGTCACTCCCACTCAGGCAAACTTTGAATCGTTGACATCCCAGGCTTACAGGTACAGTTGAAGTCGGAAGTTTACATACACTTATGCTGGAGTCATTAAAACTCGTTTTTCAACCACTCCACAAATGTCTTGTTAACAAACTGTAGTTTTGGCAAGTTTGTTAGGACATCTTACTTTGTGTATGACAAGTAATTTTTCCAACAATTGTTTACAGACAGATTATTTCACTTATAATTCACCCTATCACAATTCCAGTGGGTCAGAAGTTTACATAAACTAAGTTGACTGTGCCTTTAAACAGCGTGGAAAATTCCAGAAAATGGTGTCATGGCTTTTCTGATAGGCTAATTGACATAATTTGAGTCAATTGGAGGTGTACCTGTGGATGTATTTCAAGGCCTACCTTCAAACTCAGTGCCTCTTTACCTGGAGACCTCCGGAGGTCTCCAGCACCTCCGAAGATGCTGGAGGAAACAGGTACAAAAGTATCTATATCCACAGTAAAACGAGCAATTTCCAAACGCCTGAAGATACCACATTCATCTGTACAAACAATAGTACGCAAGTATAAACACCATGGGACCACGCAGCCGTCACCGCTCAGGAAGGAGACGCGTTCTGTTTCCTAGAGATGAACGTACTTTGGCGCGAACAGTACAAATCAATCCCAGAACAACAGCAAAGGACCTTGTGAAGATGCTGGAGGAAACAGGTACAAAAGTATCTATATCCACAGTAAAACGAGTCCTATATCGACATAACCTGAAAGGCCTCTCAGCAAGGAAGAGGCCACTGCTCCAAAACTTACATAAAAAAGCCAGACTACGGTTTGCAACTGCACATGGGGACAAAGATCGTACTTTTTGGAGAAATGTCCTCTGGTCTGATGAAACATAAATACAACTGTTTGGCCATAATGACCATTGTTATGTTTGGAGGAAAAAGGGGGAAGCTTGCAAGCCGAAGAACACCATCCTAACTGTGAAGCACAGGGGTGGCAGCATCATGTTGTGGCAGTGCTTTGCTGCAGGAGGGACTGGTGCACTTCACAAAATAGATGGCTTCATGAAAAAGGAAAATGATGTGGATACATTGAAGCAACATCTCAAGACATCAGTCAGGAAGTTAAAGCTTGGTCGCAAATGGGTCTTCCAAATGGACAATGACCACAAGCATACTTCCAAAGTTGTGGCAATTAAGGACAACAAAGTCAAGGTATTGGAGTGGCCATCACAAAGCCCTGACCTCAATCCCATAGAATTTTTGGGAAGAACTGAAAAAGCATGTGCGAGCAAGGAGAACTACAAATCTGTCTCAGTTACACCAGCTCTGTCAGGAGGAATGGGCCAAAATTTACCCAACGTATTGTGGAAAGCTTCTGGAAGGCTATCTGAAACGTTTGACCCAAGTTAAACAATTTAAAAGCAATGCTACCAAATACTAATTGAGTGTATGTAAACTTCTGACCCACTGGGATTGAGATGAAAGAAATAAAAGCTGAAAAAACTATTCTCTCTACTATTATTCTGACATTTCACATTCTTAAAATAAAGTGGTGATCCTAACTGACCTAAGCCAGGGAATTTTTACTAGGATTAAATGTCAGGAATTGTGAAAAACGGAGTTTAAATGTATTTGGCTAAGGTGTATGTAAACTTCTGACTTCAACTGTATATGCGCTGTGCAAGGTTACCTGGGCGTCACAGGAGGTTGGTGTCACCTTCATTGGGGAGGATGGACTCGTGGCAATGGCTGGAGCGGAATTAGTGGAATAGTATCAAATAGATCAAACACATCGTTTCCATGCGTTTTATGCCATTATTTTAACTCCGGTCCAGCCATTTTAATGAGCCGTCCTCCCCTCGGCAGCCTCCACTGTTGGGGGTAAATACACTCTGAGAAGTTATCCGATGGATACCTGTTCAAGTGACATACAGTACATATCTAGTTTTGAGGGATACTGATACAGGGAAAGAGGAGGGGGGGGAACTATAGTTTAACTTGTCAGTTTGTTAAACCTTCCTTCACTTCATCTCTCTCTCTCTCCTTTATCTCTATCTGTCTTCGTTCCGTCTAGCTTTAACTTTATTCCCAGGCTAATCATATTAAGCTCTTCCTGTGTGTGAACGGACAGAGCTTGTAAAATCACCCACAAGGAGTTCTGTCAGTGTCATATTATTAACATTTACTGGCCATAAATCAATCCTAACTCAATCAGTCAAGGCAGGTTCAGATGTCAAAAAGAGGGAAGGACTTCTTGTTTTTTAAGTTGCAACTGGCGACAGCACATCTCAAATCACAGTACAGGGAGCGTCAATGAACACGTGAATGCGCGTTGTGTCTGGGAGTTTCATGACATTTCAGTTGTATACGAGAGCCAAGAAAATGTTCAGAGCATGTACGTACAAACAAGTTGTTTGTTCACGGCTCTGCATAGTTCAAACCTCAGATACTGATCTTCTGAAGAAAACCTTTTGCCATGTTTATATGGTCTGTTACATTAGCGGATAGGCTCTTAAGATGTAATGGTTGATATATTCCAAGGTTAACCACAGTTAAACATAAACAATGATTAAATTCTTCAGACTCTGTTATGAGGGAGACAACGTCTTTAAAGTAGCCGGTAAATCGCTTAAGCAGAACTGTTAGCTCAGACAACAGAAACTCCATTGAACCAGACCAAACTACAGCATTGGACAGACAGAAAGTTATTCAGTTGCATCAATCATACACTCCCACACACTTTCTCTCTCCTTCTGGGTTTTTTCATGCTGTCACTGAGACATGATATGAAGCGCACACACACACACCCCACCTTGCCAGACCCAGTCTCCTTACACCATCATCTCCCCCATTGACCATCTCTAAAACACTCTGGTTTATGCCTCAACAGAGCTATCCAGGAAAAAGTAAAATGTGTATCCACTGTCTGTGACAGGCTGTTGATAGTCAAAGTGGACAGTTGTATCCCTTTGACACATTTTTAGGCCAGAGGAGTGTGAGACACAGCTGAGAGAATAGTCCTAGAGAGAGTAGATGCATGGCTTGAAAGCCTCCTGATCACAGTCTCCCACAGATCTAAGACCCTGTAGAAGAGAGGAGGAGGAGAAGGGAGGAGAGAAAATGAGAGTGTTTAGCGGTATGGGCCATAAAAGTGCTGCAATAATCATAATAAAAAAAGAACTCGGAGAGAGACGAATGGAAGAAATTACAGTACGCTTATCTCCAAGGGGGCTTGGCTCAGAGACGCTCCACACACAGTCACACACACGCACACACTGTCACACAAGTCTGGCAGATGCTCCACACATACACAGTCACACAACAAGCGAGGCGAAATCCCCACAAGTCTCCCACAGCTTTCTCTACCTTTTTTTCCTCTCACTCCTTTCTTCATGTTTGTTCTCGTGGAAAATCTTAGATGAGCATCTAGTCTACTTAAGCCTCCCCCTCTGTCCAGACTCTGGAAAAATCATCTCCATCCCTCCTGGGAGAATAACCGAACGCAAGGCAACCCAGAAACAATCATACCTGCTCTCATTCTGCTGGCTTCAGGGGCCTTGGCTTTGAACAGAGGGGGGGGGGGGTAGAGAGAGAGAGACAGACATTCAGACAGACGGACGGAGACAGAGAGAGACCGAGAGAGATCTGTAAAAGTTATGGAATTTTAGCACCAGACAGAAACAATTCCAAAACAAGTGAGTCACCAGAAAAGCAAAGGCAATAAGGCATAAACACAGTTGCGGGGAGACAAAATGGCAGAGGTTAAGAGAAATTAGTGCAGGAGAGTCCAATATAATCACATTAACAGTGTCGTGATACCCTCTCTAATGTCAGACTGAATGCGCCGATGGGAGGGTCACTCATGTAGAAATACCTGGAGAATATGCTTCTCAATGTCCACCTTGAGACCATTTAGCCAGTCAACGTCCAGACATTATAGATCAACGGAGGACGGCATCAATCCATGATCTTTCACACTTACCAATGTGGGAAGCTAAACTGAACAACCAGCGGGAGATAATGTGATACCAATCTATCAGATGTGGAAGAACTGGAACCAACAGCCACTTTCCCACTGCACTCCCAGTCCACACTCCCACTCCACACTCCCAGCGCCAACTCCCCATCCCCTCACATACTTCTACCAGTCAGATGTGTAGAGTACAGAGGCGAGCTGAGCAGCAGCTGCTGCGTGTCTCTATCTGCCCACAGAGAGACTGAGATGCCTTCCATCCGGGTTCCATCTGGCCCATTGCCGTGGTAGCAGATAGACCGACACAAACACTGTCCAGCGTTGGGATTGTCTATACTCTGCATTCTATAGTCCTCAGTTTGTGATAATGTGATTCATGTGATTTAGACCATGTCACAGCAGGCAGGGCCCAGGGAGGCTGCAAAGTGTGTCTGAAACCAGGGGTCTCAGCAGGCATGGCCCAGCCAGGGAGTGAAGACAGGAGGACCAGATGACCAAAGGCCCCTGGTATCAAAGCCCCTACGGCCCAGTTGCACACCTGTTCAGTAGGCTGGTATCAGGTGGCGTTGCCCTGCCCCGAAGTACACACGGAGTGTGCGTCCCAAATGGTAATCTATTCCCTATATAGTGTACTACTTTTGACTAGAACCCAATGGGTCCTGGTCAAAAGTAGTGCACTAAATAGGGAATAGGGTGCCATTTGGGATGCACATGGAGGCTGCCAGGCACCTCCATATACCCCTGTAGAGAGGCTCTGAGAGTCCCAGCAGGAGCCAGGAAGCCCGGCCTGATTGATGATGGGGAGCCTGGTCCAGGGATTTGTGTGTCCTGGGTCCATTACAGTCCCAAATAGAACCCTATTCCCTGTATAGTGTACTATTTTTGACCAGGGCCCTGTCCACTATATAGGGATGGGAATAGGCTGCCATTTGAGACACAGCCATGCTAGTGACTGGCCAGGGACGGAGAGGGAGGGAGGTGCGGACAGGACTGTGGAGGGAGGCTTGTCTGGACCTATCACGTTACGCTGAAATCAAACCCCTCACACAACAATCACCAGACGACAGCTGTTGCCAGCCTCGGCCCGCCAGGCCAGTCCCAGATGGCATACCGTGACTGGTCAGAGCATATGTACGTAAACAAGGAAAATACCATTCCATTAAATACAAAACTATCTCAGTTAATGAATCATGACTGTATGCAATCTTAACAGATTTTTACGTAAATTACCAAAACAATACGCAAAGGGAGGATGATGCAATTGCAATAAACAAGAACTATGTCTGTCGATTAAGGCATGTCGAAAACATATTCCAAGTGAGACATTCTTCTCTGCCAGACAGTAATAACTACAGGATGATTCAAGGCATTCGGCCAGCCGCCTGCGTCGAGCATTCTGAATGCAATTTCATGACCCTTAAATGATGTTTCACGACCAAACATTCATCAATACATCAGCATAGTAGATAATGACACTTCCATAACCAATGTATGTACAGCCTCCTGGTATGAAACTGTCTTTAGCCCAGCAGTAGAACACAGCTGTCAGAGACCTCTCTCTTTACACCTCCATCCAGTCAGTCAGACCTGACACCCTTACACACATGTGCACGGGTACACACCTAGACCCGCGCGCACACACCTCTAGCCCTCAGTAGCCCGGCAGTAGGAACCAGAACCAGGCCGTTTTCCTTCATTGACAGAACTCATTATGAGCCTAAAAGTCCTCAGTGACTCAGAGCTAACTCAAAACATCCTTCAATTAGCCAGCTAGTAAGAGTAATCTATCAAAACATTCTCCCTCCCTCTGCAAATAATAATAACGGGCAATTACTTTCAGCGTGAACGTAGCAGACACTTTATCATAACAGAAATAGAGTTGGCTGGAGCAGCTGCCTGTAATAATGGATAATGCCTTTCAATACAAGCAGCCCTTTGTAGCTGGGTTGATATACTGTCGAAATAACCAAAGGGTGACTTGCCATATTCTATACTTAGGCCTGGGGAAACATGTCCCTGCATGCTCAACACAGGATGCTCAGCAACACAATCATCACTCGTCTACAGCAGAGAGACAGCACTACCCGAGCACTGAAAAGTCAAGGCTGTTGGAAAAGCCTTGCACTGCCTGGAACTTATCCCATGAACATTAAGATCTATCTTCATCAGATATAGGTGTGTGTGTGTGTGTGTGTGTGTGTGTGTGTGTGTGTGTGTGTGTGTGTGTGTGTGTGTGTGTGTGTGTGTGTGTGTGTGTATCATGGTTCTTTCTGGATCACTGCTCAGACAGAGGGGAAGAAGGGAACCTGTTGACTGCTCTTATCGCGGGCCCCACCGGCCTTCACCCTGCTGATCTGAGGGCCGATGGGGAGCCTCTCCACTGCACCTGATGCTAATCAGTCTGCCTCCAACCTCCAACTCCAGGTCACACACAGAGACACACACCCCCACCGAGACACACACACCTCAAATGGGCCCAGCAGAACACAGCAGGCAGATAAGACGTCAGGGGCAGATCCGGCTTCATAGGATGATAGTAATCAGGGTCTGATAAAGTGGGCTGCAGGGATGCAGAGGATCACAACACCGCCTCAAGGAGCGAGAACGAAGCAGACCCAAATCTTTTCCAGATGAGTTTAAGCGGACGCAGTCCTCACAATTCCCCGCCTCCATCGCCGAATACATTCACGTCACGTACAGTAAGCCTACTGAGCCGCCTGGGGACAGCAAGTCTAGAAGTGGCATCACATAACTACATATCCATTCAACATGTTAAAGGATCCTTCAGATTATAGGGTGTCAGTCTGTACGATTCAAATGAACCATACGTCTATAATATGTGTGCTCAGCATAAACACACTGTCAGGACACCCAGGAGGAGATATGTTTGAAGAGATAGCTGTGTCAGTGCTTGTTTTGACATCTGACTCTGGTGATAGTTGGCTCCCATCGCTGCTGGGTTATTACCAGGCAGATGACTAGAGGAATGTTGTTCTCGGCTACTACCCGAACCCTATTCCAAGAGAACCTGTCTGGAAGGCCCCAAAAAATTGTCAAAGACTCGAGTCACCCAGGTCATAGACTGTTCTCTCTGCTATCGCACGGCAAGCGGTACCAAAGCACCAAGTCTAGGTCCAAAAGGCTCCTTAACAGCTTCTACCCCCAATCTATAAGACTGTTGAACAATTAATCAAAAGGCCACCCGGACTGTTTGCATTGACCCCCCCTTTGTTTTTACACTGCTGCTACTCGCTGTTTATTATCTATGCATAGTCACATTACCCCTACCTACATGTACAAATTACCTCAACTAACTTGCACCCCCGCACACTGATTCAGTACCGGTACCCCATGTATATAGCCTTGTTATTATTTTATTGTGCTACTTTTTTCCCTTTAGTTTATTTAGTAAATATTTTCTAAACTCTATTTTCTTATAACTGCATTGTTGGTTAAGGGCTTGTAAGTAAGCATTTTACAGTAAGGTCTACTACACCTGTTGTATTTGGCTCATGTGACAAATAACATTTGATTTGAATGGAATTGTCGCCTTGTTAGAATGCGTTCTCTAATAACTCTGTTACTAGAGAGAGAGAGAGAGAGAGAGAGTAATGCTGGAATTGTGTTCATGTACAGTACAGTATGTAGCTTGACCTGTCTCTTGCCCTTAGGATTGTCTCTGCGATTGACTGTTAGTGCCTCAGGAGCTGTTATACTCCTTTCCTTTAGAAACTGTGACTGGGGGGCTGTACTGCCAGTCACCCTCCAGGCAGAGCTCCGAGCAGCTATCGGAGAATTCCACCTGATAAAACAATCATCTGCTCAGCCTCACGCTGATCCGCGGCCAAGAGCGTCTCGTTTGATGTTTGCCTCTGGTAAGTTGATTAGACAAAGATGGCCTGTGTGAGAGACAGAGAGATATATACTGCTGGCCGGGCCCTCTCCCTGACTTTGTTTATTTTCAGCCCTATCAGCCAATCATATGGCCAGACCCAGACATAGACTTGCATCCCAAATGGCACCCTATTCCCTATACAGTGCACTACTTTTGAAAGGGCCTGGACAAAATTTGTGACCTAAATAGGGAAAAGGGTGCCATTTTGGGACACAGCCCTACACTAGGGCAAGGAGCTTCGCTCAGACCTCTACTGTTTATCTCTCTGCTGCTACGACAGAATGACGTTTGTTTTTCAGAAAGTATCTGTGCTTATTTTTGTGTAACAGACGCCAGCGACATGGGAAACACCACCCCGAGGAAATGCCAGCATGATATTTCCCACGATGCCCCTCACTGCGTTAGCAGTGGATGTGTTGGTGGCAGAGATGGAGATAGAGGTGTGAAAGCCACTTTGACATTTCCTCTTAAACTTAAATTAATAGCGTGTATTCGCTTTGTTTATTAGAGACGGGATTCTATTTGAGCCAGGCATCTATTTCCTTAATGCACACAGTTTTTGCTCAATACAATGTTGAAAAAACTACCACACTGTTTATTGTAACCAGTATGACCAAATCCATTGCAGTCGGATCAGAAGTGCAAAGGTTGCCTACCATACATCACCGATTTCGCAAGATCTCACGCAAGATTTACCATTTGTCCACGTCCCCCAGGTGAAATTGATGCCTAAACCTAACCGTCAAATCTTTTATGCTTAACTGCATTTTTTCCCTGTTTTAACAAACTTAACCTTACCATGTGATCTTGGTATCACTAAAGTTCATTCGTAAAACAATTTATTTAGACCCGCCGTTTATTCGAAACAGGTGTTTATTTGCTGAAATGTGTGCCAATGCCCGGCTATTAAAAGGGATGGGCGGCTATTTGAGACTGTTTCATTTAAGTTTTACGGTAGTTCATGAAAGAACACATGGAGAAACGTTAAAACCTGACACCAAAACATGTTCACAAAGGCTCGTGGCAACAGTAGAAATGTAGACTTCCAATGAGCGCTAAAGAGAAACAACTTTTGCACCTATGGGTCAAACCCCATCCAGAAAAAGGTAAGTAGCAACACAATCCTAGGGGTTTAAGACCTGGATGAAATATGAGCACATGGCAAGTCTGGTAATACAGTTTACTGTTCCCCTCTTTTCCTCCCTATTCTCTTGCTCTCTATGACTCTGGGATACTTATTAACATTAGAAGTAGTGCATCTAATCTTGTGCAAATGTGACACAAAATAATGATGTCCATTATCTGAGACCAGTATTCCCCTCCCGCGCTGCTGTGCACACAGCCGCAACCTGGTACTTACAGGTCTTATCAGGGATCTGCTGGTGGAGAATGAGCGCTTTGTTCCCCCTATTCTAGGATAGTGCCTTTCCAGTCCGCTGGCTTGTCTCTGCTACCTCACTGAGACATACCCTCAAACACGAGGGAGGGAGGGAGGGAGAGCTTTGATCTGATACTTTGATCCCGGTTGGTCAACATAGACTGATGACATCATAGCTGTTTAGTACATAAAAGCTATAGTGGCCGTTAAACCTGGAACTAAAGGATTACAAATTATAGCCCACTGACCCAGAGTCAAAAGAAAACACTGCCATTTGATGGAGAGAAAAACAGATTGTCACATATTACAGCCAGTTCTTTGTTGAAGGTGGTGATGATTGAAAAAGCAGGCTTAGTGATGATTGAAGAAGCAGGCTAGGATGTGTGATCTGTGAGCTGATTGGGCGCTTTCTTTACAAAATATACCAACGTTCTCTTGAGTGATGGGGCAAAGTTTTATGGCTCAGTCCATCCGATCTCGATCTGAAGGAAGCTCAAGCCAGGAGCATCAGTCAGTCCTTCTGAAGTCTCATCAAATACAGCCAGCTCCCCCCTATCTCTCTCGCTCGTTCTCTCTTTCTTTCTTTGCTCAGAGACATACAGTAAGTACTGTAGCTTCTTTGATCTAGAATTTCTAAAGCAGGAGATGTGTGCCTTGATGTCTTTGGTTACAGAGAGAAGTCCTGCTACGATTCTATTCATCAATAAGTCAATGAAGAAAGGTGAATATTTCAGCTCAGCACTGTCCAGACAGAAGGACAACAGCAATTCTAATTCACAAAAGTTTCACACAAAATGCGTGATATATTTCAGTACTTGGTTTCGTTGTAGGTACAGTAAGTGTCAATCGATTGGTTTTCCTCCAAGCCATAGTGCAGTAATTGACCAGAGCTGGTGTTGTGTTCCATCAGAAATGTTTTGTTATTGTTTGAACAGTGAGACAGAAGTAAAAATGTGAGCTTATCACTGTCAGAATCATACCCGCATGCAGTCACCACCGAGGTGTTCTGTATCACTTAATTTGCCAATTTAACTGTGCAGTATTGGACAGCAGCCAGGAGGCAATGTATTGTGAAGCAGGCAAGTGCAGCTGTGCATTTCTCTCTGTTATTGGAAGGATAAGGGCCCAGACCCCCTGACTGTATCCCAAATGGCACTCTATTCCCTACATAGTGCACTACTTTTGACCAAAGCCCAAGTAGTGCACCATACAGGAAGTAGTGTGCTATTTGGGATGCAACCTCTGACTGGTTTATGCCCATACAGAATGGGTTCACTGGGAGCATGGCAGGAAACTATTCATTTCTCTCACTTCTGGAGTGAAAACGTAGAGGAACTCAAAAAAACGTTTGAGGGTTTCACACGTAGATGTGGAGAAGATATAGAGTAGGCCTGACAGAATGCAGCTGGTGTGTGTGTGTGGGGGGGGGGGGGGGGTATACAGTGCCTTCGGAAAGTATTCAGACCCCTTGACTTTTTCCACATTTTGTTACATTACAGCCTTAATCTAAAATTGATTAAATAGTTTCCCCCCCTCAATAATCTACAAACAATACCCCATAATGGCAAAGCAAAAACAGGTTATTAGAATAAAAAAATAAAAAAAAAAATATTACATTTACATAAGTATTCAGACCCTACTCAGTACTTTGTTGAAGCACCTTTGGCAGCGATTTCAGCATCGAGTCTTCTTGGGTATGATGCCACAAGCTTGGCACACCTGTATTTGGGGAGTTTCTCCCATTCTTTTCTGCAGATCCTCTCAAGCTCTGTCATGTTGGATGGGGAGCGTTGCTGCACAGGTCTGAACACTTTCTGAAATCCCTGTATGTGTGTGTGTACGTCCTGTTCCTCTTCCTGCTTTTTGTCCTGTTTCCTCTAAGCCCATCCTTGTAACCATGGGAACCAGATGCATGACTCTGCATGGATATCAGGATGGAGATATCATGGAGCACATCATGGTAACTAGAGAGACTCATGCAACTAAACCTATTTACATTAATATCTTGAACCTATACCCAATGTCCAATTAGAAGAAGCATTTGAGGAACACTATTTACAAAATAGGCTTGACTGTATGGAAGATCATGGGTTTATACGAATCTTATGGTCCATCAATACCCCTGTGTAGACAATGGACCTTGGAGGTGCACTGTATGTACATACAAGGTGTTACTACTGGGTGGAAGTTGGGTTTACAGGGAGCTCTGTACGTGGACATATCTGTGTACTTGACTGACCCTGGCTGCTGTACAGTCAGTTCAAAACAGAAAACGACATGTTCCACATCGGCCCCTGAGCCCAAACAGCCCAGTCAGAGAAAAGCGTTTCAGCCGGAGCAGGCCACAAGACCCCTGCTTGTGCTGCAGGCCAGGCCAATCCACTCTCTAAACATCAAAACACACACACAGTCCGTTCTGCGGCCAAGACGCCACTTCCTCTCCCATCACGAGAGGCAGAGAAGAAACCAGGAAAAACAACTCTCCATAATCACTGCCTGCCCTGACTGACCAGCCACCTCTGTGCTGACTCTGACAACAACAAGCATCCGAAATACACTCCAAAGCAAACAGAGGAAAAGCCTCATTACGTAGAGTGGAGGGTGATGAATGTGCATGCCTCCTGAAAGGACTGAATGAAATGTATTTGAGTGTCGGTATCAGCAAACTTTCCCTCGTGTTCGTCTCAATACGGAGGCCAGCAAACCATCTTAACTCAAGGAGACAGTAGATGCATGATTGCAATTTGATGTTGGTAACAGAAGCGGAGGCAGACTAGGCAGAATTAGTCAACCAGTTGTCCAGTGAAATGTTTATGTGTCCGAGTATCTCCTCCATCTGCCACTGAAGGTCATGATCATGGGCAGCTTGTGTACGTGTCATGGGCAGCCAGTGAAACCAAACTCTGGGCCCTGCCTGGGCATAATGCCGAATTCACGTGTTAGTCGGAACTAGGAAACTCAAAATGTTTGACTTGCACGTGTATAACTACAACCAATTAGCAGCAAATCAGCAAGCCGGAAATTTCACCGTTCCCTAGTTCTGACTAGCATGTGAACATGGCATAAAACACAGTGGATTATGACTGAAGGACAAGCGAGGATGGAAGGCAAGACAGAGACAGAAACTGCATCCCAAATGGCACCCTAACCCCCAGTAATAGTGCACTACTTTTGAGCAGGGTCCATAGGGCTGCCATTTGGGACACAAACTGAGACTACTGAAGGTACAGATGGACACATCTGCGCCCCCGTCTTAGGTAGGAAGGCCAGCCGTTATAATGTCAAGGAAAAGGATTGTTGTCTATGAGCCAAACGGCAGGCTGCCAGGTGTCCTTAGTTCGTTACAACGCTTATCTCCACAGAAATACCCCCCAACGGTCACAGGCAGAACCGGTGCAGGGCCAACTTATCTCTATCTCTCTCTGCCTGAGACGGAGTGGCCTTCTGCAGCCAAGGACAGGGTCAGGAGGGGTGGGTGGAGGGTGGGGATAGAGGGGTTGACCAGGGACAACAGGATTTATGCCTAGGCTCTTCCACAATCCACCACCCTAGAATTCTAGAGCAATTCAGCACGTTCTGTTCTATCCCGGTAAGTAGCCCAGCAATTCTTCAACAGCAGAACGGAGTGTGCGAATCATCATCATCCATACATGAGTTGTTGAGCAAAGAATTGGGACACATCTTGGAACTGACCCAAAACAAACTGCAATATTCGCCCACATAAAAAAAGACCACAGTTTACTACTGAATACTACAGTACCTACTATAGAACTGTAGAATACTATATACTGTAGAATACTATACAACACACTGTATTATCCCTTGATCATTTGTAGTACTTGTTACAGAATTGTGTTGTATACTGTAGAATACTATAGTAAATACTACAGTATTATCCACAAAAAAACACTATATTAAATACTACAGAAATGTCCGCAAAAACAACTTTTTTTTTTTACTTCAGCATTTCATTTGCGTATACCCTGCCCCATACCCCAATTTTTTCCACCCGTAAGTGAGAAACGTACATGCCAAGTACAGACCATATATTGTGAATATACAACACATGTAGAAAGTTCAGCCTTTTTTGGTTACTATATGATTTTGATGATTTCATCATTTTGATGTCTTCACTATTCACAAAAATAAAGAAAAACCCTGGAATGAGTAGGTGTGTCCAAACTTTTGACTGGTACTGTATATAGAACCAGCCCAGAACCATCCAACACCATCAGACCTTCACAAGGAGCGAGCGGACCACAGGGGAGTGCCATCGCTGACCCCTGGGTCTAAGGCTTCCTTGCGTGTTTGCTTGCTCTTCGGGTTGTTTTTCCTCCCCTCTACAGATCCTGAGCCAGCACCAGTCCCAGTTCCTGTTTTTCTCCCAGACCCACAGTTCTAGAACCAGCACCAACCACTGGTTTTCCAGCCCTGGTACCAGCACGATTTCCAACCCTGCCCCAACATCAGCACCAACCCTGGACACAGCCCCAACGCCAGCACCAACCCTGGACACAGTACTGACCAACCACAACTGCCTCCTTCCTCCCTCCCCGAACAACACAAGGTCAAACACTCCACCAGACCAACCATGACTGACTGACAAATTGATGGACTGATGATTCTTTCATGTTATTTGAAAGAATGCATTTGTTTTTTGGTAATTGTTAGTTTTACTTTTGATTTGATTAACTTAAGTTGGATTGGTTATTTATTGTTTGAATTGTTTATTATTTTGAAGTTCAACTAAATTGTATTTAATTTGAAATTTGAACATGTAATGAATTTACATTTGAGTATTTCTTCAGTAGACCCCCCCTCCCCCAACATTTCTATGTCAAAGATAATAAATCAAAAAGACTTCAGTAAATAATACAGTCTGCAAAAACGCTACATTAATTACTGTAGTATTCCTACCATAGTAAACACTATAGCATTTCTTTTCATGTGGGTCTCAACGATGTGAAATGAAACTCATTAAATGAAATACACTCTTTGCAACGATGACAAGGACAAGCATTTCCCATGACATTTGAACATGTCCCCTTTTCTCTCCCTCAGTGGAAGACATCACTTATATAAAGTACCATCTATTAGTCTGATGTACAGTCCAGCTAATGCAGAAGGAAGATTAACAAATGACAAAGTCACAAAAACATTAACACTGGCCAAGATGACAAAGAAAATTACATTAGATATATTACGTCTGAGAATTTCACTAGCAAAACAAGCCCACTCAAATGTTGACATAAGGAATGTGTGTGCTTGGACTATGGGTATGGTGGGCTCTGTACCTCCCAAGCAGAATTAGTTGACAGTAAAATACGTCATTATTTGGGTGGTGACACCAAGCAGGAGAGGTCTCTAAAGAGAAAATAATTGCAGGACATTAGACAGCTAAACTCTCATGGGGTATCCTCATTGCTCAGCGTCAAGAGCACCACCTCAACACTGCAGAGTGAGAAAGAGAGGCCTTGGAGTCCCAAACCGCACCCTTTTCTCAACACAGTGCACTCCTTTTGACCAGAGCCTAGCTCTGTTCAAAAGCAGTGCACTACTGTATATAGAAAGTTCGGTGCAATTTTGGACACATCCTTGGTTTCCCCATTATGTCTCTGGTTGCGTATCAGTCTCCAGACCAGAAAGATCCCAGATGTAGAAACTGTAGTGAACGTCAAAGGGCCCTCTCTGGCCTTTGTCCCACTTTTCCCCAATCTCTACCTCAAATCAAAGAGGCCCAATAATTGGGCAGGAGATATCAAAGACCAACAAATACCTGAGAGGGTGGAATGCGCTGGTAAGCGGTGAGTGGAACAATCTTATCTGCCAGCCACTGTAGACACAACCTCATGCAGATTGGGGGGGTTGTAGGAATATCTCTGCCACACTTCATAATCTCTCCTGACACAAGTATATGTTGCTGCTCTTGGTTGGTTGGTTGACCCAACTGCTGGGTTGCAGGCATTGGGTCACTTACTTGAGTTGTTTTCTTTAAAAACTGCTGGGTTATTGCTCCTAGGTGCTGGGTTATTGATGCTGGGTTATTGCACTCAGAAGACTAGAGACAGGGCTTAGTAGTGGCGTGGCTTTCAGATAGTTATTTTGGCCACCCGTGAAAGTAGATGTCATTCTGGTTCATCTGTTCTGTTGTATAGTTAGCACATGTTAAGGTTGAACACTGACAAAAAATTTTTTTGCTTTAATGAGGCTTACACAAGTGCATTAATTTCTTATGAGCCCATGCACATCCATCCCAATGTTGGGTTATGTAAATCATGCATATGCCAAAATTGTATCTCAATGTTGGGCTGTGTAAATAATAATATGAATTTTATATTAGAATATGTAACGGGGGAAAAAATATAGGAAACTTGAATTATACAAACTTAACATGATGAGAAGGGATTACATTTACTCTTACGGGTGGCCAAAAATAATTATCTGAAAGCCACGGATTTGGAGTAATGACAGGTATGGCATCATGCAGACTTCACTTTGCTGCATACATTCCTTTTCAGTGTAACAATTACTTCAATGTGTTCAATAACATTGTGTTTATACTATGGTATTCTATTGTTGAACATCGCTCTTGATCCTTATTGGGAAATGTGTTGATACGTTTCAATGGAAACTTTTAATTATTTGACCTCAAGCTTGTTCTTTACAGTCTGTTTTCACCATAAAGGCAGTACGACTTGATGAAGCTAATTAATCACAAAATCTAAATGCTATTCTATCACAAGGTTTCATTCCAAAAGGTTTAGCTACTTCAGTTACATAAACATTACTGTAGTAGTCATTCAATCACTAGTAGCGGCCATTTAAACCACTAGTAGCGGCCATTTAAGGCTTTAGTACAAAATCTCGATGCCCATTCCCAATTGGGACAATAATGTAAAGAGTGTAATAACAGACCTAAACACATCTCAAATATGACTTACTATCCCATCTCCTATCTATACTACTTACAAGATATTTAATACTTATTTCTAGTCCTATTTATACTACTTACTTACAGTACTTAGGCTCATTGCTCCTTTGGGAGAATAGGTCACAGTGCAAGTCCTATCTATGCAATACAGTATTAACACTAACGTGTTATGATAGAATCACAAGAGTGGTGTCTTTATTTACCATGCTGACTCAACATAACACACCCAGCCTGACACCCAGCTCCTGTTCTTGTCTATGCATCTTGCCGTGGCAACATTTAGGTCTGCCTACCTCAGCAGTAAAATCCCCAGGGCAGGCTGCTTTTCACACTACCATGACTGAAGGAGTGGGGATACTTATCCTGACACAGCACAAGCACATCCTTCAGTCCGCAGGCTACAGAGAGATAGATTTAGAGTCGAGCAAAAGTGAATGAAAACAGAGGGGAGCCTTGTCATTCAATAGCATGATATAAGTCCTGAAAGAGAGAAGGGTAGATGGGTTCATGCTTATAGGCACAGAGGTACGCACACTACAACTCTTAGGATCGGGAGAGCTAAGGAGTGTCTTGTTCAACTGTTATTAAACATGTATACTCATCTCCTCAAGTATTTACCGCTTAGCCCTTCTTGAAAATGCGTGGATATCATTTTGGATCCTCATTTTAAGAGCCATAAAAGAATGTGATGACAGGTTTCTTTTCTGTCTGGCAACAGTGTGAGAAGGTGCAGAGGCTAAGTAAGGGATTCGTTGAAACACAGCCATCGAGATAGCTGGGGGAGATAACATTTTCTCTGATTTAGTTTTATTGATGTTGCCGAGCCCTTCAACAACAATGCCTGTGTCCCAAATGGCAACATATTCCCTATATAGTGCACAAAAAAAGTAGTGCACTTTGTTGGGGAATAGGGTGTCATTTGGGACGCAACGGTGCAGCCCTACAACAACAATCTGATCTCCCAGAGATGTTTACAATCTTCTGCTGCGTTGCTTTGGCCAACAAGCCTTTCTTCGGCTTCCTGTCGGCACCAGGGGGGAAGGAACGGACGCCATTTGCTGGGCTCCTGATTACAATGGGGGCAGAAGAGGGCAGTGGATAGATGTACCAGATAGAGTGTTCTCTACTGTATCTGACAGCACCATGGAAGGAGCAGCTCACAGGGATAAGAGGCCTGGGTGCATGGTGGTGAGAGACAGAAGAGCCATCCATCTATACACTGATAACCAATGCCTGGGAAGTGTTCAACAGGCACAAAAAAAGAAGAACACGATGTGAAACAGGGAGGTACTACCTGTCCAATAAAAAAAAACACTTGTTTACGGTGTTGAAACATTTGCCTTATCGAACATGACCCACCCAGCTCTCTGATGCATCAATAACCAGAAAGGTAATGTAGGGCTCTCTCGTGTCTAACATCACTCTGGGTCAAGCATTCAAACTCCTATTAACAGCGACATACAAACACAGTATAACATCTATGCAGCTGATAACACCTACAGTTGAAGTCGGAAGTTTACATACACTTAGGTTGGAGTCATTAAAACTGGTTTTCAACAAATCCACAATTGTCTTGTTAACAAACTGTAGTTTTGGCAAGTCGGTTAGGACATCTACTTTGTGCATGACACAAGTAATGTTTCCAACATTTGTTTACAGACAGATTATTTCACTGTATCACAATTCCAGTGGGTCAGAAGTTTACATACACTAAGTTAACTGTGCCTTTAAACAGCTTGGAAAATTCCAGAAAATGTGTCATGGCTTCTGATAAGCTAATTGACATAATTTGAGTCAATTGGAGGTGTACCTGTGGATGAATTTCAAGGCCTACCTTCAAACTCAGTGCCTCTTTGCTTGACAGCATGGGAAAATCAAAAGAAAATCAGCCAAGACCTCAGAAAAAAATTGTAGACCTCCACAAGTCTGGTTCATCCTTGGGATCAATTTCCAAACGCCGGAAGGTACCACGTTCATCTGTACAAACAATAGTACGCAAGTATAAACACCATGGGACCACGCAGCCGTCATACCGCTCAGGAAGGAGACGCGCTCTGTCTCCTAGAGATGAACGTACTTTGGTGCGAAAAGTGCAAATCAATCCCAGAACAACAGCAAAGGACCTTGTGAAGATGCTGGAGAAAACAGGTACAAAAGTATCTATATCTACAGCAAAACAAGTCCTATATCGACATAACCTGAAATGCCGCTCAGCAAGGAAGAAGCCATTCCAAAACTGGCATAAAAAAGCTAGACTACAGTCCGGAACTGCATATGGGGATAAAGATCGTACTTTTTGGAGAAATGTCCTCTGGCCTGATGAAACAAAAATAGAACTGTTTGGCCATAATGACCATCGTTATGTTTGGAGGAAAAAGGGGGAAGCTTGCAAGCCGAAGAACACCATCCCAACCGTGAAGCACGGGGGTGGCAGCATCATGTTGTGGGGGTGTTTTGCTGCAGGAAAGACTGGTGCACTTCACAATTCTGACATTTCACATTTTTTAAATAAAGTGGTGATCCTAACTGACCTAAGACAGGAATTTTTTACTAGGATTAAATGTCAGGAATTGTGAAAAACTGAGTTTAAATGTATTTGGCTAAGGTGTATGTAAACTTCTGACATCAACTGTAACTACTGTGTATTGTAAAATCTCCCCTACACTGAGCAACACATATTCTTCTGCACACTCCACCCTTGTGCAAGCGAGTTTAAACAAAGACTCTACAAACCCCCACCACCACCTCCATCCAAATCAAATCAAATGTAAAATGTTATTGGTCACATACACATATTTAGCAGATGTTATGGCGGGTGTAGCAAAATGCTTGTGTTCCTAGCTCCAACAGTGCAGTAGTATCTAACAATTCACAACAATACAAACAAATCTAAAAGTAAAATAATGAAATTAAGAAATATATAAATATTAGGACGAGCAATGTCGGAGTAGCATTGACAAAAATATAGTAGAATAGAATACAGTATATACAGATGAGAAGTAAAGTACTATGTAAACATCCTCAGTTAAAGCTGCTGTTATTCTTGGAACGAGTACAATTTGAGAAGCGGAGGGTGTCCACTATCTTTTCTATTTCTATTTCCTCCTTCTCGTGTTAATAACATTTAGTGATCTTCTGACTGAATGTGAGCAGAGCAGCTGCAGACCAATGATAAAGTAAACCAGAAATGACGCACCTCTCCCCAGAAAGCTCTTGAGTTAGCCTAACTTAACAGACTTTATGACAACAGTCATTATGGCATCAATTAACTTGGTTCTTTAAACCTGAATGCCAACCCACACTGCTGTCTACTTTCTTAGGATGGCATACTGCCCATGGAACGATACGGATCGAGATAAACAAGACGAGGTGGCGTTTATTTTCTTTACATGTGCTCACCTGCTGAGGCCACTAAACTCAAAATGACACCAGTGTTTTTGTTGACATCCGTGTTAATGTTACGGTAGAAACAGCATGCTGGGATGCACGTTGGATGTTTAGCTGTCTCACAGAGGCGTGCACTTTGGGTTACAGTTATAACAGTATACACAGGTGAGGATAGCGTGAGACTACAGTATAAGTATATGACTCCCTGAACCTGGTGTGGCTGTTCTGGGTTAGTTCAGCCAGGTGGGTGACTGACCTCTGCAGGTGTGTCCTCTGGTCCGTCATATTATATACAGCATATTGTTATACATTGTATTGTATATAGGTGGTTACATTATATACAAGTATCTGACCTCTGTAGTCTTGTGGTCTGGCCTCTGAGGACCGTGGCCCCTCAGGTTGATGATGTGGACCTCTTGAGGTAGTCCTGTTGTGCCGCGGGAGGCACAGCCTGACAGGGCCGTGAAACTCTTTAGCAGGGCCTGCACCGGGTGGCCTACGCCGACTGGCAGCAGCTCACACGGGCTGCGTGACAACGGGCCTGTGGGGCAGAAAATAAAAAGGAGATGAGTGCCAACTCATGCAATTGGTTTTCAAGAATCCAAGATCACCAGCGTGTAGCTAGAGAATCTGCATGAAAAGAAACACGTACACTTTAACATCAACTGAAGTTCGAAAGAAAAAAAGCCAACAAACACAAGAGGCAAGTTTTCCACACCGCAGCTTCGGTCCAACGAACTGGAGAACACTTTATACGGAGGCTATGGAAACAATTTATAGACTGTTCCTAATTAGAGTGTATGAATCAGCTGCTCTTTTATGAATGATGAGGGCAAATAAAGGAATGTCCGCATGCAACCATAATGAGTGGCATAATCATTATCTACATTGGGCGTAGCAAAATAAGACTGCCCGCGCACATTGTCCGGGCACAAAGCTCACTACTTCTCAAAGTAGGCCATTCTCTCCAGTCCACAGCCCACTACACAGCAGACTGGCTTCTCAACAAAGAGCAGCACCATGCTTTCTGACCCTCAACAGGCCACTAACACAGACTGGCCGCGCCTCTGAACAAAGCAGTGTCTAGCTAAGCTTCTACAGGCTGTTACGGTGTCAGACCTATAATCAAGATGACCCAAAAGAGCCCCCCAATTATAATCCCCTTTATGTCACTTTAATTTCTTTCTCTTTTCCCTTAAAATTGTCCAAATCGGGCCTTCTCTTAATTCTCTAATCACTACAGGAGGTGGACCAGACTTCACAGTGTAGTGCTCTTGGCTCTGGACAACCCATAATTAGCCGTTATGACTGGGGGGTCAATTATAGAAGTTGCTGTGGAGAGCTGGCACTGGAGGTGTCCCTGTGAGGGTCTGAAGCGAGAAGCCTGTCAGATTGGTCTACAGTGTGTGTGTGTGTGTGTGTGTGTGTGTGTGTGTGTGTGTGTGTGTGTATGTGTGTCCTGCAGCACTGAAAAGACTGGTGACCTTGGAATTGGAGGATAACTAGAACGGATGGACTACAGCAGGGATCATGTAATTGACCATAACGAGCACAACTTGTTAACAACACTTCCTCGAAAGTAAAAAAAAAAAGTTATGTTGGAGGCGGTGGGATAAATGTCTCTCTATGGATCAGAATCTCACTTTTGAATTCTTGTTTTCATTTCACTCCACAATGATTAGCCTAATAGGTGGTTCAGGTAACATTGTGAGGTATAATTACTAAAAACTGAAGGTAGCCAAAGTAAATTATAATAAATAGGCTACATCTAAATCTCGGACTGCCATAGATAGACTAATTTCCTGAGGGCAGTGGTCCAACAATAAGGCCATCTGCCCCTTTCCTCTCCCTGTGTCCGTCCATCCATCCATGGCTGTCATGTGGAGAGGAACAGTAGGACTAACGAGCCCTGTCAGGCATGCAGAGCTAAGTCCCAGCGTGGTGAAACCACAACCCCACCTTGCAAGTAAAACATTTTAGCGGCCCCCTTCATAACAGCAAAGAGAAGATTTAAAAAAAATCTAGGTTAATTTCCTGCAATTCTACACATTTTGGCATGGGGCGGAGAGAAAGATTAGCAGTTTTACAGCTAATTTCCTGTAATATTTGTATTTTTTATTTAACTAGGCAAGTCAGTTAAGAACAAATTCTTATTTACAATGACGGCCTACCCCGGCCAAATCCAAACCCGGAAGACGCTAAGCCAATTGTGCGGCGCCCTATGTGGACTCCCAATCACGGACGGTTGTGATACCGCCTGGAATCAAACCAGGGTCTGTAGTGACGCCTCCAGCACTGAGATGCAGTGCCTTAGACCGCTGCGCCACTCGGGAGCCCACATTTTTGCATCCATCCTGTTTGCAGTTTTTAATATGATAATTGATGATCAATGGGTCCCACCCCGATCGGTAATTCGACCATGCTCACTACTAAGTTCAGATAGCTGGCCGCTAGACTAACTTACCAATCTAAATACAAATTGCTGACAAGAGCAAATTAAGTGACTGCTGATGCACAACCACATTTCTAAATTGCACCTTGTGTATTCTATTATTTTAACTCCCTGCCCTATATAGTGCACTACTTTTGACAGATTTTACCTACACACACACACATACACACAAAGACAGCCCTAAGGTTTTGTGCAAGGCGTTGGACAGGCCGTTTCCATTAGAGAAACTGTGTCTCAGGGGACTGGTTGTGGCCAGGCTTTCCTCCTGTAGGTCAGTCCCTACACTTTTACTCTGCCTGAACGCCCTACAGACTCGCCTTGCGCCAGCCAGCGCAGGGCCTGCTCACATTTCAAACACTGCACGATAAACACGCTATGGTTGCCGATGGCAATCAGTGGGGAACATTTGTAAATAATTCAAGAGAAGTTAAAGACAGGGGAGATAACTTTAAAACTCCTCTGTCTCTTACATAAATACTGTACCTCAACAGTGGGTTGCTAGAGGAAGGTTTCTCTCTGAGTGCAGCTATTGTTTTGCAGTACTGTACACATAAACACACACACACACACACACACACACACACTGCACATGTTATCCGCACAAAGCCTGAGACATGCGTACCTTCCTCTCTGTGTCTGTCCCCCACCACCCACCTCTCCTTACCCCCTTCTCCTCCCCTAGGAGTACACACCGGTACCTCTCGCACCAAAGTCATCAACCTTCACCCTTTCAGTCCTCATCTCACAGCACTTAAACTCACTTTTTCCCCCACACCACACCACACAGTGGAATAACAACCACCCCATCAGCCAGACAGAAAATTGTCCTTTTTGGAAGACGGCCAAGAGATTACGGTACTTGTTGGGCAGTGATGTTGTTTCTTTATTTAACTTCATGGAAAAAAGGGCTATACTGAGACAATACAGTGTAGTGGAAGAAAATAATCCAGAAGATTTGGACAATAATTGAAGGAAACCAAGCATTTGTTTTATAACCCTAAATACGAATGCAGCTGTGGGTAATAAACAAAGACAGTGTTTCCATCCCATAGAATAATGTTTTGGAGATCCAGGGTATCTTGTTAAAAATCATATCAGGACTCAATGGTTTTGGCCAAGATGCAATAAATAGAGCAACAATACGAGCATAATTTCCCCCAACAATTAAGTGTACAACGAAGACAAAGAGATACAAACTCAGAAAGCAGCTCTGATTATTTGTGTATTACATATTCATCTATGGCCAGCCATATTTACAACATTATTAAACAATTATGTATTTTGGACATTGACAAGCGGGAACTTAGTTTACTATATATATTTACACACAGGAACTTTAATAGACATGTACTTACACAAAAATCCTCTATTATAGCCATAATATCCTGGTATTATTTATATTTTTCTGTGTAGCTGAAACCAACTGGAGTCTAATCCTGCACATCTGGTATGGTCATCACAGTTTGGAGCCTCCACGGGAGGAGGGGGACGACTTGTGGCCACAGCTTTGTCTCTTCTGTCACCTTGTCTGATCCCTCTCCCCCTGTCTATACCTCCTTCCCTCTCTCTCTCTCACTGTCTGTACCTCTCTCTCTCCCTTTATCACCGTCTGTACCTCTCTCTCTCCCTTTATCACCGTCTGTACCTCTCTCTCTCCCTTTATCACCGTCTGTACCTCTCTCTCTCCCTTTATCACCGTCTGTACCTCTCTCTCTCCCTTTATCACCGTCTGTACCTCTCTCTTTCCCTTTATCACCGTCTGTACCTCTCTCTCTCCCTTTATCACCGTCTGTACCTCTCTCTCTCCCTTTATCACCGTCTGTACCTCTCTCTCTCTCCCTGTCTGTACCTCTCTCCCTGTCTGTACCTCTCTCTCTCTCCCTGTCTGTACCTCTCTCCCTGTCTGTACCTCTCTCTCTCTCCCTGTCTGTACCTCTCTCTCTCTCCCTGTCTGTACCTCTCTCTCTCTCCCTGTCTGTACCTCTCTCTCTCTCCCTGTCTGTACCTCTCTCTCTCTCCCTGTCTGTACCTCTCTCTCTCTCCCTGTCTGTACCTCTCTCTCTCTCCCTGTCTGTACCTCTCTCTCTCTCCCTGTCTGTACCTCTCTCTCTCTCCCTGTCTGTACCTCTCTCTCTCTCCCTGTCTGTACCTCTCTCTCTCTCCCTGTCTGTACCTCTCTCTCTCTCCCTGTCTGTACCTCTCTCTCTCTCCCTGTCTGTACCTCTCTCTCTCTCCCTGTCTGTACCTCTCTCTCTCTCCCTGTCTGTACCTCTCTCTCTCTCCCTGTCTGTACCTCTCTCTCTCTCCCTGTCTGTACCTCTCTCTCTCTCCCTGTCTGTACCTCTCTCTCTCTCCCTGTCTGTACCTCTCTCTCTCTCCCTGTCTGTACCTCTCTCTCTCTCCCTGTCTGTACCTCTCTCTCTCTCCCTGTCTGTACCTCTCTCTCTATCCCTGTCTGTACCTCTCTCTCTCTCCCTGTCTGTACCTCTCTCTCTATCCCTGTCTGTACCTCTCTCTCTATCCCTGTCTGTACCTCTCTCTCTATCCCTGTCTGTACCTCTCTCTCTATCCCTGTCTGTACCTCTCTCTCTATCCCTGTCTGTACCTCTCTCTCTATCCCTGTCTGTACCTCTCTCTCTATCCCTGTCTGTACCTCTCTCTCTATCCCTGTCTGTACCTCTCTCTCTATCCCTGTCTGTACCTCTCTCTCTATCCCTGTCTGTACCTCTCTCTCTATCCCAGTCTGTACCTCTCTCTCTATCCCAGTCTGTACCTCTCTCTCTATCCCAGTCTGTACCTCTCTCTCTATCCCAGTCTGTACCTCTCTCTCTATCCCAGTCTGTACCTCTCTCTCTATCCCAGTCTGTACCTCTCTCTCTCTATCCCAGTCTGTACCTCTCTCTCTCTATCCCAGTCTGTACCTCTCTCTCTCTCGCTGTCTGTACCTCTCTCTCTCTCTCTCTCTCGCTGTCTGTACCTCTCTCTCTCTCTCTCGCTGTCTGTACCTCTCTCTCTCTCTCTCGCTGTCTGTACCTCTCTCTCTCTCTCTCGCTGTCTGTACCTCTCTCTCTCTCTCTCGCTGTCTGTACCTCTCTCTCTCTCTCTCGCTGTCTGTACCTCTCTCTCTCTCTCTCGCTGTCTGTACCTCTCTCTCTCTCGCTGTCTGTACCTCTCTCTCTCTCGCTGTCTGTACCTCTCTCTCTCTCGCTGTCTGTACCTCTCTCTCTCTCGCTGTCTGTACCTCTCTCTCTCTCGCTGTCTGTACCTCTCTCTCTCTCGCTGTCTACCTCTCTCTCTCTCGCTGTCTGTACCTCTCTCTCTCTCGCTGTCTGTACCTCTCTCTCTATCGCTGTCTGTACCTCTCTCTCTATCGCTGTCTGTACCTCTCTCTCTATCGCTGTCTGTACCTCTCTCTCTATCGCTGTCTGTACCTCTCTCTCTATCGCTGTCTGTACCTCTCTCTCTATCGCTGTCTGTACCTCTCTCTCTATCGCTGTCTGTACCTCTCTCTCTATCGCTGTCTGTACCTCTCTCTCTATCGCTGTCTGTACCTCTCTCTCTATCGCTGTCTGTACCTCTCTCTCTCTCGCTGTCTGTACCTCTCTCTCTCTCTCGCTGTCTGTACCTCTCTCTCTCTCTCTCTCTCTCACTGTCTGTACCTCTCTCTCTCTCTCTCTCACTGTCTGTACCTCTCTCTCTCTCTCTCTCACTGTCTGTACCTCTCTCTCTCTCTCTCTCACTGTCTGTACCTCTCTCTCTCTCTCTCACTGTCTGTACCTCTCTCTCTCTCTCTCACTGTCTGTACCTCTCTCTCTCTCTCACTGTCTGTACCTCTCTCTCTCTCTCTCACTGTCTGTACCTCTCTCTCTCTCTCTCTCTCACTGTCTGTACCTCTCTCTCTCTCTCTCACTGTCTGTACCTCTCTCTCTCTCTCACTGTCTGTACCTCTCTCTCTCTCTCTCACTGTCTGTACCTCTCTCTCTCTCACTGTCTGTACCTCTCTCTCTCTCTCTCTCTCTCTCTCACTGTCTGTACCTCTCTCTCTCTCACTGTCTGTACCTCTCTCTCTCTCTCTCACTGTCTGTACCTCTCTCTCTCTCTCTCACTGTCTGTACCTCTCTCTCTCTCTCTCACTGTCTGTACCTCTCTCTCTCTCTCTCACTGTCTGTACCTCTCTCTCTCTCTCTCACTGTCTGTACCTCTCTCTCTCTCTCTCACTGTCTGTACCTCTCTCTCTCTCTCTCACTGTCTGTACCTCTCTCTCTCTCTCACTGTCTGTACCTCTCTCTCTCACTGTCTGTACCTCTCTCTCTCTCTCTCACTGTCTGTACCTCTCTCTCTCTCTCACTGTCTGTACCTCTCTCTCTCTCTCTCTCACTGTCTGTACCTCTCTCTCTCTCTCTCTCACTGTCTGTACCTCTCTCTCTCTCTCTCTCACTGTCTGTACCTCTCTCTCTCTCTCTCTCACTGTCTGTACCTCTCTCTCTCTCTCACTGTCTGTACCTCTCTCTCTCTCACTGTCTGTACCTCTCTCTCTATCACTGTCTGTACCTCTCTCTCTATCACTGTCTGTACCTCTCTCTCTATCACTGTCTGTACCTCTCTCTCTATCACTGTCTGTACCTCTCTCTCTATCACTGTATGTACCTCTCTATCACTGTCTGTACCTCTCTCTCTATCACTGTCTGTACCACTCTCTCTATCACTGTCTGTACCTCTCTCTCTATCACTGTCTGTACCTCTCTCTCTATCACTGTCTGTACCTCTCTCTCTATCACTGTCTGTACCTCTCTCTCTATCACTGTCTGTACCTCTCTCTCTATCACTGTCTGTACCTCTCTCTCTATCACTGTCTGTACCTCTCTCTCTATCACTGTCTGTACCTCTCTCTCTATCACTGTCTGTACCTCTCTCTCTATCACTGTCTGTACCTCTCTCTCTATCACTGTCTGTACCTCTCTCTCTATCACTGTCTGTACCTCTCTCTCTATCACTGTCTGTACCTCTCTCTCTATCACTGTCTGTACCTCTCTCTCTATCACTGTCTGTACCTCTCTCTCTATCACTGTCTGTACCTCTCTCTCTATCACTGTCTGTACCTCTCTCTCTATCACTGTCTGTACCTCTCTCTCTATCACTGTCTGTACCTCTCTCTCTATCACTGTCTGTACCTCTCTCTCTATCACTGTCTGTACCTCTCTCTCTATCACTGTCTGTACCTCTCTCTCTATCACTGTCTGTACCTCTCTCTCTATCACTGTCTGTACCTCTCTCTCTATCACTGTCTGTACCTCTCTCTCTATCACTGTCTCTCTATCACTGTCTGTACCTCTCTCTCTATCTCTCCCTCTATCGCTCCTGTCCAGCAGCTGCTAGCCCCTCTGGCTGGCCAGGCCGAACAAACGCCCACAGAGAAGAATGAGAGAAGTGGTTGTTCACTCCACGTGAAAAACAACCCCGAACCAGAGTGCCCACAAGACAATTCACTAAACAGACAGCAGACTCCTCCAAGACCTAAGCCCAGCAGATCCAGTGATATCTGACAGTAAGAAGTGATATTCAATCTGCGATATCTACCGTAACAGCAAAATATTTATCTCAGATTTTGGTTAGGAGAATAAGTCATTAATGCTGGGTGCTGGATTATTGAGATATGACACAGCGGGTCAGATCAGAAGACTGGAGGCATAGTTTGGTATGGGCGTGGCATACAGACAGTTATTTTTAGTCCCCCATGAGATAAAATGTCATTCCTGTTCATCCGTTCTGCTGCATAGTTATCACATGGTAAGGTTGAGCATTGACATTTTTGTAGCTTCAAATGACGCTTACAAACGTGTATGAGTTCCCAGAAAGCCTACGGAAATCCCATTGCTGGGATACGAGATGGTATATCTTATTATAATATATGAGCACATAATCTAAATATTATACAACAATGTGTACAATAAAGAAATTGCAGTATGTAAACTTAAGATGATGAACAGGAATGACATTTACTCTCACGGTGCCAATACGATCTAGCTAAAAGACACACCCCTAATAAGCCACGCCTCCTGAAAATAACCTAAGGATTACATTAAAAAAGACCCAGCTGCTAGGTCAACCCAGCATGAGAGTAAAAAATACCCAACTGGTGGTTAAATTAACCCATGTTTGGGTAATCCCAACAACCCAATTTGTTTGGTTATTCACGCAACCTAACTAGCTGGGTCAAAATAACCCAATATGTGTTCAGTCCACTATTTAACCAGCGCTGGGTTACCAAATAACCCAAATTAGGTTGTTTTTAGCCCAAAAAAAATTTAGAATGTGGTTTCCACAGGACTGTCTCTTCCTGTCTCAGTTTGGCTTCTGACAGGGATGAGGCAGACAGAGAGCCCTGCAGGAGTGCAGCATGTGGGATAGAGAACACATCCGTTTGAGTGAAGACAGCATGGTCTGGTCCTGCCAGGTATGGCCTGGACCCACAGACTCAACATCCTACTATCCTCAACACCCAGACCTATCCACAACCAGAAAACACAAAAAACTGTCCAAAATGAATACTCAAAACCCACAGAAAACCATTCTGTGTACCTCAACAGTTTCAGAGCTGATACAACTGACTGATCTAGAACGTTAAACTCCTGTTTCCTTTCAAGGGTTCAGGGTAGCATACCTTCACGAGGAAATCATTCTCTGATATCATAAATGAGTAACTCAAGTAAGTAACAGAAAGATGAGGTTCCAGATACAGAGAGGATGTACTGTCGTTGATGGTAGACATACAAGATAAATGGATGCATAAAAGGTGACATGTTTCTGCTGCTACCTCAACTTCCTGACTGAAAAGTATACGCCTCTCTCTTTCACACCCACACGCACCTGTTTATAGAAGGGCAAAGGCCAACAGACAACAACTGTTACAGCTATTAAACGAACATATTTACATAGATATTCTACCTTGAGTTAACATATTTAGATGTGATTTTTTTTTTTACATATGGTATAATCATCATATCTTGTGGAAGGTTCCAGTATGAAGGGTGACTGAAATAACTCAATCCTGAAACCATTTGCTATATGTAAAATGTCACTCGGGTTGTTGTTTGGCATCATGGGGTAACAGTACTGAAAAGGCATTTGTTATATAACCTACATTACCGTATGAGCCACAGTTTCAATTAAGTCCTGTGAGTCGAGGGAGACGTATAAGCCACCCACACACATGCTTCACGGCAAAAGTAAAAATATGCCAGAGAAAATTAAAAAGAGCTGATAACCTTCTGCTGTGCCTTTGACTCACTCTCTTTCCCACTCCAGTAAGTAAGTAAGTAAGTAAGTAAGTCAGAGTCTCTCTATATCTGAATATTCTGACTAGGTTATATATTATGCGTATATAGGGTGCCGTTTGGGATAAAGAATGAATGAATATGCTGACTGCGATATATAGTACTAGTGGGAAAAGCATCAAGAGGAGATGACGACTGTTTAGGTGACTGAATTTAGGCAGGGTAGAAACCAAAGGAGTTCACATCTTCACACATCAAACCAGGAGTCTAGTAAAAGACACGAGCGAGAAAGTGAGAGTGAGTGAGAGGGAGAGAGCGAGAGAGAGAGAGAGAGGTCACGTATGGGGGAGGCTCTGACACTGACAGATAAAAATGCACTCTGACTCAGATGAGCATAACTCCTTGCAACTCCACTCAACCTTAACCTAGAACTGAGGTTGTGGGAGTTGAGAAGCACAAGCAGCCAGTAACAGGACTGGTCTAGTTCTCAATCTCTATCAGTCTCTACTCTACCCCTTACAATACATATTACATCTACTGAAGTTCGCTTGTCTGGTTATCCCTATTTTGTGAATTACAGTTAAGCATACACCGATTAAAATCAGGTGGTCGCAGTATATCAGTCTCTACTCGGAAGATATATATGTGAACTGAAATGTATTCTGTAGTGTAGGCTTGTTGAGTGCTTTGATTATTACACTAATGTTGAAGACTGGGGAACGTGGATAGTTTGGGATCGCTCACAAAAGGGTTAGTACTAGGAGGAGAGTCAGGATGTGAGCGTATAGAAAGCTCAAAAGGATACTTCCGTCTCAGAGATTGTATAAATACTCTATAAGCCAACACGCTTAAGACGTATTTAAAGACACTGGATACGCCCCAAAAGGCAACCTATTCCCTATACAGCGCACTGTTTTGACCAGAGTTTCCAAGAAATGCACTCTGTTGCTTCAACATGCTGCTGGTGATATGCCAAGACTTGGGTACAGGATGTGATGTCATACCATGTGCCCGTTAGGAACATATCTGATATTCCCACAAAGCCATTTCCGAAGAGAAACAAACAGAGCCTTCCCCCAGCGCACTATACACAACACACACACGCACAAACACAGCGTGTGCACACATACACACACGCCCGCACACACACATTCAGAGACAGACATGTGCACATATGGACACACACACACCCGTATGTGTCTTGTTCCAAGCATCCCTCAGCAGTAGACTATTGTATATACACAAAAGTATGTGGACACCTTTCAAATTAGTGGATTTGGCTATTTCAGCCACAGCCGTTGCTGGCAGGTGTATAAATCTGGCACACAGCCATATAATCTCCATAGACAAATATTTGCAGTAGAGTGGCCTTATTGAAGAGCTCAGTGACTTTCAACGTGGCACTGTCATAGGATGCCACCTTTCCAACAAGTCAGTTCGTCAAAATCCTGCTAGAGCGGAACCGCCGAGTGCTGAAGCGCGTAAAATCGTCTGTCCTCGGTTGCAACACTTACTACCGAGTTCCAAATGCCTGGAAGCAACGTCACAGAATCTGGGTTTGGCGGATGCCAGGAAAACGCTACCCGCACCAATGCAGTGACAACTGTAAAGTTTGGTGGAGGAGGAATAATGGTCTGGGACTTTTTTTTAATGGTTCGGGCCCCTTAGTTCCATGTGAAGGGCAATCTAAACGCTACAGCACACAATGACATTCTAGACAAGTCTGTGCTTCCAACTTTGTGGCAACAGTTTGGGGAAGGCCCTTTCCTGTTTCAACATGACAATGCACCCTTTCAGAAAGTGAGGTCCATACAGAGGTGGTTTGTCGAGATCGGTGTGGAAGAACTTGACTGGCCTGCACAGAGCCCTGACCTCAACCCCATCGAACACCTTTGGGATGAATTGGAACGCAGACTGCGAGCCAGGCCTAATCGCCGAACATCAGTGCTCGACCTCACTAATGTTCTTGTGGCTGAATGGGAGCAAGTCAACGCAGCAATGTTCCAACTTCTAATGGAAAGCCTTCCCAGAAGAGTGGATGCTGTTTTTGGCAAAGGGGGGACCAACTCCATATTAATGCCATAATTTTGGAATGAGATGTTTGACTAGCAGGTGTCCACATACACTACATGACCAAAAGTATCTTCAGAAGGATATGAAGGTGACTGTAAAGAGATACTTTTACACAGCTTTAATTCTTACACCGTGTGTTTCACAAAATAAACTCAGCAAAAAAAGAAACGTCCCTTGTTCCAGGACCCGGTCTTTCAAAGATAATTTGTAAAAATCTAAATAACTTCACAGATCTTCATTGTAAAGGGTTTAAACACTGTTTCCCGTGCTTGTTCAATGAATCATAAACAATTAATGAACATGCACCTGTGGAACGGTCGTTAAAACTTCTTATGGCTCCAATCCCGGTAACGGGATCGATATGACAAAAACAAAAAAAAGTGCAGGGCGCCAAATTCAAAAAACCTCAGACATTCATTAAAATTCCTCAGACATTCATGTGTGTTATATAATTTTAAAGGTAATCTTGTTGTTAATCCCACCAAAGTGTCAGATTTCAAATAGGCTTTTCAGCGAAAGCACTACAAACGATTGTTAGGTCACCACAAAACCACAATAAGCACAGCCATTTTTTTCCAGTGAAAGATAGCTTTCACAAAAAACAGAAATAGAGATAAAATGAATCACTAACCTTTGATTATTTTCATCAGATGACACTCATAGGACTTCATGTTACACAATACATGCATGTTTTGTTTGATTAAGTTCATATTTATAAAAAAAATCTGAGTTTACATTGACGCGTTAGATTCACTAGTTGCAAAAACATCAAGTGACTTTGCATAGCCACATCGTTTCAACAGAAATACTCATCATAAATATAGATGATAATACAAGTTATACACATGGAATTATAGATATACCTCTCCTTAATGCAACCACTGTGTCAGATTTCAAAAAACCTTTATGGAAAAATAAACCATGCAATAATCTGAGACGGAGCTCAGAACAATAGCCAAATTAGCCGCCATGTTGGGCTCAACAAAAAACAGAAAATACATGATAAATGTTTCCTTACCTTTGATGAATTCATCAGAATGCAGTCCTAGGAATCCCAGGTCCACAATAAATGCTTGATTTGCTCGTTAATGTCCGTTATTTATGTCAAATTAGCTACTTTGGACATGTTTACCAAACGCCAAACCCAAAGTGCGTCCACTATAACGTGACGAAATGTCCAAAAGTTCCGTAACAGTCAGTAGAAACATGTCAAACGATGTACTGAATCAATCTTTAGAATGTTGTTAACATACATCTTGAATAACGTTCCATCCGGAGAATTAAATCGACTTCAATTGAGAGATGGAACGGAGCTGACTCTCACGTGAATGCGCGTGTTCACCTCCTGCCAGAGCTCACTAATTCCTGTCTCCTTCGGCCCCCCTTCACATTAGATTCATCAGACAAAGTTCTATTGACTGTTGACATCTAGTGGAAGCCGTAGGATGTGAAAACTCATCAATATCTCTCTGTGATTTCAATGAGGGCTTTGTTGAAAATTGGCACCCCCAGAAAAAATACAAACAGGAAGTGGAACTTCTCAGGTTTTTGCCTGCCATGTGAGTTCTGTTGTACTCGTAGACATAATTCAAACAGTTTTAGAAACTTCAGAGTGTTTTCTATCCAATATGAATAATAATATGCATATATTAGCAACTGGGAATGAGGAGCAGGCCGTTTAATATGGGCACCTCTGTGCACCTTTCATCCAAGCTACTCAATACTGCCCCTTCAGCCATAAGAAGGTAAGATACTAACAGCTTACAGACGGTAGGCAATTAAGGTCACAGTTATGAAAACGTAGGACACAAAAGAGGCCCTTCTACTGACTCTGAAAAACACCAAAAGAAAGATGCCCAGGGTCCCTGCTCATCTGCGTGAAGGTGCCTTAGGCATGCTGCAAGGAGGCATGAGGACTGCAGATGTGGCCAGTGCAATAAATTGCAATGTCCGTACTGTGAGACGCCTAAGAGAGCGCTACAGGGAGACAGGACGGACAGCGACAGGATTTAAAACATTTGTTTAATTATACAAAGACATTGAAAGGCAGGATTGATTACATGAAAATACATGTAATAGACAGGGTGTGGCCATTAAACCTGTGGTATCTCAGTTCCCATATGGACCAAGGGATTATCTCTATCCTGCAATCTCATTGGTCCTCATCTCCTAGCAGAAATTCCCAGGGTCCGTGGACCATGCAAACCAGTTTAGGGAAAGCAATATTCTGCCCTGTCATGTTAATCTAAGGAGCTTTAGTTTGGAACTACACAATCGCTAGGGCCACAGCGCTGACAATAACAGTAACTCATTCAGCACTGAGTTAGCCAGGGGCCACAAATACAGGAAGCTAATAAATCTTTTCATAGGGATAGTACTAGCTCAATTCATTCTGTCTGCTAGCTGTGAAATATGGATTCATCATGAACCAATCTGTGCCTGTAAAATTGGAAGCACGGTAGGGAGGAAGTTGGTTGGAGCAGGATAAATGTGGAGACACGGAGGAGTCAGGCGATGTGAGGTGGGGGAGGAGACGGGGGCTGTCAGTCAGGGAAGTCGTTAAACTTTCCCATCAAAGCGTGAAATCTGAGAGCAAGAGTCCCAAAAACCTGTTCACGGTCCAACGTCACACAAACAATCCCTTATTTGACGAATAAAGCTGATTTGACAAAATGGCACCAGCTATTGTGAAACAATGGTAATAAACAACAGAATTATAGTTATAATTGAAAGGGCTGGCACTCTGCAAAATAAGATTCATAATAAGCTTGATAGCATGCTTTGCCTGTGGAGTTTGCATAAGGAAAAAACTAAAGGGGAGGAAAATATTCAAATGAATCTTTGTTCCATCTCCAAGTGGGTTACCAGGTGTGTGGATACTAGTCATAAGTCCTACATCTGTGTCCATAAAAATTACACTAACAATTGAGCCATTGACGTACGACTGAAATAGTCACTCCAAATGAAGACCCATCTTTCAATCAAGTGATAATAAACAGACCCAGCCTAGGAATGGCTAACTTTTATGATTTTATACACAGGCATAGTTGCAGAAACTGTACATCCTGAGGTGGATTCATACAGAAGTGGGCTAAAATGTGAATATACCTTAACCGTTTAGATCACCCTTGTAAAAAATATATAAATCCAGTCTACTGTGCTGACTTAATAATCCAGTGCTTAGAAACCATGGATAGAGGAATCCGTGAGTCAATAATTTTTCTGACACAGAATAAGGCAAGTAGATAATCAACACTATACTGACTGTGTAGGGGTGCAAAGGACGTCTGTTACTGTACTAAAACATCTATATGCATTGCAAATCTAATTAGATTAAGTTAAGAGAGCGGAGATAGACTTTAGCACTCCACTAAGTCCACAATGCCATCCGAAAGTATTCATACCCCTTGACTTATTCCACATTTTGTTGTGTTACAGCCTGAATTCAAAATTGATTAAATATATTTTTTTAAATATCACCCATCTACACACAATACCCGCTAATGACAAAGTGAACACGTTTTTAGAAATGTTTTCAAATCTATTTTAATGTCTTACCGATTTAAGTCAAAACTGTACCTAGGCCACTCAGGAGCATTCAATGTTGTCTTGGTAAGCAACTCCAATGTAGATTTGCCCTTATGTTTTAGGTTATTGTCCTGCTGAAAGGTGAATGTCTCCCAGTGTCTGTTGGAAAGCAGACTGAAGCAGGTTTTCCTCTAGGATTTCGACTCTGTGTATAGCTGTATTCTGTTTATTTTTATCAAAAAAACTCCCTAGCCCTTGCCGATGACAAGCATACCCATAACATGATGCAGCCACCACCATGCTTGAAAATATGAAGAGTAGTACTCAGTGATGTGTTGTGTACAATTTGCTCGAAACATAACGCTTTGTATTCAGGACAAAAAGTGAATTGCTTTGCCACATTTTTACAAACAGGATGCATGTTTTGGAATATTTTATTCTGTACAGGCTTCCTTTTAACTCTGTCATTTAGGTTAGTATTGTGAAGTAATTGCAATTTTGTTGATCCATCCTAAGTTTTCTTATATCACAACCATTAAACTTTGTAACCATTTTAAAAATCACTATTGGCATCATGGTGAAATCTCTGAGCATTTTACTTCCTCACCGACAACTTAGTTAGGAAGGACGCCGGTGTCTTTGTAGTGACTGGGTGTATTTATACACCATCCAAAGTGTAATGAATAACTTTACCATGCTCAAAGGGATATTCAGTGTCTGCTTCTTTTTTCTCACACATCTACCAATCAGTGCCATTCTTTGCAAGGCATTAAAAAACCTCCCTGGTCTTTGTGTTTGTATCTTTGCTTGGAATTCATTACTCGATTGAGGACCTTACATATAATTGTATGTGTGGGGTACAGAGTCATTCAAAATATAATGTTAACCACTATTATCGAACACGGAATGAGTCCAAGCAACTTGTTATGCGATTTGTTAAGCACATTTTTACTCCTGATGTTATTTAGACTTGCCATAACAAAGGGGATGAATACTAATTGACTCCAGACATTTCAGCTTTACATTTTTTATAAAATTTCCAAAATGTTCTACAAACAAAATGACACTTTGACATTATTGGGTATTGTGTATAGATCAGTGACACAACATCTCAAGGTAATCAATTTTAAATTCACCCTGTCACAACAAAATGTGGAAAAAGTAAAGGGGTGTGAATACTTTCAGAAGGTATCTCTCTCTCTCTCTATCCCTGTATGTAAATAGGTTGGTCTTGGTATGTCTCTCTCTAACCCTACATTAATATAGACATACATCTTTATCCTTTATAGTGATGGATGACATGGCTAGTTCTCCCAGGAACACAGGAGCCACTGTGTAAAGTGAGACAGATGGGATAGCCAGGTGAACGTGTGTACCAGACTAGAGGTTTTTATGTCTGTGATATTATGTCTCTACTGATACTGGGTGCTGACTACATCCTCGCCGGACATAGTGAAGATGATAAAACTGTGAACATGGCTAGAAAACAAGTATGGACTCATAGGTCATAGGGGTAGAGACCAGAGTATGTGAGCGGAGTTGAGCGGTCGGAAGTCACGCTCATTGCTCATGGAGCTCCACAACCTTTTCAACCGCTCCACTAAGAACCGCTTCCACGCTCACAGGAAGAAAAAAACTGCAGCTCTGAATTCGCTCCATTCATTAAAATCACAATTTAACCAACACACATCTATTTTTGTGACTACCTGGACCTACCAATTGGTTTTGAAGTACCAATTGGTTTTGAAACCAAACCATATGATTTAAATGAAAAGTATTTGAATACAAATGAAAAGGTGAACGTAAGAAGCGCTCATCATTTCAAATAGGCTACATGTCAGATTAAACAGCATATGAACACTATACATTTGTCAAGTGCCAGACAGGAGGAACAATAATGAATTATTTAGGAAATATTATTTCAAGGCTATAGCCTACAAAGAAATAGATTGTGAAGCACTCAGCATTTAAACAACATTCAGTTGTATTAAATCGATATAGTCTATAAATTGCACATATAGACTATGACTTGCTTAGAATTAAATAAAAAATGACTAGAAACACTAGATTGGCCAGAGTCTGTGGCTTCAGGCTCATGCGATAGCTGGCCTGTTCTCCAGGCACTAACACCCTTTTGTCCACTCTCGCCAGACTGAGCAGAGATGCAGAGTTATTTTGTTAGATATTTTTTATATATAGGTAGACCTAAAGGTTTTTAGGCAAAATAACTCAATCAAAATGGAAAGCTCCTTGAAAGTGGGAATATGCCAGGCCTATTGGGTCAAAATCAATTATGGCCTATTGTACAGACGATAGAACAAAAATGGAAGAAACTTTTAAGAGATCAGATTTTTAGTTGATAAATACTTTGCTACAGTGACACACTTAGTTAGCTACTCACCTCATTCCTTTATTTTAGCATGTGCATGTAGTAAGTACACCATCATGCTTTTGGGATTATGTGTCTTTTCAGAATCCACAATGATTCTTCAGTTGTGAACATTACATCACCACACTCCCTCTCTTGCGCTTGGTCCTCATCTTTGGAAGTCACCTCGATTTTGCACCTGTGTGTTTTATCAGTTTCTTTATGATTTTTTTTTTTGCAAACTACATGACAGTGGCTAAAGCAAGGGGATATATTCCCACACAAGTAGCCTATAAGTGCATGCTGGACCAGGCATGCCCTGAGCTCGTGAAGGAAGCACTACCGGTGTGCTAATGGAGTGAAATTGGAGCGGGCGAGAAAGCCAACGCGCCAGCCTTTGGGAATCTCGCTCCGCGCTCCAGTCAAATTGGGGACGCTCCACTCTTTGCTCCGCTCCAGCTCCACTCACATACTCTGGTAGAGACTACAGAGAGTTTTCCCAAGTCATGTGATTCTTTAGTGTAGGGTCAAGTATGTGCTCACAAAAATGACTACAATGGATTGTGTTTCGAAAAAGAAAAATGTTTCTGATGGCACCTTTTTATTACTAGATATTCAAGAATGAGGCTGACATGTTATGCCATGACCATGAAATGAAAGCCAATCATTTCGCCAGTGTTAACATCATCACATTTCCAAAATAACATAAATCTAAAACGCTCTTGCTTTTTTGTTCCTTGGCCTTTTGCAACAGGAGACAATAATTGTAAATGAATGAATGCCCTGCCACTTCAAGGACCTTTCACCCATCACTCACATGCTTTAAAAAGAGACCCCCGGCCTTTCATCCAGTCCTGTCAAAGAGGTCTCAGGAGCACCCTCCTACCCCTGTCCTCTTAGCCTCCCACCCATCTCAGCACACACCCACACCCACCTCTCAGCGAGGGTCACCGGCCCAGTGGGGAACTTGAGTGCCACTTGTCCTGCTTGTTCCTGACACCATTAATTTTCTGAATGGCCCACCCACCCAGCATCTTGGCCCTTTGTATTGTTCATATTAAAATGACTCTAGGACAACAGAAAACGCTGAAAAGACAGTCTAGTATTGTTCAAATTAATAATGCCTTTGGGACAATAGAAAAGGCTGAAAAGGCAGTCTAGTAAACTACCAATGTGAAGTTTGATCCCACCTCACTTGAAGGAATGAAGAACACTTGTTGTCCTTCAAACTCTGAGTCCCATTCAGACCCTGTGAAGGTTCGGCATCTACAGGTTGAGGAGGCTGCAAATGCTGTGGACAGGAATGTATTTTTTAAGGACATACTGACTGTCTGACGCCAGTTGTTTATTAGTGCTTATTGGGCTATATACACTACCATTCAAAAGTTGGGGGTCAGTTAGAAATGTCCTTGTTTTTTAAAATAAAAGCAAATGTTTTTGTCCATTAAAATAACATAATCTTTCAGAAATACAGTGTAGACATTGTTAATGTTGGAAATGACTATTGTAGCTGGAAATGTCAACAGTGAAGAGGCAACTCCGGGATGCTGGCCTTCTTGGCAGAGTTGCAAAGAAAAACCCATATTTCAGACTGGCCAATAAAAAGAAAAGATTAAGATGGGCAAAAGAACACAGACACTCTGCCTAGAAGGCCAGCATGCCGGAGTAGCCTCTTCACTGTTGACGTTGAGACCGGTGGTCTGCGGGTACTATTTAATGAAGCTGCCAGTTGAGGACTTGTGAGGCGTCTGTTTCTAAAACTAGACACTCTAATGTACTTGTCCTCTTGCTAAGTTGTGCACCGAGGCCCCCCACTCCTCTATTCTGTGAAGGGAGTAGTACACAGCGTTGTACGAGATCTTCAGTTTCTTGGCAATTTCTCGCATGGAATACCCTTCATTTCTCAGAACAAGAATAGACTGACAAGTATCAGAAGAAAGTTATTTGTTTCTGGACATTTTGAGCCTGTAATCAAACCCAAAAATGCTAATGCTCCAGACACTCAACTAGTCTAAAGAAGGCCAGTTTTATTGCTTCTTTAAAATCAGCACAACAGTTTTCAGCTGTGTTAACATAATTTAAAAAAAGGTTTTCTAATGATCAATTAGACTTTTAAAATTATAAACTTGGCTTAGCTAACACAACCTGCCATTGGAATACAGGAGTGATGGTTGCTGATAATAGGCCTCTGTACGCCTATGTAGATATTCCATTAAAAAAATAGTCGTGGCCAAAAGTTTTGAGAATTACACAAATATTAATTTCCAAAGTTTGCTGCTTCAGTGTCTTTAGATATTTTTGTCAGATGTTACTATGGAATACTGAAGTATAATTACAAGCATTTCATAAGTATCAAAGGCTTTAATTGACAATTACATGAAGTTGATGCAAAGAGTCAATATTTGCAGTGTTGACCCTACTTTTTCAAGACCTCTGCAATCTGCCTTGGCATGCTGTCAATTAACTTCTGGGCCACATCCTGACTGATGGTAGCCCATTCTTGCATAATCAATGCTTGGAGTTTGTCAGAATTTGTGGGCTTTGGTTTCTCCACCCGCCTCTTGAAAATTGACCAAAAGTTCTCAATGGGATTAAGGTCTGGGGAGTTTCCTGGCCATGGACCCAAAATATAGATGTGTTGTTCCCCGAGCCACTTAGTTATCACTTTTGGCTTATGGCAAGGTGCTTCATTATGCTGGAAAAGGCATTGTTCTTCACCAAACTGTTTCTGGATGGTTGGGAGAAGTTGCTCTCGGAGGATGTGTTGGTACCATTCTTTATTCTATGTTGTGTTCTTAGAAAAAATTGTGAGTGAGCCCACTCCCTTGGCTGAGAAGCAACCCCAGACATGAATGGTCTCAGGATGCTTTACTGTTGGCATGACACAGGACTGATGGTAGTGCTCACCTTGTCTTCTCCGGACAAGCTTTTTTCTGGATGCCCCAAACAATCGGAAAGGGGATTCAGAGAAAATGACTTTACCCGAGTCCTCAGCAGTCCAATCCCTGTACCTTTTGCAGAATATCAGTCTGTCCCTGATGTTTTTCCTGGAGAGAAGTGGCTTCTTTGCTGCCCTTCTTGACACCAGGCCATCCTCCAAAGTCTTCGCCTCACTGTGCGTGCAGATGCACTCACACCTGCCTGCTGCCATTCCAAAGCAAGCTCTGTACTGGTGGTGCCCTGATCCCGCAGCTGAATCAACTTTAGGAGACGGTCCTGGCGCTTGCTGGACTTTCTTGGGCGCCCTGAAGCCTTCTTCACAACAATTGAACCGCTCTCCTTGAAGTTCTTTATGATCCGATAAATGGTTGATTTAGGTGCAATCTTACTGGCAGCAATATCCTTGCCTGTGAAGCCCTTTATGAGCAAAGCAATGATGAGAGCATGTGTTTCCTTGCAGGTAACCATGGTTGACAGAGGAAGAACAATGATTCCAAGCACCACCCTCCTTTTGAAGCTTCCAATCTGTTATTCGAACTCAATCAGCATGACAGAGTGATCTCCAGCCTTGTCTTCGTCAACACTCACACCTGTATTAACAAGAGAATCACTGACATGATGTCAGCTGGTCCTTTTGTGGCAATGTTTTTTGGGGATTCAGTTCATTTGCATGGCAAAGAGGGACTTTACAATTAATTGCAATTCATCTGATCACTCTTCATAATATTCTGGAGTATATGCAAATTGCCATCATACAAACTGAGGCAGCAGACTTTGTGAAAATTTATATTTGTGTCATACTCAACACTTTTGGCCACGACAATACAGCCGTTTCCCCCTACAATAGTCATTTACAATATTAACAATGTCTACACTTTATTTCTGATCAATTTGATGTTATTTTAAATGGACAATTCTTTGGTGCTTTTCTTTCAAAAACAAGAAAATGTCTAAGAGACCCCAAACTTTTGAACGGTAGTGTATATCCGACGAAATTGCTAACATAATGTATATCACAGTGCTCTCTCTCGGACACACACAAACACACACTCAAAAATGTGGAGTATGATATCAACTGAATAAATGTGCCCCTGCTTGTTTGTACTCCACCATAAACAGCAGGACGGGATCAGAGTATCAGAGTAAACACAGTATAACCCCAGTTGTGGTTTATCTATACTGACTCATACACACTTTAGCCTCAGCACATAAATATCTACTGTATGCAATGGTTCTACAGGACAAAATGTAACCAAACTATAATCTTCCAATGGAGATATAGCTTACTGTACTGTAAACAAGTACAGTCAACTAAAACTATAGGACCATTATACAGCATATCCTTTGGATGCCATGGTGATGGCCGGACTGTTTTTGTGGGATTATCTCCCAAACATGTCGATCACTCTGTGGCGCTACCACCTAGCGTTATGATCATAGACATTCTATTATTACATGGTATATACATCATTGGTTATTAGTGATGTGTTGGGAGAAGCATCAAGTTGCCGGCGAGGCCACAATGAATAGAAAACAAAGGCAGGTCTTTGTGCCAGTGTCAAGGAGCCTGAGAGGCGACTAGAGTGGGCAAAGGACACGACACACAACTACTTTTACACACACACACACAGCTACTTTCACAGAGAGCCCAATGAGGAGACCACATTCCAGTGGACCTCCTCGTCTCATTGGGAGGGTGGGCTGAGGAGAATGACATGATGTCAAATGTCATGCCGCTTCACATATTAACACACACAAAGGAACCTGGGAGAGAGGGAAAGCCCCTGGACAATATGCTGGTTAGTTAATAAAGAGACTGAGTAGAAAGGGAATATGTGCTGCTGGTGAATGAAGTCCTCTGTGTAAGGAAGACCTCAGATCAGCCTCCACTAAAACCCCATGGGAGAATTATTACACAACTGTTTTACTGCCACACAGCAGAGCTGGCCCACCAGCTACACAAATACATTTTTATTAATACAATATAACAATTTAAATATATTTAAATTGTTGATATAGTTCATCAAGCAGGGTGGACAACAAGTCATTTTTCTAAACAAAATGGAAGATACTGTACCATGACATCAAATGAATAAGTATGGTATGAAAGTGAGAGTGGCGCGTGGGTGACACGTTCACACTTCCACACTGCAATAAACACTCCAAATGGGAAGAAACGCATATCCCACCTTACACATAACAGCGCATCCCACTGTGGAGGGGAAACCTTTGTCGTAAATATGACGAGTCCCTCGATACTCTACACAGCAGTAATGAGGCTAACCACAACCAACCACGCTCTCTCTCCGTTAGGCACGTCCCATCTTCCAGAGCTGATGCCTAAGGTGAAAAAACTGAGAATATTCCATTTGTGTGTGACTGTGTGTGTGCCAAATGAAATCTGTTATTTAGTGTTCAGACTGAGGAGGGCCTGTGTTTTTGGAAGAACACTTTTCTTCCATTTTCCAAATAAACTTTCCGACGGTGGGGCCTGGCCGATGTGGCCTTTCAGCACGACTTATCTGAGGCAATGGAGGGGGGAAAGGTGGGTCCGCCTGAGACCCAGGCTGGGGAGAGACTGGGGCGGTTAGAGGAGACACACCACCTGGAAGCCTACAGCTAACTCACTCACATCCCTGCTCCTACTTAAGATGTGGGAGGGAAGGAGGGGCAAGTTGACGTTTACTTTCATGAATCTTGCTCTGGAAACAGAACTGAGCGATTTCTGCTAGATGGGCCAGCTGCAAAGTAAAAATTGTCTATATCATAAAAATTCAGGGGGGGGGGGGATTAAAAACAAAAATCAATTTAAGGTTAGGGTTAAGCATTAGGGTTAGCAGTGCAGTTAAGGTTAAGGTTAGGTTTAAAATCAGATTTTATGACTTTGTGCCTGTTCTAGCTAGTGACCACTCCGCAGAGCTGACTTCAGGTCAAGATTCATTACAATAAATGCAAGGGGGGGGGGGGAGGGAGGGTAACAGCAGAGACAGAAAGCGACATGTCATGTGTGGTGGTGATAATGAACCTGTCATCAATAAAGAACTCAAAATGAGAGCATATCAAGTGTCAACTCATATCCATCCAGAAAACATGTGGGGACAGAGATCAGGGCTTTTGGCTAAACCTGCAGTGAATACAGGACTCAATTCAAACCCACTCGCTTAGTCAGGAGAAGAGCCCCAAGTTCTGCCAACCTGTCTACAATGAGAGGCAAAAAACTGAGACATGCCCTACTACTCTGTCCATCTTCCTCTAACACCAGGACACGGAGAGAGTTAAACTCTAGTTATATTTTTTCCTTTCTCTTTCTTCAATGAAACGCTCCACATAACTGCCTTACTCTTACCCTCTCCAGCCTCCACACAATGGAAAATGCAGGATCACCACAGCTGTCTCCCATTAGGATTCTGGCTGAATATTATCAGAGAGGAAGAGGCAAAGCAAGAGGTTTTACTCTCGCCCCAAAAAAAGCACAATGCATTTCTATGGTCTTATTTTTGGACCTAAACTTGTCGCCTGCCTTGGCACAACAACTCCCATTACTAGGGCGAAGACATAAGCATCTCGTATATACACTGCTCAAAAAAATAAAGGGAACACTTAAACAACACAATGTAACTCCAAGTCAATCACACTTCTGTGAAATCAAACTGTCCACTTAGGAAGCAACACTGATTGACAATAAATTTAACATGCTGTTGTGCAAATGGAATAGACAAAGGGTGGAAATTGTAGGCAATTAGCAAGACACCCCCAATAAAGGAGTGATTCTGCAGGTGGTGACCACAGACCACAGACCACTTCTCAGTTCCTATGCTTCCTGGCTGATGTTTTGGTCACTTTTGAATGCTGGCGGTGCTCTCACTCTAGTGGTAGCATGAGACGGAGTCTACAACCCAGGCCTGCTGGAGGTCCTTTTGCAGGGCTCTGGCAGTGCACCTCCTTGCACAAAGGCGGAGGTAGCGGTCCTGCTGCTGGGTTGTTGCCCTCCTACGGCCTCCTCCACGTCTCCTGATGTACTGGCCTGTCTCCTGGTAGCGCCTCCATGCTCTGGACACTACGCTGACAGACACAGCAAACCTTTTTGCCACAGCTCGCATTGATGTGCCATCCTGGATGAACTGCACTACCTGAGCCACTTGTGTGGGTTGTAGACTCCGTCTCATGCTACCACTAGAGTGAGAGCACCGCCAGCATTCAAAAGTGACCAAAACATCAGCCAGGAAGCATAGGAACTGAGAAGTGGTCTGTGGTCACCACCTGCAGAATCACTCCTTTTTTGGGGGTGTCTTGCTAATTGCCTATAATTTCCACCTTTTGTCTATTCCATTTGCACAACAGCATGTGAAATTTATGGTCAATCAGTGTTGCTTCCTAAGTGGACAGTTTGATTTCACAGAAGTGTGATTGACTTGGAGTTACATTGTGTTGTTTAAGTGTTCTCTATTTTTTTTTGAGCAGTGTATATATTCAGAGCCATATCCCTGTCATGCTTAAATAATATCTTATTTCAAGTGTTATTGAAGTGTTGTGGTTGCAGGTTGACTTGGCACATCTAAACCCTTTTGGGGTGTTTTTATAGGCCACCAAGTGCTAACAGTCAGTATCTAAATAATATGTGTGAAATGTTTAATAGTGTATGTGATGTAAACAGAGAGGTCTACTTTCTTGGGGACCTGAATATTGACTGGTTTTCATCAAGCTCTCCGCTCAAGAGGAAGCTTCTTACTGTAACCAGTGCCTGTAATCTGGTTCAGGTTATTATTCAACCTGTCAGGGTGCTTACAAACACTACAGGAACAAGATCATCCACATGTTTCAATCACATTTTTACTCATACTGTAGAACTTTGTTCTAAAGCTGTATCCACACCCATTGGATGCAGTGATCACAACATAGTGGCTACATCCCGGAAAGCCAAAGTTCTAACAGCTGGGCCTAAAATAGTGTATAAGAGATCATACAAAATATTTTGTTCTGACTCTTATGTGGATGATGTTAAAAATATTTGTTGGTCTGATGTGATTAACAAGGAGCATCCAGACGCTGCACATGATGATTTATGAAATTGCTTCTTCCAATTATTGATAAACATGCACCTGTTAAGAAACTGACTGTTAGAACTGTTAAGGCTCCATGGATTGATGAGGAATTGAAAAACTGTATGGTTGAAAGAGATGGGGGGTAAAGGAGTGGCTAATAAGTCTGGCTGCATATCCGACTGGTGTACTTACTGCAAATTGAGAAATTATGTGACTAAACTCAACAAAAAGAAGAAGAAAAAAACTGTATTATGAAGCCAAGATCAATGATATAAAGAATGATGGGGAAAAACTTTGGAGAACTTTAAATGAAATTATGGGCAGAAAGACAAATTCAACTCCATCTTTCATTGAATCAGATGGCTTATTCATCACAAAATCATTTGATGTTGCCAATTATTTTTATGATTATTTCATAGGCAAAGTGGGCAAACTTAGGCAGGAAATGTCAACAAAGAACAGTGAGCAATTGTATTCATGCATAAAAAACGAATAAATGAGAAAATAATTTCAAGTTAGAATTTTGTAAAGTTAGTGTGGGAGAGGTGGAAAAATGATCGATCAATAATGACAAACCTCCTGGCATTGACAACTTAGATGGAAAACTACTGAGGATGGTAGCTGACTCTAAAAATATGACAGATAGGAGTGGCTATAATCTGAGCCTAGAGGACAGTCTTTGTCCTCAGGCCTGGAGGGAAGCCAAAGTAATTTCGCTACCCAAGAGTAGTAAAGCGGCCTTTACTGGTTCTAACAGCAGACCTATACGCTTGCTGCCAGCTCTTAGCAAACTGTTGTAAATAATTGTGTTTCACCAAATACAATGCTATTTTTCTATAAACAAATTAACAACAGACTTTCAGCATGTTTATAAAGGGCATGTACTGCACTGACACAAATTGGTTGAAAGAAATTGATAATAAGAAGATTGTGGGAGCTGTACTGTTAGATTTCAGTGCAGCCTTTGATATTATCGACCATAACCTGCTGTTGAAAAAACACGTAATGGCTTTTCAACCTCAGCTCTGAATCCACGATATGATAATCAAAGAAAACCCTTTGAGTTATATTAAATGTAAGCTTCTCTAATGTCAAACCTGTAAAGGTTGGTGTACCGCAGGGCAGCTATCTAGGCCCTCTAGTCTTTTCTATTTTTACTAATGACATGCCACTGGCATTAAACACAGCATGTGTGTCCAAGTATGCTGATGACTCAACCATATACGCATCAGCAACCAAAGCTAATGAAGTCACTGAAACCCTTAACAAGGAGTTGCATTCTGTTTTGGAATGTGTGGCCAGTAATAAACTGGTCCTGAACATCTATAAAACTAAGAGCATTGTATTTGGTACAACTCATTCCTTAAGTTCCAGACCTCAGCTGAATCTGTTAATGAATAGTGTGGCTGTTGAACAAGTTGAGGAGACTAAATTACTTGGCGTTACCTTAGATTGTAAACTGTCATGGTCAAAACATATAGATTCAATGGTTGTAAAGATGGGGAGAGGTCTGTCCGTAATAAAAAGATGCTCTGCTTTTTTGACACCACACTCCAACAGGCAAGTTCTGCAGGCTCTAATATTTTGTCTAATATTGATTATTGTCCAATTATTGTCCAGTCGTGTGGTCCAGTGCTGCAAGGAAAGACCTAGTTAAGCTGCAGTTGGCCCAGAACAGAGCGGCAAGTTCTGCTCTTCATTGTAATCAGAGGGCTGATATAAATACTATGCATGCTGGTGTCTCTTGGCTAAGAGTTGAGGAAAGACTGACTGCATCATTTCTTTTTATGAGAAACATTAAATGTGATGAAAATCCCAAATTGTTTGTATAGTTAATTTACACACAGCTCTGACACACACACTTATCCCACCAGGGATCCTTTTCACAGTCCCCAAATCCAGAATAAATTCAAGAACGCGTACAGTATTTTATAGAGCCCTTATTGCATGGAACTTCCTTCCAGCTCATACTACTCAAATAAACAGCAAACCTGGTTTCAAAAAACAGATAAAGCAACACCTCACGGCACAACACCTCTCCCGTATTTGACCTAGATAGTTTGTGTGTATGCATTGATATGTAGGCTACGTGTGCCTTTTTTATTTTTTATTATGTAGTTCTATCCTTGAGCAGTTCTTGTCTATATATGTTCTGTATGTCATTCTGTATTGTTTCATGTTTTGTGTGGACCCCAGGAAGAGTGCCGCTGCTTTTGCAACAGCTAATGGGGATCCTAATAAAATAACAAAATACCCTTGACATTTTCCACATTTGGTTGTGTTACAAAGTGGGATTAAAATTAATTTAATTTGCAATGATCTACACAAAACACTGTCATGTCAAAGTGATGGAAAAAATTCTAACATTTGTAAAATAAAACACTAATATCTTGATTTGACAAATTTTTAACCCCCTTAGTCAATACATGTTAGAAGCACCTTTGGCAGTGACTACAGCTGTGAGTCTTTATGGGTAAGTCTCTAAGAGCTTTCCAAACCTGGATTGTGTAACATTTGCCCATTATTCTTTTCAAATTCTTCAAGCTCTGTCAAATTGGTTGTTGATCATTGCTAGACAACCATTTTCAGGTCTTGACATAGATTTTCAAGCATATTTACTTCAGTCAAAACTGTAACTCGGCCACTCAGGAACATTCAGTCTTCTTGGTAAGCAACTCCAGTGCAGATTTGGCATTTTTAGGTTATTGTCCTGCTGCTGAAAGGTGAATTCATCTCCCAGTGTCTGGTGGAAAGCAGACTGAAGCAGGTTTTCCTCTAGGATTTTGCCTGTGCTTAGCTCCATTTCTGTTTGTATGTTATTCTTAAAAACTCGCCGATCCATATCAATTACAAACACACCCATAACATGATGCAGACACCACTATGCTTTAAATTACGGAGAGTGGTACTCAGCAATGTGCTATATTGGATTTGCCCCAAACATAACACCTTGTATTCAGGACAAAAAGTTAATAGCTTTGTCACATTTTTTATGGCAATCCTTTTTATCACATATTTAGGATTGAATACTTATTGACTAAAGACAATTCAGCTTTTCATAAAAATAAAAAAAAATGAAAACGATATATAATTCCACTTTGACATTATGGGGTATTGTGTGTAGGCAAGCGACAATTAATCTCAACTGAATCTTTTAAATTCAGGCTGTAACACAGCAAAATATGTAAAAAGTCAAGGAGAGTGAATACATTATGAAGGCAGTGTTATCTGGTGTCAATGGTGTCAAACATTAAGCCCTCATGGACGATAGGGCGTTCTCCTTCATGTAACCTATTCATAATTAAAGTATAAGAAAATAGCAGGTTAGATGTGGTGTTGTTTATGATTTTTTATTTATTTTAACAATATAAAACATACACATAGAAAAAACAACATCACACAAACATCAACTACATAACACCTGCCCAGAACCACATGCTCAAAACCATATCTCCAGCGCCCACAGCACTCTCTGCCACATGGCCTCAAACTGCACTATTTTGTTTCTCTCTGTCGCCCATGCACTTTCAACATTTACATAATAAAGCATTTGACCTTTCCATTGTGTTAACGACGAGAAAAGTATCGTCCAAACTATCGGGTACCTCACTGCACCCTCATATGCCATGTCTTGAAATACAGTGCATTCGGAAAGTATTTAAACCCCTTGACTTTTTCCACATTGTTACGTTACAGCCTTATTCTAATATGTAAGAACAGCAAAAACAGGGTTTAAAACATTTTCTTTTGCTAATTTATTACAAATTAAAAACAGAAATACCTTATTTAGACAAGTATTCAGACCCTTTGCTATGAGATTCTAAAATGAGCTAAGGTGCATCCGGTTTCCATTGATCATCCTTGAGATGTTTCTACAACTTTATTGGAGTCCACCTGTGGAAAATTCAATTGATTGGACATGATTTGGAAAGGCACACACCTGTCTAGATAAGGACCCACAGTTGACCGTGCATGTCAGAGCAAAAACCAAGCCATGAGGTCGAAGGAATTGTCCGCAGAGCCCCGAGACACGATTGTGTCGAGGCACAGATCTGGGGAAGGTTACCAAAACACTTCTGCAGCATTGAAGGTCCCAAAGGACACAGTGGCCTCCATCATTCTTAAATGGAAGAAGTTTGGAACCACCAAGACTCTTCCTAGAGCTGCCAAGTTACATGTATTTGAAAATATCTACATTGGTCAATCCAAAATTGCTTTCTAATGCTGTCATGGAAATACATTTATTTTCTATTACCAAGTCATGTACAATTTCTATGCCTTTAGTTTTCTATGTGGACCAATTTAAATTGGTGAATTGTGAAAAGCTATCCAAGGATTGTTCCATTAGGTTGTTTTAGGGAGTGATATTTATTATTGCAGAATATGTTTAATTTTCTTCCATGTCATTATAGTGTTCTTAACTATATATCGCTAGTAAAAGCCCTGGGTGGTGAGTTGATACAATTCCATGTCTGGAAGGTTAAATCCACCCTCACACTTAGAATAAAAAGGAAAGTTTCCATCTTCCTATGAGTTTTATATTCGTGCTATTATTATTCCTGTATTTATGATACATAATGGCATTTTTCCCCTAGCAGATTAAGGAGGAGCAGTTATGAGATCTGAAATCCCCAAACAAGAGATGATCATCTGGCTGTAAAGACTTAGCCGTTGTTCGAAGCGCTATACCGCCTTTACCACAAGTTATTTTGTTGAATCTGAAATGGTTATTTTGGTCAATAAATCCTGATCACTTTATTTGGTGTACAGTACAATTTGTGCATGATAGTTTTAGATTGAATGATTAGTAATAAAGAGATTCTCCAGTACTTTCGTATACTTTTCAGACAGTAGTTCTGAAATTAGCACTCACGAGCCAAAAGTGGTCCCTGAAAAATGCATACTGTCACATGTGAAGATATGTGCATGATGTCATTGCTCTCTGTCTCTCTCTGCTGTGTCCACTGAGCCATTGGACTCGTCATGTAACCTTCTTGGATAATGCTGGGTAGACCTTTTGCTAGCTGTCACTCAAATACGAGGGGCTGAAGCTCATTGGCTAGAACGCAAATTGCTAGGGGGCTGGCCAACGTGGGGGGAAATGGTGAGGCACAGCTTCAAGAAAACAGTTGCATTTCGTGGTTAATTGAGGTAAATCAGTAATTCTGCTAATAGATTATGCATGTATGAACTACGCATTGACACATCCAGCCCAAAGCGGAAGGTTTTTAAAAAAAGACTTTTAGTCACCAAAGTACCGGCGTATTCTTCAATAACTAATAAAAACAATGAATTGTAAAATGTGTCGAGATTTCCAAGATGTGTCTATAGATGTGTCTATAGAATAGAATACAGAAGTGCCCATAGAATGTCTTAAAGGCGTCTTCATTTTGTAAGACAGGGGTGTTGAACTCATTTTGTTCCAGGGGACGCATTCAGTCTTCAACAAGGTCCAGAGGGCTACATTAAAAACTTGTCAAGAAATTGTATTAATACAGGTGCATTATCATTTCTACAGAGTTTCCATTTGTCATTTTAAAGTATATTGAGTTTGTCCCCCCCCAAAAAAGAATGTGCACAAAATAAAGTGAACATACCCCGGTCTTAAGACATGTCACGAGACGTCTCAGGACGTCTTCATTTATATGATAGAGAAAAACAGAGACAGAGAAAAGAGAAAGAGAGCTAGACAAAGAGAGGGAGAGATAGAATATAGAAAGAGAGAGAGATGAGAGAGCGAGAGAGAAACAGAGAGAACTAGAAAGAGATATGGTAAGGAGAGGGAGCGAGAGACTGGAACAGTGAGAAGAGCCCTCCGTGTGTGTGCTTTCAGGGAAGCTAGCTGACGTGAGGAAGTGTTGAGGAGATGCGTCAGTTATAGCACAGCTTTTTTATCTGGTGAGATCTTGCTGGCACATGTAACCCAGCTCTCTGTGTTGCCAGCTCTGACTCACTGATCAAGAGAGACGAACCTCCATGAGTGCAGGCCAAGTTTCTAGGTACGCGGCGTGCGTGCGTGAATTTTCCTGTGTCTGAGTGATGCCTTTCTGACAATGAACACACCTGAGAGGCCGTATTCAGTATGACCTATATAGTAGGTGGTGTCAGAGGAAAGCCCATAAAATTGTCAGACTCCAGTCACCCAAGTTATAGACTGTTTTCTCTACTACCGCACGGCAAGCAGTACCGGAGTGAAAAGTCTAGGACAAAAAGGCACCTCAACATCTTCTACCACCAAGACTTTAGACTGCTGAACAATTCATAAAAACCGCCTGCGTACAATTTACATTGACCCCGCCCGTACACTGCTGCTACTTGCTGTTTGTTTGTTACCTATGCATAGTCACTTCGCCCCCACCTACATGTACAGATTACCTCAGTTAGCCTGTACCCCTGCACACTGACTCAGTACCGGTGCCCCTTGTATATAGCCTCGTTATTGTTATTCTGTTACTTTTTATTACTACTTTTTATTTTAGCCTACTTGGTTAATATTTTCTTCTTCTTGAACTGCACTGTTGGTTAAGGGCTTGTAAGTAAGCATTTCATGGTAAAGTCTACACTTGTTGTATTCGGCGCATGTGGCAAATAAAGTTAGATTTTATTTAACTCGACTGTCCCTGTTAGGCACCCACCTACACTCAAGTCTCCAAAAATCCATGGGGTGTACCACAGCCTACAGCTTCCTATACATCCACTGCTGTTCATCACTAATCTCAATAATACATCTACACTTAGTTACAAAATGACTTTCTCAAGCCGAGAGAACGCCTGCGCCTCTCCCTCCTCCCTCCCTCATAGGCGGTGTTGTTGAGATAAAGGCCTCATCACGGGGGACGGCACAGGCCTGTAGGTAGAGACGCTCAGGCAACTACAGCTCCCGTTGCTATGTAAACATCCCTACAACTCTCTAGTCTATAGCACCACACAGTCATAAGTCCGTCCCAAATGGCATCCTATTCCTTACATAGTGCATTACATTCAACCAGAGCCCTGTGGTCAAAAGCAGTGCACTACTGCATATAGGGAATAGGTTACTAATTGAGACGCAACCATAGTCTACGTACCGCTCTGGCTAGCTGCTCTGACTGTTAGCATGAATCACACTCCAACGTCTGGTTTAACGTCCTGGGAAGGAACTCTCTCTCTCTCTTTGGTTTGGCTCAGTGTGCGTGTGTGTGTGTGTGTGTGTGTGTGTGTGTGTGTGTGTGTGTGTGTGTGTGTGTGTGTGTGTGTGTGTGTGTGTGTGCATGCGGAGTGTGCCCATTTGGACTGACTCTCTCTCCTCCCACTCTCATCCGCCATCCTCCCCTCTCAGATTACAGCAGTTGCACAATCCATTTTGGCAGTCCCCTCCTCATGCTGCAGGCCTTAACAGCAGCGTTGTGGATATAGATGGTGATTTACAGGCTAACCTTTTCTTCAACTATGGGGAATGGGCTAAAACAGCTTCTCTAGCACCCAGAGGTGTGTGTCTGACAGCCAAGCTTGGAGCTGGAAATAAAATAAAAAGAGTTAAGAAATGTGGTACACTGAGAACATTAAAAAGAAAAGGGTAGATTGCTGTAAAAGTTTAATTTATATGAGTATTTGAAACCATATTTATTTCACTTGGAGTCATGGAATTAAAGTCCTAATCAAAAATAAAGTCCCACTCTATATTTTAACTTTTCCAGTTGAAAAACTATATTCCAAGTATACAGTGGGGGGAACAAGTATTGGATACACTGCCGATTTTGCAGGTTTTCCTACTTACAAAGCATGTAGAGGTCTGTAATTTTTATCATAGGTACACTTCAACTGTGAGAGACGGAATCTAAAACAAAAATCCAGAAAATCACATTGTATGATTTTTAAGTAATTACTTTGCATTTTATTGCATGACATAAGTATTTGATACATCAGAAAATCAGAAGTTAATATTTGGTACAGAAACCTTTGTTTGCAATTACAGAGATCATACGTTTCCTGTAGTTCTTGACCAGGTTTGCACACACTGCAGCAGGGATTTTGTCCCACTCCTCCATACAGACCTTCTCCAGATCCTTCAGGTTTCGGGGCTGTCGCTGGGCAATATGGACTTTCAGCTCCCTCCAAAAATGTTCTATTGGGTTCAGGTCTGGAGACTGGCTAGGCCACTCCAGGACCTTGAGATGCTTCTTACGGAGCCACTCCTTAGTTGCCCTGGCTGTGTGTTGCGGGTCGTTGTCATGCTGGAAACCCCAGCCACGACCCATCTTCAGTGCTCTTACTGAGGGAAGGAGGTTGGTGGCCAAGATCTCGGGATAAGTGGCCCCATCCATACTCCCCTCAATATGGTGCAGTCGTCCTGTCCCCTTTGCAGAAAAGCATCCCCAAAGAATGATGTTTCCACCTCCATGCTTCACGGTTGGGATGGTGTTCTTGGGGTTGTACTCATCCTTCTTCTTCCTCCAAACACAGTGAGTGGAGTTTAGACCAAAAAGCTCTATTTTTGTCTCATCAGACCACATGACCTTCTCCCATTCCTCCTCTGGATCATCCAGATGGTCATTGGCAAACTTCAGACGGGCCTGGACATGCGCTGGCTTGAGCAAGGGGACCTTGCGTGCGCTGCAGGATTTTAATCCATGACGGCGTAGTGTGTTATTAATGGTTTTCTTTGAGACTGTGGTCCCAGCTCTCTTCAGGTCATTGACTAGGTCCTGCCGTGTAGTTCTGGGCTGATCCCTCACCTTCCTCATGATCATTGATGCCCCACGAGGTGAGATCTTGCATGGAGCCCCAGACCGAGGGTGATTGACCGTCAGCTTGAACTTCTTCCATTTTCTAATAATTGCGTCAACAGTTGTTGCCTTCTCACCAAGCTGCTTGCCTATTGTCCTGTAGCCCATCCCAGCCTTGTGAAGGTCTACAATTTTATCCCTGATGTCCTTACACAGCTCTCTGGTCTTGGCCATTGTGGAGAGGTTGGAGTCTGTTTGATTGAGTGTGTGGACAGGTGTCTTTTATACAAGTAACGAGTTCAAACAGGTGCAGTTAATACAGGCAATGAGTGTAGAACAGGAGGGCTTCTTAAAGAAAAACTAACAGGTCTGTGAGAGACGGAATTCTTACTGGTTGGTAGGTGATCAAATACTTATGTCATGCAATAAAATGCAAATTAATTACTTAAAAAGCATACAATGTGATTTTCTGGATTTTTGTTTTAGATTCCGTCTCTCACAGTTCAAGTGTACCTATGATAAAAATTACAGACCTCTACATGCTTTGTAAGTAGGAAAACCTGCAAAATCGGCAGTGTATCAAATACTTGTTCTCCCCACTGTACATACAGTAAAGTACACACACTTAAGGTTAAAAAAAAATGTTTTGAGCAAAATAGTGTTTTTTTTAGACATTCAAGGGTTTGCCAATTCAAGGAGTTGGTCTGATGGTGTACTCTGATATCATCTGCCTCCCCCTTGCTTGCGGGAACAATGAAGGAGCAATTGAACACAAACGAGTAAATGCCCACCCTCCCACTTGTGCCATGTACCACCGATTGAGATGTGCCTTTTGTTAAGTAAATCAGGTGATCATTGAGGTTCTAGGGCAGGTGGAGTGGGTTTTTAAGTAAATTGTTTACTCAGGCCTGGGTGACTCACTTGGTTTGTCACGTTACCATTGTCTTTTATAGCTCTTAGAAGTAGATATGAGTGAATCCTGAGCACAATCTGTATGTGTCTGTCATCATTCCAAAGTCCTAACATACAGTACAACCATGCCTTCCAATTGAGACTAAATGATCCAGAAGATTAACAACAACATGACAATATTCAACCCAATCTGGCATTACAGACCCCTCTTCTCTCGGTTATGTATCACTCATCAGAACGAGCTGCCTGTGAGATCATAACACATGATGGAACAGATCGAGGAGAAAAAGTGCCTTGGCACTCAACACGTGTTTCTGAGAGAGCCTTCAGCCCTGCGTTGTGCCTTCATAATAACCACCATCCTGCCAGAGCTGTTTTTGGCAAGTGCATCAAATTAATATCTGGCATGACTTCCACTTTTTATTTCGCAGCGAAACCTGAGGTCGACTCAATCCATCCATAATATATCCTTTGGAGAATAAAGAGTTTTGGCAAGGTGAAGAGAGGCACACAAAAGGAGAAAAAAAAAGTAGCAGGGTAACTGCACGAAAAGAACAAACAGTCTCAGTGAAAAGAGAGAGGGAGAAAGACAGCAAAGCAGAATGGGGCAGACAGACAAACGGGAAGAGAGAGATCAAGGTGCTTTGAGTAAAACTTCAGAGTTATGGCTTGTATCCTGGATTGCATTACGATGAGAGATTCATCACAGACCAATTTAAACATTATGTAACTAAAAGCACTCCTGACAAGTTTAAAAGGCAGATGTGACTCTTCAAGACAGAAACAGAGAGACAAACAGAAGACATTGTCACATCTTTAACACCACTTGGTTCAATGACAGACAATATAAGATCATGATCTTTCATCATCAGTAGGATATTCACACTTCCAAGACTTCACAAATATTAGTCCTGTGTGAGACCCTAAACCTTGTGATGATAAAAATGTGATTGAAGACTAACTGTGCTGGTCCTTTATGAACTAGTGTCGTACACTTCTAGAACCACGAATTATAAGGTTTTAGCTGCAAGAGAACGGTTCTGAGATAATTGGGTTAAAAGTCCCTAACCCTCACTGGTTTGAATGGTGTCAGCTATTTATTTTATTTTTTTAAATCTTGTATTCTTTTTAACTATTGACCTTTTAGAGTACATTGGACATTGAACAGAACAAGGCTATGTCAATAACTCAATTTTAACAAAAATGCCGATAGAACCTTATAGTCCCAAGCTCTCGCACTGTTAGTGTGTGTGTGTGTGTGTGTGTGTGTGTGTGTGTGTGTGTGTGTGTGTGTGTGTGCATCCGTGTGTATGCTGTGAGGTGTGAGGTGCATTGGGACATTAGGAAGGCTTCAACATAAGTGCCTCAAGAACGCACATATTTACTTTATATAAGAACTATGCAAGAAATACCAGTAGTGTAAAATAACAAAGTACAAACACTTTGAAGTACTACTTAAAGGTAGACTAGAATTGTATGCCACATGCTTCGTAAACAACAGGTGTAGTAGATTTCTGCAACAACTAAGAGCGTTGAAGCACGAGGATAAACTTCTCAGCAGTTTTGGTCCCGTACCTACCACGCTCTAACAGCGTGAAGTGAAACCATGCACATGCGTAGACACTGTGTGTGACTGCGTAAGAGCGAAGTCTTGCATCTCGCTCATCGCAACATCTGTGGTGCTGCTCGTGGCAATGTAATTTAGCTGAGTCTACATTTAAGTAGTTTAAGCTTGGGCGATATACCGTTTATACCATATATTTTGACGATATAAGATGTATATGTCACACCCTGACCGTAGAGATCTTTTTATTCTCTATGTTTGGATGGTCAGGGTGTGGGAAACTTTGTTCTTTGTTTCAATGTTTTGGTTCTCAAATCGGGGACAGCTGTCTATCATGGTCTCTGATTGGGAATCATACTTAGGCAGCCTTTTTTCCTTTTGTAATTGTGGGTAGTTGTCTTTGTTAGTGGCATTATAGCCTAAGTAAGCTTCACAGTCGTGTCCTAGTTCTTTGTTTTTGTTGGCGACATTTATAAATAAAATAAATGTACACCACCATGCTGCACCTTGGTCCGGTCATTTCCACGACGACAGCGATTGTGACAATATATATATACATACAGTTGAAGTCGGAAGTTTACATAAACTGAGTTTAAATGTATTTGGTGTTTCACAATTCCTGACATTTAAACCTAGTAAGAATCCCCTGTCTTAGGTCAGTTAGGATCACCACTTAATTTTAAGAATGTGAAATGTTAGAAGAATAGTAGAGAGAATTATTTATTTCAGCTTTTATTCCTTTCATCACAATCCCAGTGGGTCAGAAATTTACTTACACTCAATTAGCATTTGGTAGCATTGCCTTTAAATTGTGTAACTTGGGTCAAACATTTTAGGTAGCCTTCCACAAGCTTCCCACAATTAGTTGGGAAAATTTTGGCCCATTCCTCCTGACAGAGCTGGTGTAACTGAGTCAGGTATGTAGGCCTCCTTGCTCGCAAACACTTTTTCAGTTCTGCCCACAAATTTTCTATCGGATTGAGGTCAGGGCTTTGTGATGGCCACTCCAATACCTTGACTTTGTTGTCCTTAAGCCATTTTGCCACAACTTTGGAAGTATGCTTAGGGTCATTGACCATTTGGAAGACCCATTTGCGACCAAGCTTTAACTTCCTGACTGATGTCTTGAGATGTTGCTTCAATGTGTCCACATAATTTCCCTACCTCATGATGCCATCTATTTTGTGAAGTGCACCAGTCCCTCTTGCAGCAAAGGACCCCCACAACACGATGCTGCCACCCCCGTGCTTCACGGTTACGATGGTGTTCTTCGGCTTGCAAGCATCCCCCTTTTTCCTCCAAACATAACAATGGTCATTATGGCCAAACAGTTCTATTTTTGTTTCATCAGACCAGATGACATTTCTACAAAAAGTAAAATTGTTGTACCCATGTGCAGTTGCAGATTGTAGTCTAGCTTTATGGCGGTTTTGGAGTAGTGGCTTCTTCCTCGTTGAGCGGCCTTTCAGGTCATGTCAATATAGGACTCGATACTTTTGTACCCGTTTCCTCCAGCATCTTCACAAGGTCCTTTGCTGTTGTTCTGGGATTGATTTGCACTTTTCTCACCAAAGTACGTTCATCTCTAGGAGACAGAACGCGTCTCCTTCCTGAGCGGTATGCTGGCTGCGTGGTCCCATGGTGTTTATACAGATGAACGTGGTACCTTCAGGCGTTTGGAAATTGCTCCCAAGGATGAACCAGACTTGTGGAGGTCTACAATTTGTTTTCTGAGGTTTTGGCAGATTTCTTTTGATTTTCCCCCGATGTCAAGCGAAGAAGCACTGGGTTTGAAGGTAGGCCTTGAAATACATCCACAGGTACACCTCCAATTGACTCAAATGATGCCAATTATTCTATCAGACGCTTCTAAAGCCATGACATAATTTTCTGGAATTTTCCAAGCTGTTTACAGGCACAGTCTACTTAGTGTATGTAAACTTCTGACCCACTGGAATTGCGATACATTGAATTATAAGTGAAATAATCTGTATGTAAACAATTGTTGGAAAAATTACTTGTGTCATGCACAAAGTAGATGTCCTAACCGACAAAACTATAGTTTGTTAACAAAACATTTGTGGAGTGGTTGAAAAACGAGTTTTAATGACTCCAATCTAAGTGTATGTAAACTTCTGACTTCAACTGTGTAAATATATATATATTCATATATATATATACATACATACATACATACATACATACATACATACAGTATATCACAAAAGTGAGTACACCCCTCACATTTTTGTAAATATTTGAGTATATCTTTTCATGTGATAACACTGAAGAAATGACACTTTGCTACAATGTAAAGTAGTGAGTGTATAGCTTGTATAACAGTGTACATTTGCTGTCCCCTCAAAATAACTCGACACACAGCCATTAATGTCTAAACCGCTGGCAACAAAAGTGAGTACACCCCTAAGTGAAAATGTCCAAATTGGGCCCAATTAGCCATTTTCCCTCCCCGGTGTCATGTGACTTGTTAGTGTTACAAGTTCTCAGGTGTTAATGGGTAGCAGGTGTGTTAAATTTGGTGTCATCGCTCTCACACTCCCTCATACTGACTGGTCACTGGAAGTTCAACATGGCACCTCATGGCAAAGAACTCTCTGAGGATCTGAAAATGGGATCTGAATTGTTGCTCTACATAAAGATGGCCTGGGCTATAAGAAGATTGCCAAGACCCTGAAACTGAGCTGCAGCACGGTGGCCAAGACCATACAGCGGTTTAACTGGACAGGTTCCACTCAGAACAGGCCATGGTCAACCAAAGAAGTTGAGTGCACGTGCTCAGCGTCATATCCAGAGGTTGTCTTTGGGAAATAGACGTATGAGTGCTGCCAGCATTGCTGCAGAGGTTGAAGGGGTGGGGGGTCAGCCTGTCAGTGCTCAGACCATACGCCGTATACTGCATCAAATTGGTTTGCATGGCTGTCGTCCCAGAAGGAAGCCTCTTCTAAAGATGATGCACAAGAAAGCCCGCAAACAGTTTGCTGAAGACAAGCAGACTAAGGACATGGATTACTGGAACCATGTCCTGTGGTCTGATGAGACCAAGATAAACTTATTTGGTTCAGATGATGTCAAGCGTGTGTGGCGGCAACCAGGTGAGGAGTACAAAGACAAGTGTGTCTTGCCTACAGTCAAGCATGGTGGTGGGAGTGTCATGGTCTGGGGCTGCATGAGTGCTGCCGGCACTGGGGAGCTACAGTTCATTGAGGGAAACATGAATGCCAACATGTACTGTGACATACTGAAGCAGAGCATGATCCCCTGCTTTCAGAGACTGGGCCGCAGAGCAGTATTCCAACATGATAACGACCCCAAACACATCTCCGATACAACCACTGCCTTGCTAATGAAGCTGAGGGTAAAGGTGATGGACTGGCCAAGCATGTCTCCAGACCTAAACCCTATTGAGCATCTGTGGGGCATCCTCAAATGGAAGGTGGAGGAGTGCAAGGTCTCTAACATCCACCAGCTCCGTTTTGTCGTCATGGAGGAGTGGAAGAGGACTCCAGTGGCAACCTGTGAAGCTCTGGTGAACTCCATGCCCAAGAGGGTTAAGGCAGTGCTGGAAAATGATGGTGGCCACACAAAATATTGACACTTTGGGCCCAATTTGGACATTTTCACTTAGGGGTGTACTCACTTTTGTTGCCAGCGATTTAGACATTAATGGCTGTGTGTTGAGTTATTTTGAGGGGACAGCAAATTTACACTGTTATACGAGCTGTACACTCACTACTTTACATTGAAGCAAAGTGTCATTTCTTCAGTGTTGTCACATGAAAAGATATACTCAAATTTTTACAAAAATGTGAGGGGTGTACTCACTTTTGTGATATACTGTACATACATACATACATACATACATACGACTGTTCAAAAGTTTGGGGTCACTTAAGCATTTCCAAAGTTTTTGAAAGAAATGCACATTTTTGGTCCATTAAAATAAAATAAAATTAATCAGAAATGTGTAGACAGAAATGTGTAGACACAATGTGTAGACATTGCTACTGTTGTAAATTACTATTGTAGCTGGAAACAGATGATTTTTAATGGAATATCTACATAGGCGCACAGAGGCCCATTATCAGCAACCATCACTCCTGTGTTCCAATGGCACGTTGTGTTAGCTAATCAATGTTGATCGTTTTAAAAGGCTAATTGATCATTAGAAAACCCTTTTGCAATTATGTTAGCACAGCTGAAAACTGTTGTTCTGATTAAAGAAGCAATAAAACTGGCTTTCTTTAGACTCGTTGAGTATCTGGAGCATCAGCATTTGTGGGTTCGATTACAGGCTCAAAATGACCAGAAACAAATTACTTTCTTCTGAAATTCTTCAGTCTATTCCTGTTCTGAGAAATGAAGGCTATTCTATGTGAGAAATTGCCAAGAAACTGAAGATCTGGTACAACGCTATGTACTACTGCCTTCACAGAACAGAGCAAACTAGCTCTTACCAGAATAGAAAGAGGAGTGGGAGGCCCCGGTGCACAACTGAGCAAGACGACAAGTACATTAGAGTGTCTAGTTTGAGAAACAGATGCCTCACAAGTCCTCAACTGGCAGCTTCATTAAATAGTACCCACACCACTGCCTCGCGGAGGCTGCGTGCTACACCACTGTTTATAACTAACTACAAGTTAAGTAAAACTAGAAGAAATCTAAGAATTATATCCAGCTCAGGGCTCCAGCTATGCATTTGGCTTGCTAACTTGCTAGCTAAGTGGCTAGGTGTCAAGATAAAGCTTCTTGGTTACAGCAGAGACATTCAATCCCCTCCTTGATCAAGATCCCTATTACCTAAATTATTTTGTGCGTCAAAAATATATATAATAGCGCCCTTTGTGTGCATATTCGGTAATACCGACGGTATGAAAGTCTAGATACCGCCCAACCCTAACTCTCATACACTTTCCCTGACTCCACTAAAGTACTTACTACATTTCAAATGCTCAGGCAGGACAGTAATATGGTCAGTAACGCAGCTATCAATCACTAAGTTTTGGAGTGAGCCCCTGGCTGTCCGTAAAAATAAAAATAAAAATACAATTGGGCCGCCTGGTTTGCTTAATATAAGGAATTTGATGTATAGCATTTACTTTTTACTTTTAGTATGATAATTGATTGAGCACTTTTTACACCACTGTACTTAAGTACTAATAAAACCAGATACATTTAGACTTTTACGTAAGTAGTATTTTACTGGGTGACTTTCCCTTTTAGTTGAGTCACTTTCTATAAATGTGCACTATGCAGAAATCGCTCTGCCATTTCCTGCTTGCTAAAATTCTAATAGTTAGCCTAATTTCAGTTTATGTGACAAAACAAGGATGTATAGTGTAGAGAGATTGTTAGGATGGTGCCGAAGAGAATGGCTGACGTTTTAAATGCTCCTAACCAACTGTGCTATTTCGTTAGTTTTTTTGCGTTGTTTGGAACAATTTTTTTTACTTATTTTGTACATAATGTTGCTGCAACCGTCTCTTGTGACTGAAAATAACTTCTGGACATCAGAAGAGCAATTACGCACCACGAACTGGAAGAAGCTTTTTCCTTTAACGAGTCCGAAGAGAAGGATATACTGCTTTCCTGGGAACAGGCCCAAATCCCCGTCATTTGCATGAAGAAAAGACGAAGGGGGCGCAGATCGGGCTTCCTTCTGAGAATCCGTAGGCGAGCGAGTAAACTCCCACCGCCATTGGTTCTACTGGCTAACATGCAATCACTGGAAAATAAAATTGATGACCTACGATTAAGATTATCCTACCAACTGGACATTGAAAACTGTAATTTCTTGTGTTTCACCGAGCCGCGGCTGAGCGACGACATGAATAATATAGAGTTGGCGGGATGTTCATGCACCGGCAGAACAGAGAAGAAGCTACGTCTGGTAAAACGAGGGGTGGGGGTGTGTGTCTTTTTGTCAATAACAGCTGGTGCGCGATGTCTAATATTAAAGAAGTCTCGGGGTATCGCTCGCCTTAGGTAGAGTACCTTATGATTAGCTGTAGACCACAGCATCTACCAAGAGAGTTCTCATGTATATTATTCGTAGCCGTCTATTTACCACCACAGACCAATGCTGACACTAAGACCGCACTGAACCAACACTATAAGGCCTTAAGCAAACAAGAAAATGCTCATCCAGAAGTGGCACTCCTAGTGGCAGGGGTCTTTAATGCAGGAAAACTTAAATCAGTTTTTTAAATTTATCAGCATATCACATGTGCAACCAAAGGTAAAAAAAAACTCTAGACCACCTTTACTCCACACACAGAGATGCATACAAAGCTCTCCCCCGCCCTACATTTGGCAAATCTGACTATAATTCTATCCTCCTGAATCCTGCTTACAAGCAAAAACTAAAGCAGGAAGTACCAGTGACTAGCTCAATATGGATGTGGTCAGATGACGCAGACGCTACGCTACAGGACTGTTTTGCTAGCACAGACTGGAATATGTTCCGGTATTCATCCAATGGCATTGAGGAGTATACCACCTCAGTCACTGGCTTCATCAATAAGAGCATCGATGACGTCGTCGTCCCCACAGTGACCGTACGTACATATCCCAACCAGATGCCATGGATTACAGGCAACATCCACATCAAGTTAAAGGCTAGAGCTCCCGCTTTCAAGAAGCGGGACACTAATCCGGACGCTTATAAGAAATTCTGCTATGCTCTCAGACAAACCATCAAACAAGCAAAGCGTCAATACAGGATTAAGATTGAATCCTACTACACTGGCTCTGACACTCTTCGGATGTGGCAGGGCTTGAAAACTATTACGGACTACAAAGGGAAATCCAGATGCGAGCTTCACCAGTGACGCGAACATACCAGACGAGCTAAATGCCTTTTATGCCCACTTTGAGGGAAGCAATACTGAAGCATGCAGAAGAGCACCAGAAGTTCTGGATGACTGTGTGATAACGCTCTCGGTAGCCTATGTGAGCAAGACCTTTAAACAGGTCAACATTCACAAAGCTGCAGGGCCAGACGGATTACCATGACTTGTACTCAAAGTAAGCTCGGACCAACTGGCAAGTGTCTTCACTGACATTTTCAATCTCTCCCTGACCGAGTCTGTAATACCTACATGTTTCAAGCAGACCACCATAGTCCCTGTGCCCAAGGAACTGAAGGTAACCTGCCTAAATGATTACCGTCCCGTAGCACTCACGTCGGAAGCCATGAAGTGCTTTGAAAGGCTGGTCATGGCTCACATCAACACCATTATCCTGGAAACCCTAGACCCACTCCAATTCGCATACTGCCCCAACAGATCCACAGATGACGGAATCTCAATCGCACTCCACACTGAACTTTCCCACCTGGACAAAAGGAACACCTAAGCTAAGGACCCTGGGACTAAACACCTCCTTCTGCAACTGGATCCTCGGCATCTGACCGGAAGGTGCTACAGAGGGTAGTGCGTACGACCCAGTACATCGCTGGAGCCAAGCTTCCTGTCATCCAGGACATACATAATAGCCTGTGTCAGAGGAAAGCCCATAAAATTGTCAGAGACTCCAGTCACCCAAGTCATAGACTGTTTTCTCTGCTACCGCACGGCAAGCAGTTGCGGAGCACCAAGTCTAGGAACAAAAGGCTCCTCAACACCTTCTACCCCAAGCCATAAGACTGCTGAACAATTAATAAAATGGCCACCTGACTATTACATTGACGACCCCCCCCCCCCCCCCAACCATTTGTTTTGTACACTGCTGCTACTCGCTGTTTATTATCTGTGCATTGTCACTTTACCCCTACTTACATGTACAAATTACCTCAACTAACCTGTACCCCCACACACTGACTCGGTACCTCCTGTAAATAGCCTCGTTATTGTTATTTTATTGTATTAGTTTTTATTATTTTTTACTTTAGTTTATTTGGTAAATATTTTCTTAACTCTGAACTGCACTGTTGGTTAAGGGCTTGTAAGCATTTCACGGTAAGGTCTACACTTGTTGATTTTGGCGCATGTGACAAATAAAGTTTGACTTGATTTGAGAATCATTGTACCATCTAAACCGCTATAAAATATATTTTCCATAACCAAAAATATTGTATTTTCAGCTGTTTGAAGCTGGTGTATAAAACCAAAAGTAAAAGACGTAAAAATGTAACTTTAGAACGCGAAGCACAGAAGTAACACACATAGAACAGATCTACCACTTCTTAGACTTGCTTTCAATGAGAAAGAAATATGAGTTACAGATCTGTCGATGTCAATTTTGTCAGGTCGCCCGAAGTTACATATTGCAGCTTTAAGGTGTATTTACTTTTACTCAAGTATGAACATTTTGAACGTTTTCCACCACTACGAAATGCAACAATGCTGGCAGCCGAGTGCATGTGGAGGAATTTAGTGGAAAATATAATGCGTGAGCTCATTGTGTCAACGTGGGAGAGATAGTGTTTGCTCCACTCAGAACAGATACTGCCTGGACCACTATTGTTCGCTATATGGTCAACATCAAGTCTCTGGAGAGAATGGCTACTGCCTACAGAGAATAGTGCAAATGCTGTAGTCAAAGCTGATGTGTTACGGTAAGTTCTTTAATACGATGACGGTTGTTATCAAAATGTTCCACTTCAGGCACTCACAATACAAAACTACGTTTTTTATGTTAGATCACACATTACAGGCCGTATAGGAAATTGATAAATTCTTAATAAAAACAAGATAAATGCTTCACAAATCATGAACAAGCATAGTCATTACATAAAAGGTAATTACTTCCATTCACTTATTAATGATTTCTAAAGAATCTACATAGGTCTTACGAGGAGTTTATGAAGTTTGGTTAAAGTGGCACCCAATGTTGGACTCAACATCCGACACCCTTCCTACAACCAACCACAGGTTTTCTGAAAGCATCATCCTATTTGTTTGCTTGTTGTTGTTTTTCTCTTCTCTCTCTCTGAGGTCTGCCTTGCCAAATGGCTATAAACCACTGTGCTTTTGGCTTTGTCTGAAGGCAGATAAATGTGGAGGCATCATGGAGGCCTTCTGGACCTGCTATAAGATTGAAGCTGTCAGCACTTAATGCAAATCTCCCTGCCTGAGCCCCGCCTCCTCAGCCCTGCCTCAGCACAGCCCTGGCTCCTCAGCACAGCCCTGGCTCCTCAGCACAGCCCTGGCTCCTCAGCACAGCCCTGGCTCCTCAGCACAGCCCTGGCTCCTCAGCACAGCCCTGGCTCCTCAGCACAGCCCTGGCTCCTCAGCACAGCCCTGGCTCCTCAGCACAGCCCTGGCTCCTCAGCACAGCCCTGGCTCCTCAGCACAGCCCTGGCTCCTCAGCACAGCCCTGCCTCCTCAGCACAGCCCTGGCTCCTCAGCACAGCCCTGGCTCCTCAGCACAGCCCTGCCTCCTCAGCACAGCCCTGCCTCCTCAGCACAGCCCTGCCTCCTCAGCACAGCCCTGCCTCCTCAGCACAGCCCTGCCTCCTCAGCACAGCCCTGCCTCCTCAGCACAGCCCTGCCTCCTCAGCACAGCCCTGCCTCCTCAGCACAGCCCTGCCTCCTCAGCACAGCCCTGCCTCCTCAGCACAGCCCTGCCTCCTCAGCACAGCCCTGCCTCCTCAGCACAGCCTCCTCAGCACAGCCTCCTCAGCACAGCCCTGCCTCCTCAGCACAGCCCTGCCTCCTCAGCACAGCCCTGCCTCCTCAGCACAGCCCTGCCTCCTCAGCACAGCCCTGCCTCCTCAGCACAGCCCTGCCTCCCCAGCACAGCCCTGCCTCCTCAGCACAGCCCTGCCTCCTCAGCACAGCCCTGCCTCCTCAGCACAGCCCTGCCTCCCCAGCACAGCCCTGCCTCCCCAGCACAGCCCTGCCTCCCCAGCACAGCCCTGCCTCCCCAGCACAGCCCTGCCTCCCCAGCACAGCCCTGCCTCCCCAGCACAGCCCTGCCTCCCCAGCACAGCCCTGCCTCCCCAGCACAGCCCTGCCTCCCCAGCACAGCCCTGCCTCCCCAGCACAGCCCTGCCTCCCCAGCACAGCCCTGCCTCCCCAGCACAGCCCTGCCTCCCCAGCACAGCCCTGCCTCCCCAGCACAGCCCTGCCTCCCCAGCACAGCCCTGCCTCCTCAACCCAGCCCTGCCTCCTCAACCCAGCCCTGCCTCCTCAACCCAGCCCTGCCTCCTCAACCCAGCCCTGCCTCCTCAACCCAGCCCTGCCTCCTCAACCCAGCCCTGCCTCCTCAACCCAGCCCTGCCTCCTCAACCCAGCCCTGCCTCCTCAACCCAGCCCTGCTTCCTCAACCCAGCCCTGCCTCCTCAGTGCTGTTTCAACCCTGGCTGAGCCCTGCCTTAACCCTGCCTCAGTCTCAAAGCTCTGACAACCACTCTCTGCTCTGGGGAGGCTTTCCTGCCTGCTGGGGGAGACAGTGGAAATTCCCCAAGTGTGTACCGATTTGTGATTGTCTGACAAAAACAGGCAACACTAGGCTCGTCCTGACGAGGCCTGGAGTGCAAAGTGTGCTTCCAGTTCCTACGAGTGATTCCACTGCTTGGCTGCCTGCCACAGTGAAGCCTCAATCGAATAAAGCATGCATGTGTACTCCCTCAAACAGAAAAATATCTCTCTAAACATACCGTTTCCATTTCAATGATTGCTACAGCATTACCAAAAGCCTTTATTCTTATCTTTCTGAGAAAACTTGTAATAAAAAGTATAGCCTGTAATATATCATTCAAATCCCTATGTCTACAGATATGCAGCCAAACATAACTTACCTGCAAATGCTGAGCAGGAGAATGCCAGAAGCAACAGGGGTAGAATGGGTCTGTCTGCCATCAGAGTATTGTAGTCGTACTGTAGTAGTACTGGCCTACAGCTTCTCCAGAAGAGGACGGGATGTGATCACTGGCCGGCCTTCCCTTCCTCCTGGTTCTTCACAAGGACAACTCTTCTTTCACCTCACAGTCCGTCAGTAGAGAGAAACCTCACAGACGCTCCCGCTGCAAAGTGAATGAGATGAAGTAGAGTTAGACAGAAATGTGGTGCATAACCATTCAGCATGGCCAGAGTAGAGTCAGAGAGTGTGTGTCTCAAATGGCATGCTATTCCCTGCATAGTGCACTACTTTTGACCATACCCCTATTGGCCCAGATCAAAAGTAAAGCATCATATAGGGTGTCATTTGGGATGCAGAGTGGTAAGTAACAGAATGGGCATTAGGATCTAGTTCCCTGTTGGACTGATGAGAAGAGACGTGAGAGAGGGGAGAAAGAGGGAAGACAGCGGCCCGGAGACCAGGAGGATTAATCTCATAGGGATATTTAGACGTCATGTGAGTTCTTAAGGTCCCTGTTTTTGGTACCCATACCGGCCACCCACCTACCCCACCATCGCCCATGCCCGGTCAGTCAAAGAGGGGTGTCTGAGGGTCGAGGAATTGCTGGGTGGCTGGTGGGTGTGAAAACCCTGTTTTCTGAACATGGTATGGGGGGGGGATTTCACACAGTTTAATTGAGATCGTTGGGAAAGACTGGATCCTCCACCGGGGTCTTGGCTAAACTGCTTAGCGGTGGTGGGGTTGACCGTGCTGCTAATCAGCATGACCATGGCTGAACTGTTTAACTTGACAGGGCTAACTAAGCTCACATACTGCTAGCCCACCCTCTCTAATAGGGCTAAGGACCATAACATCCTTATGGTCTCAATTCATTCAATTGCTATTGTTCCTCATATTAACACAAAAACAATAAATGCTCTCAAATTAATGAATGGATAATTCAATGGATCATATATGTCCTGATAAAACAGAATAATATTAATAAAAAAACGTGTCTTTTTACCATTATATTTAATTAAGTGCTTCTGTATTGTAGTTCTAAACCACAGATTCTCAACATTTTGCAACTCAAAGCTTTGATATGTCAAAAACGGTAACAACAATGCAACAACTATCATGTGTCATCCACATTAAATCAGTCTTTAAAAAAAAAACATTTTCAGAAACACAAAGGCATTGGAATTCGACTGGTGGTCTAGTCTGTCTGTGTCTTAGCCAAATGCTCTCGGTGTCCATTTGTTTGCATGCCAAAGATACAGTATGTATGGCTTGACAACTATAGAAAAGTTGGCTACAGCATATAAGGTAGGGGACCAGCTAGATCAAAAATATGCTTTGAATGTAATTTATCCTGGCTATTTTTCAACATGGTGACAGGCCTTGTTATTATTCAGTTATATTTGGGTGAAACTGTTTGTTAGTTTTTTTCCCCAAACAGACTATGAGCAGATTGTACTTTTTCTCTTCTAAAAGTAATTTGTTGAAATATTTTGTAAAATAATAAGTGAACAATAAGCCTGCCTCAGTATCACAACATCAGTCAAAAAAGGGAAAAACCTTTTTCATAGCTCATTGACTTGTTAGGATTACCTTATAAAAGCAGTGGATTCTCTGAACAATAGAGCAATAATGCAGCACACACAGGAATGCAACACTGCAGTAAAGCCCTTCAGATTAGGACCCCAGTGCAGAGTCCTGACAGGCCAGAGGCCAGCCCCAGTGGCTTCCTCTCTCTGTAGAGCCAACACAGACTTAATTCATGCATTGTGCTCTGTATTTCTCTACTCTGTATGTACGGTCTGCCTTATCACGTAATGATCTGATGTGTCAACGTCAGAATCTTATTAAAATGTTCATGTTTGTTCCCCTTAGACTTACCTGCCAACCCACCTCAAAGCAACACGAGTTCAGAATCTATCCTATAGAAAATGTAATAGTTGGGCCAGTGGCCAGCAGCGCTCATGGACCATGGCGGCCGTCGGTTGTTAACAAGTCTGGTGTAAGAAGACATGCTGGTCATCTGGTGTGACCGCACGGCCACTGATGAGATCCGAGTGAGAGAGATGTGGTCATGTCACAGATGGAGCATCTCTGTCTTTTTCCGACTTCACACACCTCTTCACCTTTCCACAGCAGCAGAGTGCATGGGAGGAGAGCTGTACGGACGGACGGAAGCCTAAGGAGGGCTAAGGTGCACCGCTGTGCTCCACAGTGCAAACAGCGGCTGGGACAAAAGGGCCTTTCAGACCCTGGCGGCTGCGTGGGCTGGGAAGTCATTTTGGAGGATCACGACAAATACTACACTTCCAGCTCGCCGGGCGCGGCTAGTGCCTTCTTTTGACTTGTGGGCCCCTTTCCCAACGCCCCTCTTCCCCCTTCATGTGGAGGTAAACTGTGTCCCTCCATTATCCTCTCTAGGACAAAGACCATATCAAAGGGAAAGTAGATGACAAAATATTATTCACACAGCATTGAGGCCAGGGCTGAACTGTTTCGCGACACCACAGAGCACAGAGTGGCCTAGGGCAAGAAGAGCGAAACAAGAGAAAGTGCTGAGAAAGATAAACGGACTGAAGGGTTTTCGCTTGCTCCCAGAGATCAGATTGATGGTTGTGACAGTTGGTTCAGCAGCACTTTCATTATGCCTAATTGTTGCCAGAGGAAAAAAAAGCACTGGCCCAGCCTATTGTGAAAGAGTCAAGTCAACCATTCTATTGGTTGATTGCATTGGTCTGGACTCTGGATTCAAACCGACGCGAGAAATTGACAGACTTTTTGTTGCCGTAACAGTAGGATCACCTCATGTGACTTCTCTTTAAACTTCAGCCGTCCGTCCAAACAGAGCTTCCATTTCACTCCAAGTTGCTCTGGAAAACACATTAGAAACACTGCAGACCCCAGACTGAACATAATAAGTAGCTATGAAGTAATCTACACTCTTGCGGCGTCAGAGGCAGCATATATGCCACAAGGTTTCCGAAACAGGCAGAGTTGTTTACATAAACAAACTGAGATGAACGAACGAACGTACTACTATGGCCGTACGTAGCAACCGTCTAGGAGTAGGAGTGCTGATCTAGGATCAGCCAAGCCTGTCCATGTAATCGTATTCGTTGTGATCTAAAAGGCTAAACTGATCCTAGATCAGCACTCCTACTCTGAGACGCTTGAAACATATGGCCCTTGGTCACATCTAGGCCTAATGCAAAAAATGATACTAAAACAGTTTTATGAGTTTTAGGCATCCCTAGCAGGCAGACCATGAATCAACGGTGTGATAGGGCTGTTAATGTAAGTCCCTCCTATCTAACAAAGGAGGGAAAAGGCTGTGTAATGAAGGATGTCCATTGAGAGTCGCAAACCACCCAGAGACCAGTTACTTGCATGCTCGGCCACTCTTATGCCGGATCAAGCATAGATCACCTATTAAATACGGCTAGTGTGTCTGAATGAGCGTCTCCAACCACCTCATCTCAGTTCATTAGTCCATCTGGATAACGACCCCTCCAGAAAATGAACTACGTTTCTGCACTAGGACACAGAAGTTTCATAACCGAAAATGACACTCATTTGTCTGCTGTCATTTCACTACTTCACTGATTGAAGTAGGCTGGCTGGTTCTTCAGACTAAACAAAGTTCAGTTTCTCAATTGCGTAAGACACTGATGATGCAGACTAGAGTAACTCCACTTGTTTATAATACAAAATGTGGTCGTTCAGAAGAGACCAATCTTCCCTCCCCACATCCCCTCTTGTGGAAGTGCAATGCCAAGTGTCAATGCAAGGATACACTAGGGACGTAAGTCTTGATGCATGTGTGAGTGTGTGTGTGACCGGGACTGACCAGCTGCACACTCTCCCCATCCATCTGTGTACTATTTACTATGCCTATGACCCCTGAGTGAGTGAACCCACATGCAACACACACATACAGCCGGACCTTCCGCTCATACACTGAACGTCGTCAGTATTTGTGATGATGGGGGGGGGGAAATCGATGTTTACATATTGGGATATTATTTTTGACAATATATTGTATCATTTTGACAAAATCGCAATATTATTTTTGTGCTAGTTGGCTGTACCTGAACCAAAACTCCAGTATTCTTCCTTCATAGCCTGTTCTTCATCTTACATGTATTCTTAAATAGGGAGACAATTTGTTTTCAGCTATTTTATTCCATGACTGATCGTAACTCGTTTTCTCATGGCTTTCTCTTATCCCCCCCGCAGAAGACATATGGTGAGCAATATGTTTGGAACATCGAATTGCAATAAAATCATAGTATCGAATCGCAATACATATGGAATCGTGAGAATGGCAATACATATCGTATCGGCACCTAAGTATCATGATAATACAATATTGCGAGGTCCATGGCAATTCCCGGCACGAGACAGTATTTGTGATCTATAAGAGTGAGTCACAACTGAGTACATACACACAAGCACCAACAAGCACATATTCCAGGAATTTTCCCTGGCCCTGCTTTTCTCTCTCTCTGAGTCAGTTCAGTTATTCACTGATATGGCCTCACCTTGTGTGTTTTCATCACCTCACCTAAGGCAAGAGGCACAGGTCTCTCACCCGTCTTCATACTTCTGACACCATGGAATAGGTACACGCCCTTACCTCAGCTATCATACATAGCTATCAAACACAGGTAAAAGCTAAGCTATCAAAAATATAGCATTCAAACATTGGCACAACACTATAGTTGCTATCAAACATAAGTATGTCTCATTATACAGTACAATGGGCTTAGCTTCACCTGATTAACACAGTCTATCATGCCCCAGACTCTACCTACCATGCCCTTCAGAGCTGCACAATAATAATCCTCCTCGAAACTCCCTAAAGCAAGTCTTTAGAAAGCAATTAAATCAGCTTTCTGACACAGAGCTCTATTTGAAATCAATAGCGTTTTTTAGCTCATGTTTTATAACTAAATCAATTAAGGCTTTTCCCATATCATATGTACTACATCTCTGATATTATTTCATCATAACAAGGGAAACAGTTACTGTATGTCCACTTTCATCAAGTCAATAACATTATTATGATGCATAAACGGGTTTCTGAAAACGGCTCCTAAAATGACAAAATCAGCATTAGTTCGTGAGAACTCAAACTAAAAGGAAGATACTGTACATGCATACTGCAAACGTACCAATCGTTACTGTAAATCCATTCACATCCTATCGGAAGTAAGTTTGTATCATACATTGCTTTCACATCAGTGACGTCACACTGGAACACAACTTGTTGAAGGCAGGGATACACAACAAAATAACACAGAAGAAGATCCTAACTGTTTATGGCAGGTCAGTAGTGTAACTTTGAATTTAATTCCCAACAGTGATCCTCTGACCTTGTTGTCTAAATCAAAGGTTGCACAAATAAATACCCTAGTCTAATACTAATGTAACCTAATATCATAAAGCCTGCAGTACTATGTTTGATTTAGTTATAGACAGTTATAAACCATTAATTTCATATTTGAAGCAACAATGATGACATCAATTGAGAGGGGATAGGTAGCTCTAGGTGTGTGGAAAGACCATGCAACTGCCATGTGTGTTTGGTTTTGAGAGCATGTTTCAATATACTCAAAATGTTATGTTTGCAAATAGCTGTTGGGACAGTTGTTTAGCCATGACAGCATGGGAAGTCATACATGTAGATAAGAGGAAAAACACCCATAATGCTGAATTTCATGTGTGAATTCATCGGAAGAACATTTTGCGCAGCACTGTGTCGTGTTATCAAATAAACAATCAAAACAAAAGCCAAAGCACTTTTTTGGTTTGCGAATGTGTAACACGGTCGACAACAAATTTAACTTGCAAACATACTGTCCATCAAACAACATCAGACATAAAACGTGCCGTATTTTGTATCCAGTGAGGAGCTGTGATCCGCGGACGTACTACTTATTTGCTTCAGTCAGAGTTGTGTACATTATAAAAATTATTTTCATAAAACAATGTACTATGTAGGCTTAACGTAATTCTTTATTTTTCTTGCTATACGCTAGCATAACAGGTTGGAAAACGTGTAAAACTTCTGACGTAGCCTACCATGCAGAATCTCCAGAAATGTCAAAGTAAACTTTCTTGGAAGTTGTAGCTTGCCTTCCAGCGGTTCGAATGGATGCGAAATGTATCCTTTCCTTTCCTTTGAAAAATATAAAAACACAACCGCGTCCTTGGAAAACAACGTTAGTTGTCAGGTTACAGAATTTGCCAAGTTTATGGATAGTGAGTCCACTACTATCGCTTAAAAGTTTGAAATAGGCTACCTATCCCCCTTTTCACTAAGAACTTCATTTTGGGGGTGGGTCTTGTGATAGGAGGAGGGTGCAAGGTAGACTAGCTACATCAATCAAGAGATTAATGCTGTCATTGGAGACGAGCAGACAGTTGCGGCCCTGCTGTCATTCAAGTGTAAGGATAATTATGGTAAAAACAGATTGCACATTATGGCATTAGACACACACAATATAGGCTAATATAACTATCTAATTCATAACAGATTATTGTTATTATGGGGATTTAAAATTAAGTTAAGGGGATGTCAGGGGAAGTTAAAATGACATTAATTATTCATATTAAAGGCCAATGTTGGTACTCTTCAAGCAGCATTTTCCAATGTTGTTGTTTTTTTAGTTGAGAAAACCATGACCAATCAAGTTGGAGCTATGGTGTTATATTGATGCCACATCTAACACGAGTGGAGGCTGGTTCGTGCGCGTGAATCTTCTAACTCATTCGATTGCACGTTACGTTGCAGACTTGTATCCTCCCAATCGAATCGTGAGAGGAAAACAATATGTGCATGTCTGTAGGCATTCACCTGCACAAGCACAAAATGTTTCAACGCATGCACAAATTAAAAATGATACACATTCGGACACGCGAATTGCTAACTCTGCGTGCGCACAAAACATATTTGAGCACATGCACGAAACTGTTTCTCTACACACCACGTTCAGCCAATCAGGGAACAATTGTATTGCCAAAAAAACATTGACTAGAGTAGTGGAGTGCTGATCAAGGGAAAGCATCAGACTGGGCATCAGAAATCTAAGGCTGTCTAAAGATATGCCAGAAGTATTCTCTCTCTCTCCCATCAAGGTCTTGTTCCTTGGTTTTCTCTGTTCATGCCATTGACGTAACGGCTACATGTTTATTACTTGACTCTTTTGTTAGCCTCGAATGGTCAAGAAAATAGGAAAACAATTGAATATGTAGAAAAAATACAAATGTAGATTTCTGCAAGGGAGCTATATTTAACGTTAAAAAAAGTTGAATCGTAAAATGTTCCATGTGCTCTCCGCCTCCCAGAGAGTTATCATCTGGCATGTCTATGTAACTATCTAGTTCGCTGTGCGTGCTAGTTAACGTTTCAATCAGTGACGTCACTCGGCCTGAGACCTCAATGTAGTTGTTTGCCATGCACTGCAAAGGCTGCAGGTTTTGTGGAGTGGTGTTCTGGTTGAAGCCCAAATTGGGGCGAGGAGAGGGACAGAAGGAAGCAAGTCTGCGTGTTTATTTTTGGTTTTATTATCATCGTGGGAACCAAAAGACCTCACAATGATAGTAAAACAGGGCACATTTTAATAAGTGGGGACATTTTGCAGGGCCCCACAAGGCAAAACGCTATTTTAGGTTTAGAGTTCAAATTAGGGTGAGGGGCTAGTTTTAAAGAAAATAGTTTTTTGAATGGGAATCATTTGTTTGGTCCCCACAAGGATAGTCAAACAAACATGTGTGTCTGTGTTAGAGAGGCTATTGATATTATTTCCTGCATATATGTACCTACCTCGACATCTCTGAACAAACAGACATCACAGCAAAACATCTCTCCACAGAGAGGTAAATGCTATACGGAAGGGTACAACACAAATTTCAGTGGAGTGGATTTGCCACTAATTAGCCGGCACCTGTGACAGGAGGGGAGGAAACTTTGTTATGGAACACCTTGATACCTTCACGGCAACACTGATGTGCCGCTTCTGAGAGTTGACAAGCTAAAGCTCAAAGGGCTAAAATCATTTTACATCTCATACATATGTATGATGAAGGTGAAAGGCCTGCATGTATTTTATGTTTATTTGGGTTTAGGGTAGGCCCAACATCTCAGACAGGGAGAAAAAAAAATATGAATAAGAAAATAAAAATAACATGATATCTTTGAATTTCTGTGAAGTAAAAGTAGTACTATAGTTAGTATAGTATGCTATCCTATAGTTAGTAGCCTACTTGTCAGGTCAGTGAAAATGAAAAAAAGTAACATTGAGAATTGGCTAAAAAGGGGAAAGGAGCTGGGGTGTACTTTGTATGAAAAATTCATTCTTCACATTTTAATATAAACCCGAAGAGTAAGGAAAAAATACATTTGGCTTCGATTTTTACAAAACCGTTGCAGATGCAAGGTCATAACTTCAAACCACACTATTTTATCGTGAGCCAGCCAAGTGATGTGCCTTTGGCATATTTGGCTCTACTCTGTTAACTTGTTGTTCATTTACTAAGCAGTTTGTCACAGGAACCATTTCTCACATATGAGCAATGATCTCTGTGGAATGTGGTGTATAACCACTGGCCTCTGTCTCACGAAGAGTGATAATGCTTTTTACCTGAGGTATGAATGAGCGAACATGCAAAGGCATCATAAGATGCCCCTTGGACAATAGCTCATAGTTTGAATAGAGTGAAAAAGTCAAGGACTAGCCAACAGAATGGCACAGCATGTTCATCTTGTGCAGGGAAAGAAAATCCCAATAAAATGAGACTCTTGATTGTTGATATATATATATATATATAATATTTTAATCAAACAATTCATGGAAAATAACAGCATATTAAATGCATGGTCATGACGTCTTCATGATAACCTATTTTGGAGAATTAGTTGGTCCTAGCATGTCAGAATTATTTGTAAAACATAATACTGCCCTCCTGTGGCTGTTTGCAAATAGCACTCCTCCTGATTTCTATGAAGAGGCAGGCCAACAAATATTTCCTCTTCCTCACCCTTCTATTGTCAGCACTGTATTGTCAGACAAATGCTAATGTATTTGTGGTTCATCATGGCACTATTTGTAAGTTTGAAGAAGTATTGTCTGTGTTTAAAATAGACACAAAGCAACTCTGCCAAATGAACATTAATTATATTTTCGATTTCCTATGGCTGCATTTACACAGGCAGCCCAATTCTGATATTTTTTCCACTAATTGGTCTTTTGACCAATCACATCAGATCTTATTCAGAGCTGATCTGATTGGTCAAATGTGAAAAAATATCAGATTTGGGCTGCCTGTGTAAACGCAGCCTAAGAAACGCCATCTGCATGTTAAGCGCAGTTCAAAATCAAATGCAATTTTATTGGTCACATTTACGTGTTTAGCAGAGGTTATTGCGAGTGTAGCTAAATGCTTGTGTTTCTAGCTCTGACAGTGCAGTAATATATAACAAGTAATATCTAACAATTTCACAACACACACAAATATAAGTAAAGTAATTAAGAACATATAAATATATGAACGAGCCATGTCAGAGCGGCATAGACTAAGATACAGTAGAATAGAATACAGTATATACATATGAAATGAGTAATAGAAAATATGTAAATATTTTTAAAGTGACTAGTGTTCCATTTATTAAAGTGGCCAGTGATTTCAAGTCTATGTATATAGGCAGCAGACTCTAATGTGCTAGTGATGGCTATTTAACAGTCTGATGGCCTTGAGACAGAAGCTGTTTTTCAGTCTCTCTGTCCCAGCTTTGATGCACCTGTCCTGACCTCACCTTCTGGATGATAGCGGGGTGAGCAGGCAGTGGCTCGGGTGGTTGTTGTCCTTGATCTTTTTGGCCTTCCTGTGACATCGAGTGCTGTAGGTGTACTGGAGAGCCCTGCGCTTGCGGGTGGTCCAGTTTCCGTACCAGGCGGTGATACAGTGGAGAAGGTCCAGTTTCCGTACCAGGCGGTGATACAGCCCAACAGGATGCTCTCAATTGTGCATCTATAAAAGCTTGTGAGGGTTTTAGGCGCCAAGCCAAATTTTTTCAGCCTCTTGATGTTGACGAGGGGCTGTTGAGCCTTCTTCACCACACTGTCTTTGTGGATGGACCATTTCAGTTTGCCAGTGATGTGTACACAGAGGGACTTGAAGCGTTCTACCTTCTCCACTGTGGTCCCATCGATGTGGATAGGGGGGTGCTCCCTCTGCAGTTTCCTCAAGTCCACGATCATCTGTTTTGTTGACATTGAGTGAGGTTATTTTCCTGGCACCACACTCCCAGAGCCCTCACCTCCTCCCGGTAGGCTTTCTCGTCATTGTTGGTAATCAAGCCTACTACTGTTGTGTCGTCTGCAAACTTGATGATTGAGTTGGAGGTGTGCATGGCAACACAGTCATGGGTGAACAGGGAGTACAAGAGGGGGCTGAGAATACACCCTTGTGGGGCCCGAGTTTTGAGGATCAGCGAAATGGAGGTGTTGTTTCCTACCTTCACCACCTGTGGGCAGCCCGTCAGAAAGTCCAGAACCCAGTTGTACAGGGCAGGGTTCAGACCCAGGGCCTCGAGCTTGATGATGAGCTTGGAGGGTACTATGGTGTTGAATGCTAAGCTATAGTCAACTAACAGCATTTTTACATAAGTATTCCTCTTGTCCAGATGGAATAGGGCAGTGTGCAGTGCGATGGCGATTGCATTGTCTGTGGATCTATTGGGGAGGTAGGCAAATTGAAGTGGGTCTAGGGTGACAGGTAAGGTAGATATGATCCTTGACTAGTCTCTCAAAGCACTTCATGATGACAGAAGTGAGTGCTACGGGGCGATAGTCATTTAGTTGTTACCTTTGCTTTATTGGGTACAGGAACAATGGTGGCCATCTTGAAGCATGTGGGGACAGCAGACTGGGATAGGGAGAGATTGATTATGTCCGTAAACACACCAGCCAGCTGGTCTGCGCATGCTCTGAGAACACGGCTAGAGATGCCCTCTGGGCAGGCAGCCTTGCGAGGGTTAACACGCTTAAATGTCTTACTCACTCGGCCACGGAGGAGAGCCCACAGTCCTTGGTAGAGGGCCGCGTCGGTGGCACTGTGTTATCCTCAAAGCGGGCGAAGGTGTTTAGCTTGTCCGGAAGCAAGACGTCGGTGTCCGCGACGTGGCTGGTTTTCCTGTTGTAGTCTGTGATTGTCTGTAGACCCTGTCACATACATCTCATGTCTGAGCCGTTGAATTGCGACTCCACTTTGTCTTTATACTGACGTTTTGCCTGTTTGATTGTCTTATGGAGAGAATAACTACACTGTCTGTATTCTTCCATATTCCCAGTCACCTTGCTATGGTTAAATGCGGTGGTTCGCGCTTTGTTCTGCGTGAATGCTGCCATCGATCCACGGTTTCTGGTTAGGGTAGGTTTTAATAGCCACAGTGGGTACAACATCTTGTATACACTTCCTGATAAACTCAGTCACCGTATCAGTATATTCGTCAATATTATTATCTTAAGCTACCCGGATCATATCCCAGTATGCATCCACATAGAACTTGCTTTCCAGAATTACACTACCGTTCTAAAGTTTGGGGTCACTTAGAAATGTCCTTGTTTTTGAAAGAATAGCAACATTTTTGTCCATTAAAATATCATAGTATCTGACATTTAATCCTAGTAAAAATTCCCTATCTTAGCTCAGTTAGGATCACCACTTAACTTTAAGAATGTGAAATGTTAGAATAATAGTAGAGCGAATTATTTATTTCAGCTTTTATATATATTTCATCACATTCCCAGTGGGTCAGATGTTTACATACACTCAATTACTATTTGGTGCATTGCCTTTCAATTGTTTAACTTGGGTCAAACATTTTGGGTAGCCTTCCACAAGCTTCCCACAAAAGGTTGGGTGAATTTTGGCCCATTCCTCCTGACAGAGCTCGTGTAACTGAGACAGATTTGTAGTTCTCCTTTCTCACACATGCTTTTTCAGTTCTTCCCACAAATTCTATGGGATTGAGGTCATGGCTTTGTGATGGCCACTCCAATACCTTGACTTTGTTGACCTTAAGCTATTTTGCCACAACTTTGGAAGTATGCTTGGGGGTCGTTGTCCATTTGGAGGACCCATTTGTGACCAAGCTTTAACTTCCTGACTGATGTCTTAAGATGTTGCTTCAATATATCCACATAATTTTCCTCCCTCATGATGCCATCTATTTTGTGAAGTGCACCAGTCCCTCCTGCAGCAAAGCACCCCCACAACATGATGCTACCACCCCCGTGCTTCACGGTTGGGATGGTGTTTTTCACAAGCAAGCCCCCTTTTTTCCTCCAAACATAACGATGGTCATTCTGGCCAAACAGCTCTATTTTTGTTTCATCAGACCAGAGAACTTTTCCCCAAAAAGCACGATCGTTGTCCCCATCTGCAGTTGCAAACCGTAGTCTGGCTTTTTTATGGCAGTTTTGGAGCAGTTGCTTCTTCTTTGCTGAGCGGCCTTTCAGGTTGTGTCGATATAAGACTCGTTTTACTGTGGATATACATACTTTTGTACCTGTTTCCTCCAGCATCTTCATAAGGTACTTTGCTGTTGTTCTGGGATTGATTTGCACTTTTCGCACCAAAGTACATTCATCTTTAGGAGACAGAACACGTCTCCTTTCTGAGCGGTATGACGGCTGCGTGTTCCCTTCTGACATTTGGAAATTGCTCCCAAGGATGAACAAGACTTGTGGAGGTCTACAATTTTCTTTCTGAGGTCTTGGCTGATTTCTTTTGATTTTCCCATGATGTCAAGCAAAGAGGCACTGTGTTTGAAGGTAGGCCTTGACATACATCCACAGGTACACCTCCAATTGATTCAAATGATGTCAATCAGGCTATCAGAAGCTTCTAAAGCAATGACATAATTTTCTGGAATTTTCCAAGCTGTTTAAAGGCACAGTCAACTTAGTGTATGTAAACTTATAACCCACTGGAATTGTGATACAGTGAATTATAAGTGAAATAATCTGTCTGTAAACAATTGTTGGAAAAATTACTTGTGTCATGCACAAAGTAGATGTCCTAACCGACTTGCCAAAACTATAGTTTGTTAACAAGAAATTTGTGGAGTGGTTGAAAAACGAATGACTCCAACATAAGTGTATGTAAACTTCCGACTTTAACTGTATATATATATATATATATATATATATATATATATATATATATATATATATATATATATATATATACACACACACACACACACACACACACACACAGTGGGAGAACAAGTATTTGATACACTGCCGATTTTGCAGGTTTTCCTACTTACAAAGCATGCAGAGGTCTGTAATTTTTTATCATAGGTACACTTCAACTGTGAGAGACAGAATCTAAAAAAAAAAATTTTGAATCCAGAAAATCACATTGTATGATTTTTAAGTAATTCATTTGCATTTTATTGCATGACATAAGTATTTGATCACCTACCAACCAGTAAGAATTCCGGCTCTCACAGACCTGTTAGTTTTTCTTTAAGAAGCCCTCCTGTTCTCCACTCATTGCCTGTATTAACTGCACCTGTTCAGACACCTGTCCACACACTCAATCAAACAGACTCCAACCTCTCCACAATGGCCAAGACCAGAGAGCTGTGTAAGGACATCAGGGATAAAATTGTAGACCTGCACAAGGCTGGGATGGGCTACAGGACAATAGGCAAGCAGCTTGGTGAGCAGGCAACTGTTGGCACAATTATTAGAAAATGGAAGAAGTTCAAGATGACGGTCAATCACCCTCGGTCTGGGGCGCCATGCAATATCTCACCTCGTGGGGCATCAATGATCATGAGTAAGGTGAGGGATCAGCCCAGAACTACACGGCAGGACCTGGTCAATGACCTGAAGAGAGCTGGGACCACAGTCTCAAAGAAAACCATTAGTAACACACTACGCCGTCATGGATTAAAATCCTGCAGCGCAAGCAAGGTCCCCTTGCTCAAGCCAGCGCATGTCCAGGCCCGTCTGAAGTTTGCCAATGACCATCTGGATGATCCAGAGGAGGAATGGGAGAAGGTCATGTGGTCTGATGAGACAAAAATAGAGATTTTTGGTCTAAACTCCACTCGCCGTGTTTGGAGGAAGAAGAAGGATGAGTACAACCCCAAGAACACCATCCCAACTGTGAAGCATGGAGGTGGAAACATCATTCTTTGGGGATGCTTTTCTGCAAAGGGGACAGGACGACTGCACCGTATTGAGGGGAGGATGGATGGGGCCATGTATCACGAGATCTTGGCCAACAACCTCCTTCCCTCAGTAAGAGCATTGAAGATGGGTCGTGGCTGGGTCTTCCAGCATGACAACGACCCGAAACACACAGCCAGGGCAACTAAGGAGTGGCTCAGTAAGAGGCATCTCAAGGTCCTGCAATGGCCTAGCCAGTCTCCAGACCTGAACCCAATAGAAAATCTTTGGAGGGAGCTGAAAGTCCATATTGCCCAGCGACAGCCCCGTAACCTGAAGGATCTGGAGAAGGTCTGTATGGAGGAGTGGGCCAAAATCCCTGCTGCAGTGTGTGCAAACCTGGTCAAGAACTACAGGAAACGTATGATCTCTGTAATTGCAAACAAAGGTTTCTGTACCAAATATTAAGTTCTGCTTTTCTGATGTATCAAATACTTATGTCATGCAATAAAATGCAAATTAATTACTTAAAAATCATACAATGTGATTTTCTGGATTTTTGTTTTAGATTCCGTCTCTCACAGTTGAAGTGTACCTATGATAAAAATGACAGACCTCTACATGCTTTGTAAGTAGGAAAACCTGCAAAATCGGCAGTGTTTCAAATACTTGTTCTCCCCACTGTATATTATGACTTCACATTTTCAAACAGTCCATTTATATTTTCCAATTGTGCAGCCCCTATCATGACATTTGGTTGAGTTTTTTTTCCTCGCCTGAGTAGCCTAATTTCACTGCCAAAAATACAATTAAACCCTCTAGTGTTCAGCGAAATAACAACACAATATCAAATACATGTAGCCTCGTCAAATAATTAACATCCAAATGACATTAACCGTTACTTTCCCGAGGGAATTCCACTAACGGTATGTAGCCAAACGTAGCTGCTGCTCATTCCATTTGCTCAAAAATTGTTAAATGGTTAAAAAACAGTAAGGCCCTGTCCATAGAGACTGATGGGGTTCACCTTGGGGTCATGATAGGGGCTGCACCAAATGATTAATGTATTATAAAAATGGATTATGCTTATGTTGTATTTATAGAAGGGCTATAAGACCCCTCCCCCACTGCATTTAGAGGGTTCTGGACTACAGATTAGCAATATATATATGCATTACAAGGTTGAATATTGTTCCACAGTTCCTTTCTAGTCTCTGCTTCTTATAAGAAACTGTCTGAGAGATGTGTGAGTTATTGCAGTCAAAACAGGGTGTCTGTGAGAAAGCGCCTCAAGGCTAAAAGAGATTCATAGACACAGAACCCTGCAGGGGAGTGAAAGAGATAAGAGACTAGTCAGACATACCACTATAAAGCAACTTGGGGAGTGGACAATTAATGCTGAGCCCTTAGAAAACACTGGAACTATTGTCTCTGCTGCAGGTTTGTATAACTGTATATGCATGGGCTTGGTCTCATGAGTAGAAGGTGTTGACGTAGGCAGTTACATCACTAGGGGTTGACTGCAAGCATATTAAAGCAACTTGGACCCTTTCCTATTTTTCAGAACTTACTCGGAAACATGCGTGCTATGTTCCCGTTGTCAACTTCTGTTTGCAATTGTATTAATAAATGAATGATTGATTTACTTAAGGATATTGTCTGATTGCTGATTTCACCAATAAGCAAAAGATTGACATGGAACAAGGAACCTACCCCAACAAGACACATACCAGCTCTACTGATAGTACTGCTACTACCAGCAGTACTACACCTCCACCTGACGACGACACAAGCTGTTCTGCTTCCACGAGCACATCCAATGCTAGCATCAGTAATTCTACATTTGTTGTTAGCCCAGCTAGCATGGACAGTGACAGTTGTGAATCTGATGCAGCCAAAGAGCTACTGCCCCCTTACCCGGGAAAGCACCGAACAACAGACAGGGACGTTGAATCATCGAAGGGGAGCAAATATGATGAGAACTACATTGATTTGGGGTTCACTTATATTGGGAGAAGTGCCTTTGCTCAGCCACAGTGTTTTTATGTGCAAAAGTACTATCTCACAACTCAATGAAACATCCACTCTTGTGCAGACATTTAGACATTTAACAAAACATGCCAATATTAAAAATAAGCCACGGGAGTTGCTTGAGTGAGAATTAAGACGACGTTCGAGTAGTAAGACATGTATAAAAACATAAGATACCATTAATAAGAAGGGACTAGAAGCGTCTTATATGGTGAGCTACTGAGTGGCTAGGACAGACAAGCCCCATACTATTATTTCATTCTTCCTGCTGCCGCGGGATATAGCTGGGACATTGCTGGGAGAAAAGGCCCAAAAAACTATACAGGCAATGCCTTCATCAAACAACACTGTTTCACGACGCATCAGTTACATTGCAGGAGATATTTTGAAACAATTACTGCTTCGCATACAAGCCAGTAAATTCTATGTGTTACAGCTGGATGCGTCAACAGACGTGGCGGGCCTGGCACAGCTCCTGGTGTATGTCCGCTATGTTTATGGGGGGGGTCAATTAAGGAAGACATCCTCTTCTGCAAACCACTGGAAACCTGGACAACAGGAGAGGATATTTTTAAAGTACTGGACAGCTTTATGACAAAGGGACTTTGGTGGTCGAGATGTGTTGGAATCTGCACTGATGGCGCAAAAGCCATGACACGGAGACATAGTGGAGCGGTAACGCGCATGCAAGCAGTTGCTCCCGACACCACTTGGGTACACTGCAGCATCCACAAGAGACTCTTGCTACCAAGTGAATGCCCGACAGCTTGAAAGACATTTTGGACACTACAGTGAAAATGGTTAACTTTGTTAAAGCAAGACCCCTGAACTCTCGTGTATTTTCTGCACTATGCAATGATATGGGCAGCGACCATGTGACGCTTTTACAACACACTGTGCACTGGTTATCAAGGGGCAAAGTATTGATACGTTTTTTTAAATTGAGGGACGAGCTTCAAGTCTGACCGCTTGCGTGATGACGAGTTTCTCACACGACTTGCCTATCTGGTTGGTTTTTTCTCACCTGAATGATCTGAATCTAGGATTATAGGGACTCTCCGCAACTATATTCAACATGCGGGACAAAATTGAGGCTATGATTAAGAAGTTGGAGCTCTTCTCTGTCTGCATTAACAAGGACAACACACAGGTCTTTCCATCATTGTATGATTTTTTGTGTGCAAATGAACTCAAGCTTACAGACATCAAATGTGATATAGCGAAGCATCTGAGTGAGAGATTTCTGGATTGGGCTGTGCTCAGAGTATCCTGCCTTGGCAAATTGTGCCGATAAGACATTGATGCCCTTTGCAACCATGTACCTATGCGAGAGTGGATTCTCGGCCCTTACTAGCATGAAAACTAAATACAGGCATAGACTGTGTGGAAAATGATTTAAAACTGAGACTCTCTCCAATACAACCCAACATTGCAGAGTTATGTGCATCCTTTCAAGCATACCCTTCTCATTAAGCTGTGGTGAATTATTCACAATTTTCGATGAACAAATCAGGTTTTATATGTAAGATGGTTAAATAAAGAGAAAAATTATTGATTATTATTATATTATTATTTGTGCTCTGGTCCTATAAGAGCACTTTGTCACTTTCCACACTACTCACCCTTGAGCCATCATCCTCAGCATATGACACCTTCTGTTCTACTCTGACCATGGCAATTTCAACCTGTCTATCTTGCAGCGGAAAGTTCTGATCCCCAGCAACATGAGCATCCCCACATATTGACACATTTTTTTCCAGATACAGCACATTCCTATGTCCCATGCCCTCACACACAATTATCACATCTCGGGAATTTCCCTCCTACACACTGCTTCAACACTTGACATCTGAAACACCTCAGTGGGTTCTGCACAAAGGCTCTCATTGGATAACCTAACTGACATATCATATTTATCAGGTAAAGACCCTACTTCAAAACTCAAAAGGACTGTCAATGTCTTCTCAGTTTCACCAAACAGCGGGCTTCATCAAATTATTTAATCTGTAGCCTGATAAACTGCATGTTTTCACAAGTCGTAGTGGGAGGACCACACCATATCATCACGACTCCAAGTTTACATCCATATGACGGTTTTTAAACCAGTATTTTGGGCATATGTGGCGTTTCCACCACCAGTTCTCCATTATTCATTTAAACCAAAACAAAAAGATCCCACCTTTGAAAGAACAAATTATCTGTCAGCATTTATAAAATTGAACGGAAACTTCCTGTTTCCATCACAGCTGTCGTCATTTTTCCTCACATAAAGCTGTGGATGGAAACGTGGTTACTGTAACAATGTTTGGCATATGATGAATGATAGCACAAACAGACTGCCACTCAAGTTTGCGGCTGGTTTACCATGTCCCTCCCACGACGACAGAAAAGTATCAGAGAAGTTTGGAATCTAAATCATCAACTCTTTGACAGCATTTTACTACTGAGCTCAAATCAATTATGTATCAACTGGGCTAACAACATGGCTAGACATGACGTCAGTTAAGCTCCAATTGCTGAGCCAATCGCAAAGCCAAAGAGTACGCATGCGTATTTTGACGGAATTCCCAAACTCCACTCGAAAAGCTATTCCAACATATTTCTCAGCTGAACGCTTTCTTTAGGACGGGCACCATATCGATGAAACAGGGATTAGAAAAGCATTTTTGTATAATGTTCGAAAGAAATTGATTGTTTAGCGGACATGTCTTACTCACACATCAACAACCGAAGGTTCTAGAATGGTCATGTGATGTCGATTGACCAGTTGTGTTGCATTTTGAAAAATACCCTGGGTTACCCGTGATTGTTTTTTTACGAATGCCTCTGTAGCTGTCAAACTATCTAGGTTACTACATCGAAAAAAAGCACGCGAATATCGGTGAGCTTACGGTGAACCGATGTTTGATGTTACTAGGATATTTGTGTTTAAGTAAAACTAAATCCTGCCCCACGCTATAGAATAAATCAAGAACTGAATGTAGCACGTGAACTGGTTTAACCAATCACCGATCGACTTCTGAACTGAAGCGTATAAATGAGGCGGTTGCCCATAGAGACGTCCGCCATTGAAGACTAGTTTTCAACGTACTTAATATTGTTTAAACCTTCTATTGTGTTTTTATTCGTTAAAAAGCTAAAAAATAACACTTTTATCCACCGCATCATCTGCGACAGTCTAATTGGGCATCCTTCCAGCAGAACACGGTCGGCAAAGAGGGTCTGTCTCAGTTCGGCAGTAAAAACAATCTTGTTGTGCCAGAGACGGAAAGGTAAATGTGTAAAGAGTTCAGGGATCGATATCCAACACATTGCATTTAATCAGCTGGTTACTTTATTGTATCTCATAACGTTGAAACGGATGGCTTGTGTGTGTGGTGGGGGGTTGTTTCATTTGAGAGGTTGACCTACTTTTTGTGTGGTGGCTTTTAGACACATCGTTTCCTGTCACCATTTGGTCTGTCAAACTAGCTAGCTAACATTTTTAACTAACGTTAGCTACTACTGTGTAACGTTATAGCTATGGTTCGCTTGTGTCACATTCGGTGCAATAATCTGAACTATGTTTAGGATTCAAGCATAAACGGTAGAGCCCTAATGTAGAATTTGATGTTGACTGGGAGACGCGTTCGTGTTTTGGTACGAATTCCGTGTCAGCTATCTTGCTAATCTAGGCTAACATTCTCTAGTTCACGCGCTACTGGACACCACATTTTGGTCGACCACGTTGAACGCATCATTCAAGCGTAGAGTTGACCGACGATGGGCGCAAACGAACTATATAACTAACGATTATTAATTGCTAGTTACTAACGTTAACTGGTCTGATAATCATTGTTGTAGCCGACTTGCTAGCTATATATAGTAGATATGTTACTAGCTATATTTTGTATTAAATTACCCCTCCCCTCCCCCCTCTAGCTTGATGGCTAACGATGCCAGTTAACTAGTTACTATCATGTCTACCAGTAGAGGGCAGGCAATTGGCAGTCAGAAATGGCAAAGTGACGCATTGTTTCTCGGTCCTATCTGGGATCCTTGGGACGTCCATACCCTGACCTTTGATAACACATAGTCAGAATTACCTTCATTCGCTAAGTGAAGGAGATACTCCCAATTTTACTTGGTGATATTGTGCTGCTAGTGATAGGCAACATTTCGAGTCATAATACATGCCTCATGTGGCACCAGGTTCTTTTCAACCATAACCCTTACCTTAACCGTTGTACATTGCAACTTCAGTTGGTAGGGACGTCTCAAAGTATCCCGGATAGCACGGCCCGAATAAACAACAGCTTTTAATAATGACACGCACCCTTACCATCCATCACAAATCACATGTAATACACCCATTAATGTGTAACGTTAGGTTCTAGTAAATAAAACAGTTATGACATTTTTTTCTTTCCATTCAGTTCTTGACTTTAACAACTCAAATGTTTTGTTCAGTATTAGTGTCGTGTATGTTTTTTTTAAAATTAAGATACTACCGCATATATTACGTAACGTTAATTGGAAACTGATTTGAGTTTTGTTATGAATTTTAATTTTCTTTGTTGATACTGGTTTTGTATGTTGTCCTTGGGAGAACAAATGATGGTTTCTCTGTAACAATCCAATGTATTTAATGAAAATAAACTGCCTAGAAAGATCAATATAACTTGTAATGTAAATTCTTTGATTGGACATGGGCAAAAGTCCGAGCCAATTGAATACGCACTTTGAAGATAGCAATATTCTTGATCGGGTAAGTAGGTGATAAAAGCATCCATCTGTGCCAGCACAATTTGTTTGTGTGTGTGAGCTGTCACCTAGTTTGAATTTCTCTGCTTTGTTACAGTAAAGGTCTTCAGCCTAAGCCTGAAACGTTGTCTTTAACTGACGGGGCATTTCCCAGTGAGATGGAGCCTATAGTTTACCTTATTATGGACCATGTAGTTTGTACATATGTTATGCAAGTAATTTCTTATGTATTTTATGAAGATGTTTTGAATGGAATACCAAGGGGTTGACCCATCATAAAAAGACATAGTAGCGATTGTCCTGGAATATAATGTTGGTACTGTGAAGCAGAACCTTGAACTTAGTGACTATTTTCTACTTTTGGGACACTGCGAAGAGAAAATAGGCCTAATGCTTTTTCATGGGTTGATGCCTAGAAAGTTGCTTCTTGAGTGTAACTAATCGCAAAAAAATGTTTGACTGAAAACATTGTTTCGAAGTTCATCAGTTCGTATGCTTTGTAGTGTCAATTGACACAACCATACTTTTCATAAAACTAATGTAGCTGTTTTAGTTGATGGTAGCGAGGAAAGCGCAGCTCACAGAGGTGCTTTGCAGTGATTTGATGGGAGAATTGGTCAAACTATTTCCGGTCTTGTTTATCAAGCCATGTTCCTCTGACAGAAATGAGGTAAGCGAGGTTGGTGCTTTAGATGCCACATTGGACACCAGAATTGTAATGTTGACTGTGGCCAAGAATACATAGTTCCAGTAGATGGCAGTAGAAACCAGCAGTTCTGAATTGCTTAGGGTTAAATATGGCAGATGCAGAAATGGCTCCGCCATTTCCTGGTTGCTAAAATTCTAATAGTTTGCCTAATTTCAGTTTGTGACAACCAGCAAGTGTAGTGTAGAGAATCATTGTACTGTCAAAGCCACTGGTGTACTAAACCAAAAAGTAAAAGGACGCATAAAAATAGCGCACATAGACCAGATCTAATGCTCCTTAGACTTGCTTTCAATGATCAAGATGGATCTACAACACACTTTTCTATATGAATTTGGTTGGATTGTCCAAAAGGTGACACATTGCAGCTTTAAATTGGTTGCTTTTTGTAGTCGTGTTTTGCTCTGAATTTTATTTACCAAAAACCCTTGTTAGTACTATTTGTAAGAAAATGTCCCTTGCACAAAATAGTACCAAAAAGGCAGATTGGTTTCGGTCTATGGACACACACTGGTGTACGATATGGCAGTGACTAGTTTACCTATTGCAGCAGTTTTCAACTTTCCTTGTAGCTCTGATCTAGCTCTCCTGATTATCCTACTCCAGGGCTTGATAATTAGTTGAATCAGGTGTGCTAGCTCTGGAATAGATCAAATGCATGGTGTGGGTCCCAAAGGAGAGGTTTAAAAACCACTGACCTATTGGACTTTCAGAGCAAAAGCCTTCCTGTGCTAATTGAACAGTCAGTTCAGCAACTCGCATGACGGTGTGACATCTTGTTTTTGTCACACAATTGTGCAGTTATCTAGTGCGGGGAGGAAAAAAAACATATCCGTGCTGAAAACCACCCCTCTCTTTCAGTGGTCTTGGAGGAATATGTTTGAGAGCTGAGCTACAGGAAACAAGTGCCGCTCTGAATTCCTACCCCGTGTATACCGACACGATGACAGACGCTGTATGTCCCCCGATGTCCGTGGTGGGAGTCGTGAACCCTCCTCCCCCGGAGTTCAACAATTCCAAGAAGCCCGGCCGCATCACAAACCAGCTGCAGTACCTGGAGAAGGTGGTGGTCAAGGCTCTGTGGAGACACAACTTCTCCTGGCCTTTCAGGACGCCTGTGGATGCTGTCGGACTGCACATTCCAGTGAGTCTCACTTTTTGTTACTTGCAATGACTGATATGGGGGTTTTCCCTACTTAACTAAGTTGAATGCACTGACTATAAGTTGCTCTAGATAAATGAATCTGCTAAATTACTGAAATGTAATTATCAAATGTTTTTCATTTTAGTACTTGTTTATTTTTTACATTTCCTCCATGCACATCCATCACGACCTCTTATGAATGATTTTCCTGTTGTTTCTCTGTTTTTAGGATTACTATACAATTATCAAGACGCCAATGGACTTGAGCACCATCAAGAAGCGTCTTCAGAATAATTATTACTGGAAAGCGATGGAATGCATAGAAGACTTCAACAAACTATTCACCAACTGCTATGTATATAATCGGGTAAAGAAAACAAAAAACGTTGAAATGTCATAATCATATTGTATTCACTCACCACACACATAGTGTCGGCCTACATAGTCTCCCATTCAATGAATGCTCAATAATTGTTGTTCAACATGTTTTCAGCCTGGAGATGACATAGTTCTGATGGCCCAGGCCTTGGAGAAGATCTTCCTACAGAGAGTGGCTGAGATGCACCAGGAGGAGACGGAGATATCTGCCATCACAACCAAGACTCCAGTGAAGGGTGGGAGGAAGTCCTCTGCTGGTAAGCTACACAGCCTCTCCAGCGGCTTAATCTTACACAAACATTGTATGCGTCCCAAATGGGTGGCACCCTATTCCCTTTTATAGTGCACTACTTTTGACCAGGGCCATTGGGCACTAGTCAAAAGTAGTGTACTATAAAAGGGAATAGGGTGCCATTTGGGATGCACACTTACTGTCTTTCATGTATTCCAGTGACTACATTCTGACTTCTTAATGTCCTCTTTGTAGGTATTATAAAGCTGAGGCCCCAGTCCCCTGTGTCTGAGGTGGTGTTCCAGCAGACGGTGACGGTCATCCCTCTTGAGGCCCACCACACCATCCCCCCTGCTGCCCAGCTCTCCTCTCAGATAGCAGCCAAAGTCAGTACCTCTTCACAATTACCTCACTATATGTACTTTTATATATTTTATACAACAGGTGGTTCTAATCCTCAATGCCGATTTGGTTAAAACCGCTTTCCAGCCGGTGTCTATTCCACAAGTTACCACCCGCTAAATCTGTCGTTAAAATGCCTGTTTACTCTGTTCCATCTGACTGCACAATCCACTGTCTCATCAGCCCAGACAGGCAATTTATATACTAGAGCTCCACTATAAAAATTATCTATACATTATCTCACATTTCTTTTAGACTAACATTTTATTTTCAACAGCGGAGATTTAACTTCTATAATACTTAAACATCACCCTTTTGAAGTTTGTGCAAACGGTTTAGTCTGTATTTTGTGATTGCATTTCTACCCTTCTCTGTTGTGTTCACATCGTTTCAGATCGAGAAGGGTGTGAAGAGAAAAGCAGACGCCACCACGCCGACAGCCTCTTCTCCGATCACCAGCTGCGAGTCGTCCCCCGTCGACGACGGCTCGACACCCTGTAAGCTGTTCTCCAGGCGGGGCAGCGGTCGGCCCATCAAACCCCCCAGGAAAGACCTGCCTGATTACCACCAGAGACAGAATAGTAAGCTATCGGATCAGCTCCGCTTCTGTAACTGCATCCTGAAGGAGATGTTCACCAAGAGGCACGCGGCCTACACCTGGCCCTTCTACAAGCCGGTGGATACGGAGGCCCTGGGTCTACACGACTACCACGACGTCATCATGCAGCCCATGGACCTGGGCACCATACGGGTTAGATGGCCATGTTACACTAAACTTGTGTTGAACGAGAGAGGCCACTTAGTATCTGCCAGGGTTACATTGGCCAATCAATATCTTGTTCTCTCTCAATATTGAAGATGACCGTATCTGTGATGATACTGAAGACGTACGTGTTTTTTCACAGAAAAAAATGGTTGAACGGGAATACATGGATGCCCAGGATTTTGCTGCTGATTTCAGACTCATGTTCTCCAACTGTTACAAATACAACCCACCCACCCATGAGGTTGTTATTATGGCAAGAAAACTCCAGGTATGATTGCCTATGTTTTCAACCAGTCTTGTCTGTAGAAGTTGTCTAAATGAATTGCAATAATTATATTACAATATGCAGGCATGCATTTGATCTCAAAATGGGCCAGCCACGTGAATCGTGTAGATCTGAAGGGGTGTCTTTCTCATGGAGAATTCAGACCGCGATGTTAGATATGTGCTCCATCCAATGTCACGTGTGACAGATGTGATCAGCCAGCTGCATCCACTACCAACCATTGCTCACTCCTGCTTCTCTCTGTCCGCTCTTTCTGCGAATCTCCAGTTTTAAAATTATATTATGGCGTGCTGGGGTGTGCAGACATGAATGTATCACGATACTACTCTGTATTGTGATATCGCTTGGTATCGCTTCATTAGTCGAATGTTGGTTTTAGGACAACACTACTCCCAAAATGAGCACATTTTCTTGCACTTCACACGCATTCTTCATGTGTTACAGTGCAAAACAAAAAAAAGTCACCAGTTTGCATCCCTAAATATGAAGATGGCTGGTTGGTGAGAATGTTTGACTAGATGAATTGTGGCCCTACCCACCAGGATGTGTTTGAGGAGCGCTGGCTGAAGCTTCCAGATGAGCCAGTGAGGAGGGCGGGTGGTCCAGGACACCACAGTCACCACAGGGACAAGAGAGGGAGAGGAGATGGGCCTGAGAGCTCCTCCAGCACAGGCAGCAGTACCGGCGAGAGCTCCTCGGCATCAGAGTCCTCCTCAGACTCTGAGGAAGAAGAGGTCAGAGCTCTACGGTTGGCTAAGCTAGAGGAACAGGTATGCCGTCACCTGTTTCTGTCATTGTACCTGGCCATGCTGACGTCACTGTTCTGTTACCTACTACTGTGTCTAACTGATGCCCCCTCCGCTCTACTTCTCCTCAGTTGAAAGCGGTGCACGATCAGCTGCAGAGACTCACCCAGGAGCCCCTGCTCAAACCGAAGGAGAAATCAAAGGAGAGAAGAAAAAAGGAAACAAGTAGAAGACCGAAGCATGAAGACTTGAGGAAACCCAAAGTACAGAAGAAGTGCATTAACAAGGGCACGCCAGCTGTGTAAGTGACCAAGTCATTGTTGATGATAAAAAAATATTTAAAAAAACTCCCTCCCCAGTGGAACCTCATTTTCTTTCAAACCATTTCAAAGGATTGACTTTCGTGTTGCCAGTGGCCTCTGTTATTATTTTACTAACTTTCATTGTCCTACAAAGTGTTCCTGAATGTCTTTTTACCTTTTCTAAAGGCACGGCAAGAGGAGGAAGATGGCTCTCCCTGTGGTGCTCTATGAGTCTGAGGAGGACGAGGGGCTGGCGGTGCCCATGTTGTACGGTGAGAAGAGGCAGCTGAGCCTGGACATCAACAAGCTGCCGGGGGACAAGCTGGGCAAGGTGGTGAACATCATCCAGGCCAGGGAGGCCTCGCTCCGAGACGCCAACCCTGAGGAGATAGAGATCGACTTTGAGACCCTCAAGCCCTCCACACTCAGGGCCCTGGAGCGCTTCGTCACGACCTGCTTCAGGAAACGGCCCAAGAAACCCAACCGTGAGTAGTTGCAGTACACACCTTCCTTTCTTGGTTCCTTGCGGGTTGGTCATTGCACATGTATCTCTGTACTCCTGACCAAGGACTTTACTCGGCTCAAATGTCATTATTTCCCCTATTCCTCCAGTGAATAAGCTGGTGAAAGCCAAAGGAGAGATGCAGACTGTGAAAGAGCAGGATGCAGAGAAACCTCGCCAGAGTATTACTGACGAGCCGAGCTCACTGGCCAAGAAGAAAAAGGCAACAAGTAAGTGAACTCTGAAGCTGTGGTAGTAAGGACCAGTATGTCTGACTTAGGGGCCTTGTTGTCTGGGGGAAACGGGTTCTTCTGTTTTCTCTCTGCTGTCCAATAGTGAGTAACGCAATTGTGCAGTGCTCGGCTCTGTCTTTCTCTCTGTTGTCCTACACGTGACCATTGTCCCTCTGTTTCCCTCCAGATGAGCCCCCTATAGCTCCTCCTGTCCCAGACTTGGCCCGGCCGTCCCGTCTCAGTGAGAGCAGCAGCTCTTCCTCCTCCAGCAGTAGTAGTGATTCTAGCACTTCTGATAGCAGTGACTCTGAATCAGGTTAGCTGTTCTCCTCAGCACTAAGCACTACCCCCCCTCCCCCCACATACCCACTTCGCTTTCCTGCAAGGGCACACCCTCCCCACTTCCCCCACTCGCTGTACACAAATGGAGTGAGAGAAAACGATACGGCTAAATACTCACCTGGACTCTAGCCTCTGTAGCACAGAACTTTTTCACCTGCTGGCAAAACCAAAATACTTGAAGAAATATTAGTGTGTTATCGTTTCATGTTTTTGTATGTTCGTTCAATGGGTGTTTTTTAAATTTTATTTATCTATTCGTGCACTTAGTTCACTGCTTTCTGTAGTACAGACTGTCACAAAAGTCTATCTTTTGATTATTACGGTGCTGTATTTATTTGTATGTTAATGTTATTGTTTTAATGCAAACAAATGGTGCTTAGTTTGAAATGAGGCCAGCCAGATTTCTGTGCCAAATGTCATTTATCCAGCGGGCACCAGACTGCTGCCGTGCAAATCTGAAGTAAATTAAGAATTGGGACAAGTTCTTAATAACAGCCCATACAGGCCAAGTGCTATTTATAAGCCGACGATCTTATTTACACTCCTACCAGTATACATCTTCTATAAACATCGCAAAAATCAGATGAATACGGTTAGAGAAGTACCAGACAGCATTACAATACCCTTCAACCCCCCCCCCCCCCCCCCCTCTCATCTCACCCTCCATACTCTCTGAACCGTTGCAGAGTCAAAGCTGGTCCTCACTTTAGACAGCGGCACTCATCCCTGTTCACCAATTGATTGTACTCGGTTTCTTTGTTTTTGCAAGATTTTGTATGGAGCAATATAAGCATAATACACGTACATCAGATTTTGTATTTGAAGTACTCGACAGATTGTAATGCTAATGCAGAGCTTGATGGAGTAGGATTTCTCTTACACTGCTTCATTTTGTAGCCATTAAAAAAAAAAATTTGTTTGTTCCATTTGTACCTAATATGGGTAGAATTTTAAACGTATGTGTCTTGGTGGTCGACACCTAGAGTTTCAAATAAATACATTTTGATAGACAGTTTTACATTTTACGGTTAAATTGTGTTTTTCTTTGAATTTGTATCGCATCGTCAAACAGTTCAATCCTACTAGGCACATTCGCTTGCAACCACAACTAGCTTTTACTGAAAACTGCATATGAAAGTAGTGATTTCAGAGTAGATCAGTGGAATTGTTTTTAGTATTATTTAAAGGTAAGTAAAGATGTTTTTATTTATTCTCCATTTATCCAACTGTGGATAAATTGAATTACTATTGCGCATGTCTTTCAGTAAAGAAATCTGAGAAGAAAAAGAAATGCAAAGACTCGCCACACAAGTTCAAGATCAAGGTAAATATCTAACTACCTCTAACCCAGTGGTCTGGTTCACATGGGTTATACCTTATAGTTGGATTAATATACTTGGAACTACAGTGTTTTCATTATAAATTGTAAGCCATTTTTAACCCCCCCCCCCCCCCCCCCCCCCCCCCGTCGTCGTCAAACAGAATTCCACAAAGAAGAAATCTGCTAAGAAAGACCCATTGTCGGAGTCCTCTCTCCAGACCAGCCAGCCCCCGCCTGCCTCTGCCTCGCTAGTCCCAGCAGTAGTAACAAAAGGCCTGCCTCCTCTAGAGCTACTCACGTCTCCCCCAGGTAGCAAACGTTTGTTGCCTTGACATTGTGTTAGTGTGTTGGCTATTAAGGAACATAATGGACAACCATGCCAAGTTCTGTAACACTGTCTTTTGATTATTACTTTTTTAAAGGTTGTTGACAAATCCGTACTAGCAGCCCTAGCTATGGAAATACAATTTCCCCTGTAAAACAGCAGGTTTTAAGCCCATGGAAGTCTAAGACTGGACCGAGGCCCTTGTGGAAATCACATAATGAGAAGCTTGTATTGTTTGGATTAGAGATGGAAAAAGCTGGATTGCCTGGTCATTTCTCTGGGCCGTGTTGCTCTGTCTCATGGGATGTGATGTTTAGTTGAGTTTAATCAGGAGGTCCGATTAGGGACAGACGCCTACAACCTTTACTCATTATTTCTCTTGAATCTCCCCCTCTCCTTCCTTCCACTCTCAGCCTTACACAGCCGCCTGCCTCCGCAGCCTTCAAGACCAAGTGCCAAAGCAGCCCCACTACCTCGCAAAAACATGGTGGCCCCCCTGCAGCTCACTGACAGTCAGCCCCAACAACAGCAGGACCCCCTTGCCCCCTCTGAGAGCCCCACTACTCCCTCTCTCACTCCCCCTTCTTCCTGTGACCCCACTCTTAGTCTGCCCACAGACCCACTCAACACAACAGCTGCACTCACACACAAACCTCCCTCCAGCCTGCTCTGTTCCCGCCAAACCCCTCCCTCTCCCCTAGCACTCCTCCCCTCTCCTCGGTGTCAATCATTAGCCCAGACACAGGAGATGAAAACTGGGCCAACTGATAGGGCACAACAGGAAGGTAAGGGCTCTTCAGTCAGCTTAGCATCCCCCCTAGCTTTTAGCATGTCCCCTCCACTGCGTGCTGCATGCTTCTCAACCCATAGCTGCTAAGGTCTGTGTCGCTGTAGCCCTGGCTGCGTGTCTCATCCTGCTCCTCAACTGCCTGCCTGCCGGCTTACATCCATAGTGTTTGTGTCTGTCTGTGTGGAGAATAAGGCCCTGCTTTGTTTTTCTCCCGTCCATCAGGTCTGTCTGCGATGCCTACCCCTCTGACCTCTCCTGCTGCAGTTTTACTACAGGCTGCTGATGGCAGATATGAGGTATGCTCTCATCTTCCTGTTGTTGATGGATGAATTGTGACGTTAGATTAAAACACTTTAAATGTCTCCGTTCTTGGCATTTATAAATATTGCCAGAGTTGATTGGTATATTTTCTTTGACGGTAATTTAATTAGAATCGATACAAGTCTACAGAGTGCTTTGTGTTGCAAATGATGTGTTTTTCATTGGCCAAATCTTTCAGGGGTGGAGAGAGCCGGTTGATTGTGTGAAATAGCATTGGCCTTAGCCCTGGAAGTGGTAATGGAGGTATAATACTCTAAATCTCACTTTGCGGTAGCAGCAGCCGTGCCCAGTGCTGTTGTCCCCTCTACAAGACAGCCCATTACAGCCAGTGAAGGATGACGGGAGGCCCTCTGAAGCACTGGGAGAGACCCACTCCAGGATTCTGCAGAAACAGCCTTGTAAGCAGAACTCTGTGGGTTTGGAAACATTTTTGTGTATGGAAATGTCTGCAAATAAATTACAAATAAAAACATATTTTTAATGGACTGAATATATTTTCTCTGCCTCCCCAGATCCCAGACACTCTGATGGTGTGTTTGATGGTGGAAACACCAGCCTCTCTCATCCAGCTAATAAACCCACCGCAGATGGAAAAAGCACACCCGCCAAAAAGGTAAGGTAATGTAACTGAAACGCAGCACTAGCACAATGAATTACTTGAAATATACTGTCTGCATGCCCTTCGGAAGCATTTGTATTTGTCTAAAAAATGTGACACTTCATTTGTGAAACTATCCTGTATAGGATATTGTCCTGAAGAACGCAGACTCCTGGGCTAGTTTGGGGAAGATGGCCATTTCCACTCCCTCCACGGTGAAGTCTTCAAAGGAGAGCTTTGATAAGTTCCGCAGGGCAGCCATTGAGAAGGAGGAGAGAGGGAGAGCTCTCACTCTAAAGAGGACTCAGATGAAGGCTTCAGGGAAGAGAAGGTACTTATTCATCCAGCCAATCTTTTTTTTTTTTTTGGTCTTTTCTTATCAGTTGTGTATCTCGTAGGTAATGCTGCTTCACCGAAACTCCTCCAATAAAGTAGCTTTCTATTAATATGTGAGTGGTACCTGATGAGCCAGCTAAAAGTGTTGTGTTTTCAGCCTGACCATGCCAGTATCGTTGCCAGTGGCAGTACCCGTGCCACCTAGAGCTGCGGAACCAGAGCACCTGCTATGTAGAACTCCGGCGCCAGAGCCAGCAGAGATCCCCATGCCGACGGAGCCAATAGTGGAGCCTCAGCCTCCTAAAGCTCCAGAGCCCCTGATAGAGGAGCCTCCAGCGGCTGCCTCAACCCAACCTCCGCCCTTCACTACCCAGACCTCTGTAGACAGAGAGAGGGAGATGGCCCGCAGGAGAGAACAGGAGCGACGCAGACGAGAGGCTGTACGTTCCTTTACTTCACTTTGTCTTAATTTGTTTTATTGTGCCGGTCATTCTTCTGTTCCTTGTTGTAGTTTTATCCAGACTATAATAAAACGTCTTACCTTTACTCCCTCAGATGTCTGGTGTCATTGACATGACAATGCAGAGTGACATCATGGCAACATTTGAGAAGAACCTGGACTAAAATAAAATGGCAGTAGACCATGCAGCTGGTGACTGACGTCTGTCTTCTGTTGTTGTTGGACAATAAATAATAGAGGTTGTTTTAGTAAACGACACCCTAGGCGCCTTCTCTCCCTCGACACTGGCTGTCTGAACCAACCACGCTGCATCTAGATGACGGAAACGGGTCATTATGTCTGTGTCCCAAATGACATCCTATCCCCTATATAGTGTACTACTTTTGGGCCTGATTGGCCCTGGTCGAACGTAATACACAAAAAAAATGGAATAGAGTGCAATTTGGGATGCAGGCTATTATTATCCTTAACAGGAGAAGCATGTACTGTAGCATGGCAACCTCACACGACATAACCCCAGTACATTTTAGTATTGTTGTAAGAAGATGCTGTAAAATATTGATATTGCAAAAAATATACAGTACCAGTCAAAGTTTGGGGACCTACTCATTCAAGGGTTTTTCTTTATTTTTACTAATATTCTACATTGTAGAATTATAGAGAAGACATCAAAATTATGAAACAACACATAAAAAAGTGTTAAACAAATCAAAATATATTTGAGATTCTTCAAAGTAGCCACCCTTTGCCTTGATGACAGTTTTGCACACTCCTGGCGTTCTCTCAACCAACTTCACGAGGAATGCTTTTCCAGAAGTCTTGAAGGAGTTCCCACATATGCTGAGCATTTGTTGGCTGCTTTTCCTTCACTCTTCACTCTCATCCCAAACCATCTCAATTGGGTTGAGGTCGGGTGATTGTGGAGGCCAGGTCATCTGTTGCAGCACTCCATCACTCTCTTTCTTGGTCAAATAGCCCTTACACTGCCTGGAGGTGTGTGTTGGGTAATTGTCCTGTTGAAAAATAAATGATAGTCCCACTAAGTGCAAACCAGATCGGATGGTGTATCGCTGCAGAATTCTGTGGTAGCCATGCTGGTTAAGTGTGCCTTAATCTAAATCAGTGTCACCGGCAAGCACCCCCCCCACATCACACCTCCTTTTCCATGTTTCACGGTGGGAACCACACATGCGAAGATCATCCGTTCACCTACTCTGCGTCTCACGGAGACACAATGGTTGGAACCAAAAATCGCACATTTGACTCATCAGACTAAATAACAGATTTCACCCGGTCTAATGTCCATTGCTCGTGTTTCTTGGCCCAAGCAAGTTATTTCTTATTGGTGTCCTTTTAGTAGTGGTTCCTTTGCAGCTATGAAGGCCTGATTCACGCAGTCTCCTCTGAACAGTTGATGCGTCTTTGCGACTGCACTTGAATACACTACCAAAGTTCTTAATTTTCCAGATTGACTGACCTTCATGTCTTAAAGTAATGATGACGTGTTGTTTCGCTTTGTTATTTGAGCTGTTCTTTCCATAATATGGACCCAGTCTTAGCCCTATTTGGTAAATCTTCTGTATTCCAACCATACCTTGTCACAACACAACTGCTTGGCTCAAATGCATTAAGGAGGAAAGAAATTCCACAAATTAACTTTTAACAAGGCACACCTGTTATTTGAAATGCATTCCAAGTGACTACCTCATGAATCTGGTTGAGAGAATGCCAAGAGTGTGCAAAGCTGTCATCAAGGCAAAGGGTGGCTACTTTTTGAAGAATCTCAAATCTAAAATAAATTTTGATTAAATACTTTGGTTTCTACATGATTCCATATGTGTTATTTCATAGCTTTGTCTTCTACAATGTAGCAAATAGTAAAAACAAAGAAACCCTGGAATGAGTAGGTGTCCAAACTTTTGACTGATTGTGTGTGGTATATACTCAGCAAAAAAAGAAATGTCCTCTCACTGTCAACTGCGTTTATTTTCAGCAAACGTAACGTGTAAATATTTGTATGAACATAAGATTCAACAACTGAGACATAAACTGAATAAGTTCCACAGACATGTGACTAACAGAAATTGAATAATGTGTCCCTGAACAAAGGGGGAGTCAAAAGTAAGTCAGTATCTGGTGTGGCCACCAGCTGCATTAAGTACTGCAGTGCATCTACTCCTCATGGACTCCACCAGATTTGCCAGTTATTGCTGTGTGACGTTACCCCGCTCTTCCACCAAGGCACCTGCAAGTTCCTGGACATGTCTGGGGGGAATGGCCCTAGCCCTCACCCTCCGATCCAACAGGTCCCAAATGTGCTCAATGGGATTGAGATCCGGGCTCTTCGCTGGCCATGGCAGAACACTGACATTCCTGTCTTGCAGGAAATCACGCACAGAACGATCAGTATGGCTGGTGGCATTGTCATGCTAGAGGGTCATGTCAGGATGAGCCTGCAGGAAGGGTACCACACGAGGGAGGAGGATGTCTTCCCTGTAACGCACAGCATTGATTGCCTGCAATGACAACAATTTCAGTCCGATGATGCTGTGACACACCGCCCCAGACCACAACGGACACTCCACCTCCAATTCGATCCCGCTCCAGAGTACAGGCCTCTGTGTAACGCTAATTTCTTTGACGATAAGCGCGAATCCGACCATCACCTCTGGTGAGACAAAACCGTGACTCGTCAGTGAAGAGCACTTTTTGCCAGTCCTGTCTGGTCCAGCGACGGTGGGTATGTGCCCATAGGCGACGTTGTTGCCGGTGATGTCTGGTGAGGACCTGCCTTACAACAGGCCTACAAGCCCTCAGTCCAGCCTCTCTCAGCCTATTGCGGACAGTCTGAGCACTGATGGAGGGATTGTGCGTTCCTGGTGTAACTCGGGCAGCTGTTGTTGCCATCCTGTACCTGTCCCGCAGGTGTGATGTTCGGATGTACCGATTCTGTGCAGGGGTTACGCATGGTCTCCCACTGAGGACAATCAGCTGTCAGTCCTGTCTCCCTGTAGCGCTGTCTTTGGCGTCTCACAGTACGGACATAGCAATTTTTTGCTTGGCCACATCTGCAGTCCTCATGCCTCCTTGCAGCATGCCTAAGGTACGTTCACGCAGATGAGCAGGGACCCTGGGCAGCTTTCTTTTGGTGTTTTTCAGAGTCAGTAAAAAGGCCTCTTTAGTGTCCAAAGTTTTCATAACTGTGACCTTAATTGCCTACCGTCTGGAAGCTGTTAGTGTCTTAACTACAGTTCCACAGGTGCATGTTCATTAATTGTTTATGGTTCACTGAACAAGTGTGGGAAACAGTGTTTAAACCCTTTACAATGAAGATCTGTGAAGTTATTTGGATTTTTCAAATTATCTTTGAAAGATAGGGTCCTGAAAAAGGGATGTTTTCTTTTTTTTGCTGAGTCATACATACATACATACACACACACACTTTACGGACCATATATAGATGGAATTGGACTTTTTGTACTTGTGATGGTTTGTTTTGTAAATACCAGCTGCACTGAAGTGATGCTTAACTCTTAGAGAAAGAAGAGTAAAAAATTAAGAGCTGTTGAACATTTTTCCACCAACATGTTGAGTACTATTTTCCTTTTCACCTAGCTTGCGTCACAAATGGCACCCTATTGCCCTTCTGATCAGAGCACTATATACAGAATAGGGTGCCATTTCGGACAGTTGACTTGGTGAGTCCTCCCATGTACACTAGAGGAGGCTGATGGGAGGAGCTATAGCAGGATGGACTCATTGTAATTGCTGGAATGGAATAAATTGAACGGTAAACATATGGAAAACACATGTTTGACTTCCATTTATTCCATTCCAGCCATTACAATGAGCCTGTCCTCCTATAGCTCCCCCCACCAGCCTCATCTGGTGTTCACATCAACCTGTTTACACGCTTATTAACGTTCCAACTTTTTGACTTGGCTGAAATGCAAAACCTGACTTTTTTTTTGGGGGGGGGGGCTTCACTCCAATAGTAATACTATTATGTATACCATGTACTGTATAGTTTATCTCCAGTTCTTTACTCCATGTCATTCATAGTCAATTCTGCAACTTTTTGTGGAAAAATATTCAATATGATGCTCTGAGCTATACTGTACATGTCATTTTTGACTTATTTGGGAACAGATTTTTTTTTATACTTAATGTGTGTACATAAAATATTTGTCTGTATAGAAATATACTTAGAATTTTATTACACAGAGGAGGCTGGGGGTGTCGGTCTTCAAATGCTGGACTTATTTAAAACTACACTTTACCTTGTTTAGGTGCCATGTATAGTGGTGTGCTTAGGAAACTTTAGGCATTGTTGGTGCCTATATTGTGTTGGTTTTTTCAAATGAGATCCAACCCTGACATTTTTTTGGGGCAGACATACTTTAATGTTGTTTTTATCCTATCTGTTCTGCAGTGGGTATTTTTTTTCTTCACTTTGACATGAACTGCAGCACTTTATTCTGTATCTTGTGGTATGAGTGCATGTCATACCATATAGAGAAAGAACTAATATCATTTTGAGAAAATCACACAAAGCTAAATCATTAAATATTTTTAATTAAAGCACTGTTTATTTTCTGTGTTTAGTGTTGTGATATCATGTGTGATCAGCCAGTCCCATCAAGGGGGATATCTAGAAAGTCTTCATTACAATAAAAAGGTGATAAGTCAATACTGGGGAAAAAGAGTGCGCTCACGGCACTGTATGCAGACCCACACACTTGAATTTGTTAAGTGATGGAGACTTGATAAGACATGCAAGACTCACTACATGCCAATTAAGTGTGTCATTCTTAGCAATATACACAGTATGCAAAACATTAGGGACACCTAATGTTGAGTTACCCCCCCATTTGCCCTCAGACCTGCCTCAATTCGTCAGGGCATAGACTCTGCAAGGTGTCAAGTGTTCCACAAGGAGGCTGGCCCATGTTGACTCCAAAGCTTCCCACAGTTGTGTCAAGTTGGCTAGATGTCCTTTGGGTGGTGGACCATTTTTGATCCACACGGGAAACTTGAATGGAAAAACCCAGCATCATTGCAGTTCTTGACACAAACTGGTGCGCCCGGCACCTACTGCCATACCCTGTTCAAAGGCAATTCAATATTTTGTCTTGCCCATTCACCCTCTGAATAGCACACATACACAATCCATGTCTCAAGGCTTAAAGACAGATTGTCTCCTCCCCTTCATCTCTATTCTACACTGATTGAAGTGGATTTGACATCAATAAGGGATCAGTCATAGTTTAAACCTGGATTCACCTGGTCAGTCTGTCATGGAAAAACAGCAGATGCACTTAATGTTTTGTACACGTGTACAGTTGATGTTGGAAGTTTACATACACCTTAGCCAAATACATTTAAACTTTTTTTCACAATTCCTGACATTTAATCCTAGTACAAATTACCTGTTTTAGGTCAGTTAGGATCACCACTTTATTTTAAGAATGTGAAATGTCAGAATAGTAGAGAGAAATAAATAAAAGCTGAAATAATTCATTCATCACATTCCCAGTGGGTCAGAAGTTTACATACACTCAATTAGTATTTGGTAGCATTGCCTTTAAATTGCTTAACTTGGGTCAAACATTCCAGGTAGCCTTCCACAAGCTTCCCAAAAAAGGTTGGGTGAATTTTGACCCATTCCTCCTGACAGAGCTGGTGTAACTGAGTCAGGTTTGTAGGCCTCCTTGCTTGCACACGCTTTTACAGTTCTGCCCACACATTTTCTATAGGATTGAGGTCAGGGCTTTGTGATGGCCACTCCAATACCTTGACTTTGTTGTCCTTAAGCCATTTTGCCACAACTTTGGAAGTATGCTTAGGGTCATTGACCATTTGGAAGACCCATTTGCAACCAAGCTTTAACTTCCTGACTGATGTCTTGAGATGTTGCTTCAATATATCCACATGATTTTCCTCCCTCATGATGCCATCTATTTTGTGAAGTGCACCATTCCCTCCTGCAGCAAAGCACCCCCACAACATGATGCTGCCACCCCTGTGCTTCACGGTTGGGATGGTGATATTTGGCTTGTTAGCCGCCCTCCCCCTTTTTCCTCCGAACATAATGATGGTCATTATTGCCAAACAGTTCTATTTTTGTTTCATCAGACCAGAAAACATTTCTCAAAAAAAGTACGATCTTTGTCCCCATGTGCAGTTGCAAACCGTAGTCTGGCTTTTTTATGGAGGTTTTGGAGCAGAGGCTTCTTCCTTGCTGAGCGGCCTTTCAGGTTATGTCGATATAGGACTCGTTTTACTGTGGATATAGATACTTATGTACCCGTTTCCTCCATCTTCACAAGGTCCTTTGCTGTTGTTCTGGGATTGATTTGCACTTTTCGCACCAAAGTACGTTCATCTCTAGGAGATAGAACGCGTCTCCTTCCTGAGCGGTATGACGGCTGCGTGGTCCCATGGTGTTTATACTTGCGTACTATTTCTTGTACAGACGAACGTGGTACCTTCAGGCGTTTGGAAATTGCTTCCAAGGATGAATCAGACTTGTGGTCTACAATTTTTTTCTGAGATCTTTGCTGATTTCTTTTGAATTTCCCCCGATGTCAAGCAAAGAGGCACTGAGTTTGAAGGTAGGCCTTGAAATACATCCACAGGTACACCTCCAATTGACTCAAATTATGTCAATTAGCCTATCAGAAGCTTCTAAAGCCATGACATCAGTTTCTGGAATTTTCCCGAGCTGTTTAAAGGCACATTCAATTTAGTGTATGTAAACTTCTGACCCACTGGAATTGTGATACAGGGAATTATAAGTGAAATAATATGTCTGTAAACAATTGTTGGAAAAATTACTTGTGTCATGCACACAATAGATGTCCTAACCGATTTGCCAAAACTATAGTTGGTTAACAAGAAATTTATGGAGTGGTTGAAAAACGAGTTTTAATGACTCCAACCTAAGTGTATGTAAACTTCCGACTTCAACTGTATATAATATCTATGAAATAGTATTTCCGTTTTTTTTACTCATGCACCCAACTGCTGTTGTCCCCAACTGCATGCCAGTATGTTGCAATAATAGCAAAACACTCACTGGGAGTCAGTTCTGTACATTACCCTTTTACTTCCATATACTTCCCATGTCAGCATCCCTCACCCTTGGTTTGATCAATGGATTACAGCCCTTGGGGTCAGAGATTATTTTTACCCTTGAGGCATGAATAACGGTCTTTCACCTTTAATCCCAGAGCGGGTGAGGTGTAAAGATCAGTTTCAGTCAGAAACTCCGTATCTCCTGTTTTGCAGTCTAAACACATGGAAAGGTTTTGTAGGTGACGCGGGGTCTCATATTTTTCCCAGATTAATTTCTAGGAGTTTACAGATTTATACAGCAGAAGTTTCAGTCAACCATCTCGAGCTATAGAACCTTTGTTGTCATCAAACTCACGCGTGAATTCTGATTTGCTGCTCCAATCGTGAACGATTCATTTAGCCGGTTTAGAATAGAACAGGGATCCTCCCTGGTGCGAGTGGCGGACAGACAGTCATGCAGATACACTGTTAGTAGGGCGACACCGGACTACCGGATAACGATGAGCGATATTTCATGATAACCAATTAACAAAATAATAAATAGGTAGCTAGGTAGGTAACGTGAACCGTGGTGTTTTCCGCATTAATGTAAAGATGGCGAGAGTGCTCTATAACTTGCTCATGTTTACAATCGGACTCACGTTGAGGATCCGAGTTTTGGGTTATTGGTCGTTGATATACGGTTATTGTGCCCTTTGCACTGCCGTAGCGCTGCTGAAACTTTGGTGGAACATCATTTTAAGGCCGTCAACAACCTTCCAGTGGGGAATTCGCGAAACACCCCCTGCATGCCTGAACGACACGTCCTTGGGAACGCACTGTTATGTTAGAATAAAGGTAAGGCACCGCAGGTGAAAGGACGCCTATTTGGGATTAGGAATTAGCCTTTTCTGTTCATGAGAGATCTGCATAGGTAATTTTGTATGCGCCTATCTTGCCTGTAGCGTTGAAATCAGAAATAAATCAAAATAGGCCTTCAGGCTACATGCAAATCGTGGGCGCATCTGTTTATTTTTTGGGGCATTTCTGGGAAACGTTATGCAGGTATAAGATGTTCAGTGTAGGTAGGCTACTGTTATTATTGTCTGCGTTCAACTCTGAGGTAGTGCTGGAAAGAGCTCCATAGTAGCAGCAGCAGTTATATTATCCTGTTGTGATTCGTGACAAATATCACGATTTCATGTGAGTACGGAGAATGAAGGTAGGCTAAACTATAAATTCACCTTTTTATTTTTTGTTTAAGTATTTATTTATGAAGACAATATCCCTCGTAGGATCCACATCGCATAAAATGCATACTCATAATAAGAATGTGACAGTTCAGCTGTAAGAATAATCTATGTTACTTGAAATCCAAAGAAACTGTGGGATTTAACTTTGTCAGTAAATTGCCTAGCTACATTTTGCCAGAAAAAAATTAAACTGTGTATCTGGGGATATTAGGATACTGTGATGTTGTTAAATCAGAAATGAGATCATGAAAAAATATGGCTTGGTTGTAGAATCGAAGGACCATTTGAGAGTTAGAGTGATGAAGGATGGACAGAGGATCTCGAAAATCTCTGAGCAAGAAAACTTGGATGAACATAAACTGTGTTTTATTTTCTGGCAATTGTGCTGATATTATGTGCCAAATGTTATGACAACAAATGGCCCATTTGTGAGATTGACTTGATTTCAATAGGCATAGGCTACAGATTAAAATGTGGGTTTATGAATGTAATTACATTTGGAAATGGTTTTCTTGGATATAGCCCCTGATAGGCCTACATCTCAGTCTACAGTAGCCTAGACAAGATGTAGGCAAGATGTAAACTGAACGATTTAGCAGCTTGCTTAGTTCAAATTAACAGACTCATTTATTCAACATGAATAGCGAGGTGATTAAGAGGGCTTGTGTTTCACAATAGCCTGCTGGAATAGGCTAGTGAGGATGGGGGTCAACATTTCAATCACTAAATTAAATATGATGTATATGAACTGAATATGCTTGTCAACAACAGCCAGTGTTTATTTTTTAGATTTTTTTTTACCTGTAGCCTAATCTGACTGCTGTTACTGTCAATCTAATGTGTTCCAACAACTGATAGGAAATTGCGATAGAGCTTTGATCATTTCCAATTTAATTTACTTAACATGTCCATTAATAACTGCATAATAACACTAGTTAAAGGATATTTATTAAATTGGTTTGCCAGCTCCAGGTAGGATACAGAAGTGGAACAAATTGATTTGCAATGACTCCAGTGATGTTGTCATTTCAACGTATTTATTGTATCAAATGGTAGACTACAACGGCATATCAATTAATAGACTAGTTGATGGCCAACAGAGGCAAATGTATAATTCTTCACATTTAGCCTAATGTCAGTTTCATTGAGGACTTTCCACCAATAAAAAGAACCGCGCGAGGGAGTTCCAAAACTTCCATTTCAAATTTCCAAAAGGGCAGCCCCTGAGACCAAGGAACTGAGCATGCATAAAGCACTTAGCTTGATACCGTTTTCTTTAAGTAGTCAACATTAGAATGCAGTGTAGACCACATACAAACGTATCTATGTAATGTGATCTAGTGCTTTGTCTCCATTATTTCTTCATGTGCATCCGTTCTAGCGTATCAATATGTTTTATGGGAAATGGGTTGGAAATAGGTGTCTTCATAATGACAATATAAACAGCCTACCCAAAACTGGTAAAAAGTTGGGAGAAGTGACTCATCCAATAGCTGTACTGCTCTCTTAACACACACAAACACACTCCTTTGACCCTCCCCACCACTCACTCACTCAGCAACAGCCTGCCTCACTGCCTGACAGTCAGCAGCAAGTCACAGTGAAATATATATAATTTTAAGAGAAACCCTGTGTGACATGGCGGGGGCCAGTTTAGGCTGTAAGGCTGTTCTAGAAGATGGGAGCCAACAGGATGCAGTGAAGGCTTGTAAGGCCCCCCAGCAGAGGAGCAGGAGTCATCTTGACCCCCGGCATGGTGTCAGCTGAGGACACCAGGACTGGAGACATCAGGGCTACAGTGGCAGTGCTCGGCAAGGACCCTAGGACTGGATACTTTGGTGACTGGATCCACAAAGCAGCAATGGGTGGTGGCCACCGGACAGGCCGGACCCAGGCAGAGGGCCCAGGTGAAGGCCCCGGATCAGGAGATCAGGCAGCAGCAGGAAGACCAGACAAAGGCCCCGGGACTGCAGATGGCAAGGCCGCAGGTATCAACGAAGGGTTCAGGACCGGAGACCGCAGGGTCGCAGCAGAGCTCAACGAGAGCCTCCGGACTGAAGACGGCGATCCTGCCCGTCAGCGACAGGAGAGGCCCCCAGGACAGGGGCTGAAGTCGGCTGGATCTCCACAGCAGCAACGGGCGGAGATTTCAGGATAGCAACCGGCCGGACCCCCACGTCAGCTACAGGAGAGGGCCGCGCGTCAGGAGCTGAGATCAACTGGATCCCCACAGCAGCGATAGGCAGAGATCTCAGGACAGAGACGGAGAAAAATACCCAAAGGTGGGAGGGAGAAGCTGGAACCCTGGTCCAGAAGAAACTGACTGATTGTTCCCCAGAGCTGTTGACTTGGGGCCTGACAGAGCTAGTGATTTGGTGCCTGACTGGGCTACAGACTGTGAGCTATGGAATGTCATATCTATCAGGACAGAAAGCTCGGGGCCTACTGGGATAGGAAATTGGGGACCTAAATGTTGATTTAGACAGCCCCCCCCCCCCCCCCCCCCCCCCACACACCTCTCTGATTCGGAGGGGTTGGGTTAAATGTGGAAGACCCATTTCGGTTGAATGCATTGTTAGGCAACTGAATAGGTATCCCCTTTCCCTAGGTGATCAGGGAACTGGGGGCTAAGATGCTCTGGACCTACTGAGTCTATTGACTGAGGACCTAGTAGGGCAAAGGGTGAGGTGTCTCCTACGACAGGATACTGAACACCTCGGTCTCTCAAGGCAGGAGCTAGAGGGACACAGTTCGGAGGGGCTAGCAAGAACCCCAAGGCTAAGACCGGCAGGAACTGTAAGCATTTCACTGTAAGGTCTACACCTGTTGTATTCAGCGCACGTGACAAATAAACGTAGATTTGACAGCAGAGACAGACTGAGCTACTGCAGCAGAGACTGGAGGGGTTCCCAGGGAGGGGCAGGGAGACATCTTTGGACAGCAGCAGGCTGGATGTCGAAGGTAAGACTAGGCAGATCCCACCGGGCAGGGACCGGAAAGGTCTGAGTGGCAGGGCTGGACTTGGCGCCTACAGCACCTGCATGCAGTGCTCCCATATTATGGACCAACTGACATTCGGAGGTGTCAGATGGAGTAGGAGTAGGCTTCTCCCTCAAGGTGACTCTGGCAGCTCCTCCATACTTTGAGAGGTCTGTAGGTTTTCCTCCTCGACAACAGTCAGGGATGTGAGGATTTATCTTGGGTCCAGAACAGGGGTCAGCAATACCTCTGTCATTGGAGATGGCGATGGCACCACTGGGTACCAGTTGAGACTGCGACAGCAGCTGGTGGGACAAGGGGTGCTCCCCCAGGGTGAGCTCGACCAGCTCCTCTATCCCTGGAGAAGACTAGAACCGCTGGACCTCGTTCTGGTGCTTCTGTTGCATGACAATCTCTGAGATGATGTCATTGACTTCTTGGACAGCTTGGTGGCACAAGTCCCTGTTCTCCCCCTCTAAGACCTCTTTCAGTTGTTAAAGGAGAGAACTGTTGAAGGACTGGCTGAGCCGGTCATGTGACAACTGGCAGTGTCCATCAGGTTCAGGTAAGTACTGGCGACGGTGATCGGGTGGACTGTAGGAACCTTCCATCTTCCTGACTGCTTCAATAAGCTCATCAATCTCGTCACGCTGGCTGTGTAAACGCAGCCAGCGTTGTCACTGGCGGTCCATGCTCTGCTCAACACTAAAACTTGGTGCAACTTGTCTTCTGAGGAGAACTCACAGTGTCCACTTGTCTTCACCGCAACTCACTGGCTGGAAGCGGGACTTACAACGAGCAAGTGACAGAGAATGTCTCTGGTTAGAAAAAGAAGGGTGATTGACTAAGGGGCTGTCGGGCATTCTAACTAAAATGACAAACTAGGGGGCATGGACACATACCATAACTGACTGCATGACTGTTTTTACAGATACAGTAAACTACAAGAACCAAACAAATGAATTTGCACTTTACTCAATGGTTTGACCATAAAAACAACCTATTCTACAAACCATTAAAACATGAATTTACAATAATTTGAATAAAATTGCCTATAAATGTCATTGACAGATTTCATACTATACAGAATGCTTCATACTGGAATGACCAGAAGGCAGGCCAGGGCTGAGTTTATGCGATGGCTCTGCTCTGTCCCTGTTCTCTCCCTGTTTTACAGCACCATAAAGCACACAGCGATGTTTGAGGATGAGAGTTTTATGTCACAGAGAGTAGACAGTATCTTCGTCCTAAATGACACCATATTCCTTACGTAGTGCACTATATATGGAATAGGGCGAATGCAACTAAGTTGCTCTGGATAACAGCTTCTACTAAATTACTAATTTGGGGCGCAGCCAGAGAGCAGACAGTAACAGCCTATGTGATAGAGGGCAGGGAAGTGATGACACAATATTATAGTGTGTCCCTGGTGAATGACTGACTGATCTGTCCTCTGTCTTTATTCTCAGGAGTCTGGTCTGAGGTTTCACTATGTTGCTGCTGGAGAGCGAGGGAAACCACTCATGCTGTTTTTGCATGGCTTCCCAGAGTTCTGGTAAGACTTTTAGACTACACACTGCATCTGCACATTATATACACATAGGGGCCTGTGTCCCAACCAGGACACAGATTAAGCCTAGTCCTGAACTAATAGTCACTTTCAATAGAAATTCTTAATTGTTCTTGTTTTTTTGTCCAGGAATATCTAGTCTTAATATAGACCAAACAATTATATTGGAATTGCCTGTCAAGTGAAGTTTTGTTCTTTTTATTTGTGTATTTTTATAGTAAGAAAGCATTTTTGAAAGGAGCTCTGTTGTAAACTAACCAACCAGGTCCCCCATGAATCACAGACGCCTTGCAGTAGCCCACTGCCTTATCAACCTCATACAACAGTATTCTATCGTGGGTGTCCTATCAAAAACACATATTTTGACCAATGAGTGAAATAATATGTTATGTAGATACTCCTCTAAGAAAAGCAATGGTCCAAACCACATGTCTCTATCATAGGTTATTGGAGTTTTTACCCTTGTAGGATGGCCGAGATTAGGGTGACTAAATCAATGGCCGGAGGTGGAGAAACAAGTGGTCAAAAATGTGGAAAATAGCTTTGCGTCAGCTAGGCTGGATGCTGTGTGAGAGACAAACTGACATGCTCACCGTTGAACTCATCTTCTTTCTTCTTGAATCCGGAGGACATTAAACAAGAGGTAAAATGGATATCGATTTTGAGACACGACATGTAGTATTTTCATATTTTAGTATGCGCTTTTTATATTAATGTGAAATTCCTGTTCTTTTTTTGAAGATTTCTGAGAAAAACAAGCATATCTTTGTGAAATGTCAACGGAGCACTGAGCGTACCCAACGCTTTTTGTTTTCAAAGCCTTTTATATTTAATTTTGCTCGTGTGATGTTCATTTTGCTTTTTTGCGACCCGCGGACAGAACTTTGCAGAAGGTGTCAAATCGTCGAAAGTCACTGCGAGAAGCGGTAACGTTAGCACTCTGTCAAACAGAGCTCGGCACTTATTGTCGGATGTATTATTTAACGAAATCTGACTTTTTTGATATAATGATATGTTACAGAAAGACCCCACTGAACGATTCGGGAACATGAAGAATCATATTTGTCATGGTAAAATTCCATCTGGGCTGTCACGCCCTGGCCTTAGTATTCTTTGTTTTCTTTATTATTTTAGTTAGGTCAGGGTGTGACATGGGGAATGTTTGTGTTTTGTTGGTTTTGGGTGTTTTTTATGGTAAAGGGGTTGTTGTATAGTATATGGGTTTGTGTGGAGTACATGTGTCTAGTGTTGTCTATGTATGTTTAGTGGTCTAGGAGAGTCTATGGTTGCCTGAATGAGTTCCCAATTAGAGACAGCTGATTTCGGTTGTCTCTGATTGGGAGCCTTATTTAGGGTAGCCATAGGCTCTCATTGGTTGTGGGTAATTGTCTATGTAGAACGTTTGTAGCCTGTGTGTGTATGTGCACAACGTTATTTAGCTTCACGGTCGTTTGTTGTTTTGTATAGTTTGTATTAAGTGTTTCGTGTTTATTTTTCGTCATCTTTTAAAATAAAAGAAGATGGCTTATTTTCCAACTGCTGCGTTTTGGTCCGTCAATCCGCCACACGATCGTGACAGAATTACTCACCATTATAGGACCAAGCGGCATGGAAAGCGGCAACAGGACCTACCTACACAGGATTCATGGACATGGGAGGAGATACTGGATGGTAAGGGGCCGTGGGCTCAACCGGGAGAATATCGCCTTCCTCGTGAAGAGCTGGAGGCAGCTAAAGCCAAGAGGAGGCGATATGAGGAGGCAGCACGGAGACAAGGCTGGAAACCCGTGAGTACAACCCAAAAATTTCTTGGGGGGGGCCTTAAAGGGAGTGTGGCGAAGTCAGGTAGGAAACCTGCGCCTACTCCCTGTACTTACCGTGGAGAGCGAGAGTACGGGCAGACACCGTGTTACGCAGTAGAGCGCACGGTGTCTCCTGTACGCGTGCATAGCCCGGTTCGGTACATTTCAGCTCCACGTATCGGCCGGGCTAGACTGAGCGTTGAGCCGTATGTCATGAAGCCGGCCCAACGCATCTGGTCACCAGTGCGTCTCCTCGGGCCGGCGTACATGGCACCAGCCTTACGCATGGTGTCCCCGGTTCGCCTACATAGGCCGGTGCGGGTTATTCCACCTCCCCGCACTGGTCAGGCGACGAGGAGCATACAACCAGGTAAGGTTGGGCAGGCTCGGCGTTCAAGGGAGCCAGTACGCCTGCACGGTCCGGTATTTCCGGCGCCACCTCCCCGCCCCAACCCAGTACCACCAGTGCCTCCTCCACGCACTAGCTATATGGTGCGTGTCTCCAGCCCTTTACCACCAGTGTCTAAACCACGCACCAAGCCTCCTGTGTGTCCCCAGAGTCCTGTGCGTCCTGTTGCTGCTCCCCGCACTAGCCCTGAGATGCGTGTCCCCAGCCCGGTGCCACCAGTCCCGGCACCACGCACCAGGCCTACAGTGCGCCTCAGCCGGCAGGAGTCTGCCGTCTGCACAGCGATGACTGAACTGCCCGTCTGCCAAGCGCCATCTGAGCCATCCGTCTCCCCAGCGCCATCTGAGCCATCCGTCTCCCCAGCGCCATCTGAGCCATCCGTCTGCAATGAGCCTGCAAAGCCGCCCGTCTGCCATGAGCCTGCAAAGCCGCCCGCCAGACAGGAGCCGCTAGAGCCGTCCGCCAGACAGGAGCCGCTAGAGCCGTCCGCCAGACAGGAGCCGCTAGAGCCGTCCGCCAGACAGGAGCCGCTAGAGCCGCCAGCCAGACAGGAGCCGCTAGAGCCGCCAGCCAGACAGGAGCCGCTAGAGCCGTCCGTCAGACAGGATCCGCCAGAGCCGCCAACCAGACAGGATCTGCCAGAGCCGCCAACCAGACAGGATCTGCCAGAGCCGCCAACCAGACAGGAGCAGCCAGATCAGTCAGCCAGCCATGAGCAGCCAGATCCGTCAGCCAGCCATGAGCAGCCAGATCCGTCAGCCAGCCATGAGCAGCCAGATCCGTCAGCCAGCCATGAGCAGCCAGATCCGTCAGCTAGCCATGAGCAGCCAGATCCGTCAGCCAGCCATGAGCAGCCAGATCCGTCAGCCAGCCATGAGCAGCCAGATCCGTCAGCCAGCCATGAGCAGCCAGATCCGTCAGCCAGCCATGAGCAGCCAGATCAGTCAGCCAGCCATGAGCAGCCAGATCCGTTAGCCAGCCATGAGCAGCCAGATCTGTCAGCCAGCCATGGGCCGTCCCTCAGTCCGGAGCTGCAGTCCCTCAGTCCGGAGCTGCAGTCCCTCAGTCCGGAGCTGCAGTCCCTCAGTCCGGAGCTGCAGTCCCTCAGTCCGGAGCTGCAGTCCCTCAGTCCGGAGCTGCAGTCCCTCAGTCCGGAGCTGCCATTCCTCAGTCCGGAGCTGCCATTCCTCAGTCCGGAGCTGCCCCTTACCCTGGTGCTGCCCCTTACCCTGGTGCTGCCCCTTGCCCTGGTGCTGCCCCTTACCCTGGTACTGCCCCTTACCCTGGTACTGCCCCTGACCCTGGTACTGCCCCTTAACCTGGTACTGGCCCTTAGTCCGGAGCTGTCCCTTAGTCCGGAACTGCCCCTTAATGCAATGGGGTTAATGTGGAGAGGGGTCATTTTGAAGAAGCTAAGGAGGTGGTTAGGGACTGTGGTGACGTGGGGACCACGACCAGAGCCGGAGCCGCCACCGTGGATGGAAGCCCACCCAGACCCTCCCCTAGACTGTGTAATGGTGCGCCCGGAGTTCGCACCTTAAGGGGGGGGTTATGTCACGCCCTGGCCTTAGTATTCTTTGTTTTCTTTATTATTTTAGTTAGGTCAGGGTGTGACATGGGGAATGTTTGTGTTTTGTTGGTTTTGGGTGTTTTTTATGGTAAAGGGGTTGTTGTATAGTATATGGGTTTGTGTGGAGTACATGTGTCTAGTGTTGTCTATGTATGTTTAGTGGTCTAGGAGAGTCTATGGTTGCCTGAATGAGTTCCCAATTAGAGACAGCTGATTTCGGTTGTCTCTGATTGGGAGCCTTATTTAGGGTAGCCATAGGCTCTCATTGGTTGTGGGTAATTGTCTATGTAGAACGTTTGTAGCCTGTGTGTGTATGTGCACAATGTTATTTAGCTTCACGGTCGTTTGTTGTTTTGTATAGTTTGTATTAAGTGTTTCGTGTTTATTTTTCGTCATCTTTTAAAATAAAAGAAGATGGCTTATTTTCCAACTGCTGCGTTTTGGTCCGTCAATCCGCCACACGATCGTGACATGGGCAGAGTGAGTGGACACCCTACTCAATTATGTAACCAACGCTTTGATAATCTCTTCTCTACTGTACATTGCTACTGCATCATAAGAACATATCTTAGTTGAAGTCTTCATACTACAGTATGGCCTGTATGGCTCAGATGGTAGAGCCTGGTGCTTGCACTGGCAGGGTTGTCGGTTCGATTCCCGTGCCACCCAGTCGTAAAATGTTTGCACACATGACTGTAAGTTGCTTTGGATAAAAGTGTCTGCTAAATGGCATATATGTTATACAGTGAGCTCCAAAAGTATTAGGACAGTCTTTTGTTGTTTTGGCTCTGTACTCCAGCACTTTGGATTTGAATTGATACAATGACTGAGATTAAAGTGCAGACTGGAAGTTTTAATTTGAGGGGGTTTTCATCCATATCGGGTGAACCGTTTTGAAATTACAGCACTTTTTGTACATAAACCAAAAGTATTGGGACAAATTCATTGATGTTTATTAAAGTAGTCAAAAGTTGAGTATTTGGTCCCAGATTCCAACAGTAGCATGCAATGATTACATCAAGCTTGTGACTACAAAATTTGTTTTGGTTGTTTTTCAGATTATTTTGTGCCCAATTGAAATGAATGGTCAATAATGTATTGTGTAATTTTGTCGTCACTTTTATTGTAAATAACAATAGAATTTATTTCTAAACACTTCTACATTCATTTGGATGCAACCAAGATTACGGATAGTTCTGAATGAATAGTGAATAATAATGAGTGAGAAAGTTAGACGCACAAATATCATAGCCGCCCCCACAAATGCTAATCTCCCCTGTTATTGTAGTGGTAGTGGTGAGAGGTTAGCATGTCTTGGGGATATGATATTTGTGTGCTGAACTTTGTCACTCATCATTATTCACTAAATATCATTCCCCCAAGACATAATAACCTCTCACCATTACCATAACAGGCGAGTTTAGCATTACTAAACCTTTAACCACTTTAATACACAAGTGAATTTGTCCTAATACTTTTGGTCTCCTGAAACAGGGGGGACTATGTACAAAAAGTTCTCTAATTTCTAAAGGGTTCACCCGATTTATGGATGTAAATTAAATTGAATCATTTCCAATCCAAAGTACAGAGCCAAAACAACAAAACATTTGTCACTGTCCCAATACTTTTGGAGCTCACTGTGTATTATTAATGAACGGGTCTTCTTGGGTCTTCTGCCTCACTGCCCATCTACTCTACAGGAATTCATGATGAACTCTGTGTGTATCCCAAATAGAACCCTATTCCGTATATAGTGCACTACTTTTGACCAGAGCCCTATGGGCACTGGCCTTTTGGGATGCGACCTCTATCTCTGCCTTCCTAGCTGGACAGAAAGACTCTTTTACACTTACAACTTCACCCTCCCAATTATTTCAGTGTTGAGAAAGTGCTAAACCACAGCTTTCCATATCACTCTGAAGAGAGAGAGGGTTGGGGTGTGGGGGGTTGCTGTTCGAGATGGGGTTATGTGGAGGAACTGGAAGTGCCTGTGTTTATTTTAAACCTCTATATTCTGAGAAGTTGGGTTTCTCTGTTCTCGATGTGTGTCCCAAATGGCACCCTATTACCTAGTGCACTACTTTTGACCAGGGCCCATAGGACTCTGGTCAAAAGTAGTGCACTATATAGGGAATAGGGTGTCACTTGGGACACTACCCAGCTCTTATCCTGACTCATCAGAACCCCAGTCAGGCCTTGTAGTCCTCCTCTATGGGGCTTTCAGTTCAGGGGATCCTCGGCCTCCAGTCCACCTCAGACAAGATCTTCCACCAAGAGAGCTTTTCCTCCCTGCTGTGATGACTGTGAGGATTAGAATCGGGATGGAAAAAAAGATCTATTATACAAAGGTGACCTTCACTCAGTTTGGAAGGGAAGAAGGGAAACTGAGTGCCAGTAGAAATAATGCAGTTAAGGATATATCAACTTTGTAGGTGTATTCAAAAGAGAAACACGGTTTATCTGTGAGTGGTTTTTCAACTGTGTGCGCTCTACTGAATGTCGTCTTTTGATTGCAGTAGTAAAGATAGGGTTTAGTTATGAAATATTGTTCTGTGTGTGACTTTCCCATGTCATTAAGACAAAGATGGTTCTTGTCTTAATGTCTCTCTCTGTCTCTTTCAACCTCTCTCTCGCTCTCTCTCTCTGGGATGTCTGTCCATCTCCCTCCAGGTTTTCCTGGCGACACCAGCTGCGTGAGTTTAAGAGTGAATTCCGCGTGGTGGCCGTTGACATGCGAGGCTACGGGGAGTCTGACTTGCCGTCATCCACAGAGAGCTACCGCTTTGACTACCTGGTTACCGACGTCAAGGACATTGTGGAATACCTAGGTAAGAGAGGAGAGTGGACGAACAAATCTTATATAAATTCTTTCATTAGTTTAATTAGTTTATACACAAAAACATAAGAAGACAGGTGTATGTTGTATATATGATGGAAGATGAAACAAAACATGCCCAATCTGATTCAGGGATGAACACTTTAGGGACCATTACTACCCGTATTATGAAACATCACTCCATGGGGACAAAGCGAGAGGGTGACACGGCCTGGTGTCCTGAGCTGAGTCAAAGTTTCTCATTGTAGCTATACTGTGTGGATTGGACAGCCTGTGAAAACCCCGTGGGCCCACAACACAGCAGGACATGACAGGCTTCCTCTGACTCATGTTGACTGACTATGGGTAGTCGTGCTGATACAGAACGCGCGCACGCACACACATACACACTACAGACCTGGCAGCACGGAGCACACTTACTCTGTGAAACAGGAAGCTTTCATAGACCTGGGGGCCTCTACGTAAGACCAGTGTCCCTCACCTTGTGTCAGGCTGATATTTCAAATAGCAGTACAACTGACAATATTATTTAATTTACATGGAAAATGTCAATTTTTACAACAAACAAGATGAGCTATGGTCACAGTATATTATATTCATCATGCAAGACTCCTGCCCAAAACATAATCTGTTGGACTTGCACACCAGACTGGCTCAGTTGTTTCCAATAACCTTCCTAAGAAGATGACTAATACGCTGAATAATCAGGCATCACGTTGTTTTCACTGTACACTGCAGGACGATTGTTCTTCTTCAAGAGGTATATTACATTTACATTTAAGTCATTTAGCAGACGCTCTTATCCAGAGCGACTCACAAATTGGAAAGTTCCTACATATTTATCCTGGTCCCCCCATGGGAATTGAACCCTGGTCCCCCGTGGGAATTGAACCCACAACCCTGGCGTTGCAAGCGCCATGCTCTACCGACTGAGCCACACGGGACCTATATATCTTGGCAAGAAGGCTCGGCTGATGGAAGGCCAGTGAAATGGTGCTGGACACGCGCACTCAGACTCTCCTCCATTTCTCCTCAGGTTACAACAGATGTTACCTGGTCGGCCATGATTGGGGAGGAACCATCGCTTGGCTGTTCGCCATCCACTACCCTGAGATGGTGACCAAGCTCATCGTCCTAAACTGCCCCCATCCCTCTGTCTTCACCGGTAGGTCCTAAACGGCCCCCCGTCCCTCTGTGTTCACTGATAGGTCATCAAACTGCCCCCATCTATCTGTCTTCACTGGTAGGTCATTGTCCGTGCAGGCCCAGCCAATAAGTGACATATGCAGCCACTTAGGGCCCCGCAGCTGCTAGGAAGCCCTCGACCCCAAAAAAAGACCTGGTTAGGGTACCTCTGCATTCACTGGTACGGGACCGAACTACCCCCACCCCTCTGTATGCACTAGTATGTCATCACAATCCAAACTCATCGTCCTAAACTGCTCCAATCCCTCTGTAATTACTGGTACGTCCCTCTGTGTTCAAGTTGAAGTTTCAACTTTAGTGCCCCAGAGGGAAATTTGTTTTGCAGAAATAGTCAAACATAAAAGACATAACAAAATACATTGACAAATGACATGGACTACATAGGTGAATACATAGGTGGGTACACTGAATGCAATAGACTGAATACACTAATCGACTAGTCCCTGACCACGTCATTGTCCTGAACTGCCCTCATCCCTCACTGATACGTCATCACCATCCTTAGATAAACAACAGATGAAACGACCTACTGTATGTCACTAGTACAATTACTAGTTCAATATGAATGGAGAGAAACCTCTTCCTCCTCGTTCTAATTAGAGAAAATATGTTTGGCTCTGGGGTTATTACCATGATTACCATCTTTAATTATAAGGTGTTATAACCTCGAAGTGTTTACTCCATTCATCTAGTAGCTCCTCAGTCTCCTTCCTTAAGGGGGAGATGGAGGAGGTAATTATAGAGTAATGCTTTAACATGTAGTTGGGGCAGCTGGGCTGGAGGAGAGGACATGGGTGAAGAGGATACAGTGCATTCGGAAAGTATACAGACGCCTTGACCTTTTCCACATTTTCCACACTCTAAAATTGATTAAATAGTGTTTTTCCTCATCAATCTACACACAATACCCCATTATGACAATGCAAAAACAGGTTTGTATACATTTTTGCATATGTATTAAAAATTGAAATATTACATTTGCATAAGTATTCAAACCCTTTCCTCAGTACTTTGTTGAAGCACCTTTGGCAGCGATTACTGCTTTGAGTCTTCTTTGGTATTACACTACAAGCTTGGCACACCTGTATTTGGGGGAGTTTCTTCCATTCTTCTCTGCAGATGCTCTCAAGCTCTGTCATGTTGGATGGGGAGCGTCGCTGCACAGCTATTTGTAGGTATTTCCAGAGATCGGGTTCAAGTCTGGGCACTGGCTAGGCCACTGAAGGACATTCAGAGACTTGTCCCGAAGCCACTCCTGCATTGTCTTGGCTGTGTGCTTAGGGTCGTTGTCCTGTTGGAAGGTGAGCCTTCGCCTCAGTCAGGTCCTGAGTGCTCTGGAGCAGGTTTTCGTCACGGATCTCTGTACTTTTCTCCGTTCATCTTTCCCTCAATCGTGACTAGTCTCCCAGTCCCTGCCGCTGAAAAACATCCCCACAACATGATGCTGCCACCAACAAATCAAATCAAATTTTATTGGTCACATATACATATTTAGATGTTATTGCAGGTGTAGCGAAATGCTTGTGTTTCTAGCTTCAATAGTGCAGTTATATCTAAGAATTCACAACAATACAATACAACATGCTTCACCGTAGGTATGACGCCAGGTTTCCTCCAGACGTGACGCTTGGCATTCAGGCCAAAGAGTTTAATCTTGGTTTCATCAGACCAGGGTATCTTGGCAAACTCCAAGCGGGCTGTCATGTGCCTTTTATTGAGGAGTGGCTTCCGTCTGGCCACTCTACCATAAAGACCTGATTGGTAGAGTGTTGCATAGATGGTTGTCCTTCTGAAAGGTTCTCCCATCTCCACAGAGGAACTCGAGCTCTGTCAGAGTGACCATCGGGTTCTTGGTCACCGACCTGACCAAGGCCTTTCTCCCCCGATTGCTCAGTTAGGTCTAGGAAGAGTCTTGGTGGTTCCAAACTTCTTCCATTTAAGAATGATGGAGGCCACTGTGTTCTTGGACCTTCAATGCTGCAGAAATGTTTTGGTAACCTTCCCCAGATCTGTGCCTCAACACAATCCTGTCTCAGAACTGTACGGACAATTACTTCGACATCATGGCTTGGTTTTTGCTCTGACATGCACTGTCGACTGTGTTACCTTATATAGACAGGTGTTTTTTTCAAATCATGTCCAATCAATTGAATTTACCACAAGTGGACTCCAATCAAGTTGTAGAAACATCTCAAGGATGATCAATGGAAACAGGATGCACCTGAACTCAATTTTGAGTCTCATAGCAAAGGGTCTGAATACTTATGTAAATAATGTATTTTTGTTTTTAGCAAAAAAAAAACATTTAAAAACTGTTTCGCTTTGTCATTATGGGGTATTGTGTGTAGATGAGGGGGGAAAGTATTTAATCCATTTTGGAGTAAGGTTGTAAAGCAACAAAATGTGGAAAAAGTCAAGGGGTCTGAATACTTTCCGAATGCATTGCACTGTAGAGTGGAGGTTACTGACCGACAGCCCATCCACAGCCCTTCTCTGTCCCTTGCAAATGCACCGTGCTGCATTTGTGTCTTGCCTAAATTACACACTTGCAAGGTGCCAACGTCCATACTTGCATGCCATAGATGCCAAAACCATTGTTTTGTGTTATGCAAGTGTTTATTCTGGAAGGCCTCACTCTTGATTTCTTCTCATCCTCTTTTTTTGACGTTGCATTCTTTCCCTTCTCTTCTATTCTTCTCTCCTGTTCTCCTCTCTCCCTCTCCTCTTTCTACTTCTACTCTATCCATCTCTCTCATCTTCTCTACGCTCCGCTCTCCTCCATGTTTCCAGATTATGCCCTGCGTCATCCCAGCCAGCTGCTCAAATCCAGCTACTTCTTCTTCTTCCAGCTCCCTCGCTTCCCAGAGCTCATGCTCTCAATCAATGATTTTAAGGTGAAGTGTGTGTATGTGTGTGTGTTTGTGCATTGAGGGGTAATGGGTGTTTCTCAAGGAGTCTGTGTATGGCAACAATTTATGAATTGTAGCTATGATATCATTGTAAATGGAGCAAAAAACATTTGCTACAATTGTTTTTTGTTATTAGCGAAAATGCGATTGTTCTTCCTGGTAGCTATCATTAATAGACATGTCTAACAATTATTGACTGTGCAACATAGAAGGTGATCAAATTGATCAGGCCTAAAAAATAAATAAATCATGCATTCCCATTTTTACTTTGTTCCAAATTATAGGTAGAGTAACAGCAGTAAATCATTGTGTTGTGCCTAAGTCCTTCTCAGTTGAGTGTAGGTCATCTCGCAGTAGTCAACACAACAACCATCCCATTTATAGTAACTCTGATCGTCTGATCTGTATTACTGTGACGGTGACATAAGGGACCTTGTCTGTGAGTGCCATCCAGATCAAATCACACCTTGAGCGCATCCACACACACACACACACACACACACACACACACACACACACACACACACACACAGTTACTCACCCACCTAGTGTGTCTTTCTGTCCCCTCTGTATTATAGGCGCTGAAGGGCCTGTTCACCAGCCGTAGTACAGGGATTGGGAGGAAGGGTCGGTGGCTCACTGCAGAGGACATGGAGGCCTATCTCTACGCTTTCTCCCAGCCAGGGGCCCTGACCGGGGCCCTCAACTACTACAGGAATGTCTTCAGGTGAGGAAGATTATGAAATGATTCATTAGTGAGCTCTGTATTAGGATGTCTCCCGTGGGCATCCATACTTATGTAGGACATGCACAAAGTGAACATGTCGAAGCTGACCATTGTTGTTGTGCCTCTTCATTTTACCACAAGCGCCCTCTAAAAATGTAAATCATTAGTGCCCTCTTGTGTTGGAAATGATGTTATCTGATACAATAGTATTGTACTTTCAATGTGTTCCTCTTGTGGAAACTCAGTGGTCTATATAATAAGTTCCCTCACTTGCCAGTGGTACAGCAGTCTGGGAATCAGATGCATGATGAGAAATAAATGGTCTTTGGAATAATGTATTCTGTTTTTTGGTTTGTTTGTTTGTTTTCTATTTGTCTTTGACTCATTACAAGAGTCAACTTAATTTAGTCAATGTAATTTCTCTCTTGCTCTTTCTCTCGCACACACACACACACACACACACACACACACACACACACACACTGTCTTGTATAACTAACCTTATGGGGATACACAATTCAGTCCCATTCAAAATCCTGGTTTCCCTAACCCTTACTTTAACTCTAACTTTAACCTTAACCCCAAAACCTAACATTAAACCTAACCCTAGCTCCTAACCCTATACCTAATACTAACCTTAACCGTAAACCCCCTAGAAATAGCATTTGACCTTGTGGGGACTTTTTTTCGTTTACTATTCTTGTGGGGACTTCTTGTCCACAAAAGTATAGTTAAACACAAACACACCACACTGACCCATACAAACACGCACAACATCAGAGAGTGCATGTTTTTGACATGGGAACTCAACGTGCATGACTGACTTCACCATCTGCTCTCCTTCCTTAAAGCAGCCAGTCAGTGTCTCTCAAAACAGAACAGAATATTTTGTTCTGCTCGGAAATGTTATAATAAGGATGTCACTGACTTATTATTAATTAGTTTGAGAAATGTGCTCTATAAATAAATTAATCAATTAGCCTCTCCAGAGATTACGACATAGGTTACAAGCACGTACACTATCGTTCAAAAGTTTGGGGTCACTTAGAAATGTCCTTGTTTTTGAAAGAAAAGCAAATGTTTTGTCCATTTTTAAAATAACATAAAATTGATCAGAAATACAGTGTAGACATTTTTTATGTTGTAAATGACTATTGTAGCTGGAAACGGCTGATTTTTAATGGAATATCTACATAGGGGTACAGATGCCCATTATCATCAACCATCAGCCGTTTCCAGCTACAGGAGTCATTTACAACATTAACAATGTCTACACGTTATTTCTAATCAATTTGATGTTATTTTAATGGACAAAATATGTGCTTTTCTTTCAAAAAACAGTACATTTCTAAGTGACCCCAAACTTTTGAACGTATGTAGTGTATGTTTAAAACATGAAAATATAGTACTGTGGGCTAGGCCTACATCATGTGATTGAAGGTCCGCGTTGAACCAGTTTTCTGGTTCTCAGATGCTTTTCAGTTTATTTCCTCAATTTACTTAAATGGAATTGACCTCAACCCATATAAGGTCTCTTGTTAATACTCTCCACAGCTCCCTCCCACTGAGCCAGAATGATGTCAAGTCTCCAGTGTTGTTGTTGTGGGGTGAGAGAGATGCCTTCCTGGAGCAGGAGATGGCTGAGGCGTGCAGGGTCTACATCCGGAACCACTTCCGACTCAACATCATCTCTGGAGCCAGCCACTGGCTACAGCAGGACCAGCCTGACATCGTCAACACACTCATTTGGACCTTCCTCAAAGAGGGAGAGGGGCGCAAAACGCACAGGAACTGAATCTAGCTAGGGGTGCATCCCAAATGGCACTCTATTCCCTTTATAGTGCACAACTTTTGACCAAGGCCTGGGTCAAAAGTAGTGCACTATATAGGGGAATAGGGTGCCATTTGGGATGTAATCCTAGAACGAGGTCTCCTCCCTCTCTCCGTCACTCCCTCCCACCCTCTGTCCCCACCAGCCACTCCTAACACTGGAAGCCTAGAATATGCCTGTGAAAAACCAACCAACATAACGATAATGCAATCATTCTTTAAATCTTTACACATTTCAGATATTTTTTAAGATGTCAAAAGTGAAAGAGGAAAAAAAGCACATTTTATTGAGAGGACACTGAGTAGTACAGTAGTATGTTTGACGCATATTAAATACTTTTCTGCACATGACATCCGCCTTAAAGTTTGTAGGTTACAACATTACAAATGTGTGGCAAAATCTCCGTGTGAGTTTGTATTGTGTGGTGCCTTTTAATGTAATGTTGTATAATGTTTTGCAGCGTTGTAAAGTTGTGCCATGTCTTCTGAGGTTGAGTTGTGGCGTTTGTCTGCTGTATGTGTCACTGGATTGCTCCTCTCACAATCCTTTGGGGTCCCTCTTGTCCCACACCTTGTCTTCGTCCCAAATGGCACCCAATTCCCTATTTAGTGCACACTTTTACAGGGAACAGGGTGTCATTTGGGACGAAGACCCTCTCTATCAGGTAGTGTTGTCTTACTGAAGATATTGTTATTTTTGTTAAAAAAAGACTGTTTGTTCAGTTATTTGAGATTGTTGTTCATTATGAGATTCCTGTATAGAACAACAGTGACGGTTAAATATTGTACACTTTTTTTTTTTTGTATCTATTCCTATCTCTGAAATCCACTGAGCCACATCTGCACCATTTTGTTTTTTTAAGCAGCAAATAAACTATCATGTGAAGCCTGGGGAGCCATTGTCAATCTTTTCAACTGACAGTCCTGACCTACAGATTTACAAATGGACAGATACAACCTGTCCTAATTTGCATGCCTGCTGTCATGCTATGTCATTATAATAGAACAGTGGTCCCAAAATGTTATAGTCCCGTACCCCTTCAAACATTCAACCTCCAGCTGCGTACCCCCTCTAGCACCAGGGTCAACGCACTCTCAAATGTTTTTTTGCCATCATTGTAAGACTGCCACACTATACGATACATTTATTAAACACAAGAATGAGCATGAGTTTTTGTCACAACCCGGCTCGTGAAAAGTGGCAAAGAGCTCCAGGGCACAAATAATAATAGAATAATAATCATTAATTTTGCTCTTATTTAACCATCTTACATATACAACTTTATTTGTTCATTGAAAATTGTGAATCACAATTTTATTTGGCGTACCCACGACGGCATTGGGAATACCTGTACTCGAACATGATTATAGTTATGGAGCATAGCTTGGTTCATGCCACGTTCAAAACCACTGGGAACTCGGAAAAATACTAGGTCAAATCATGACGTCAGTGTTCCTCAGGTCGGAAAGACTGAGCTCTAGAAAGAGGTCTGGGTTTCCTAGTTGCAATTCCGAGTTGGATGACGGTTCAAATCGATTTTCCCAAACAATAATGTCTGGAGTGGAATAGTTTCAAACACGTGGTTTACATGTGTTTATTGCCATTTGCTCTGTTCCAGACATTATTATGAGCCGTCCTCCCCTTAGCAGCCTCATGTGGTATATATACTACGTTAACTGTTTTATTTCAGTTATTTGTTAGGAGAGATCGAATGCAATATTAGCATTTACTACAAACAGTATGACATTTAGGACCCGTTTTCTATTCGCGGATATTAATGTACTTACGGTCAAATACCTCCTTTTGCATACGTCATTGGGGTGGGTAGCACAGTCAGTCGGAGAGCACAGCAAGCGTGCTAATTGCAAATAAATGGAATTGAAATGGTGGCTATTAATTAAAAAATATCTTTGTTTCTGTCGAGTGCTGACGCAAACTCTTACTCAGTGACTGGACCATTTTGAGTTCTTATGGCTGTATGAATCGACAGATATTTTATAGGCTCGTTTTTGGTGATTTTTTAGGAGCTGCCTACTCATTGTTTTTGTTCCTCTGAGATAGATGGCGTCTATTTCAGTGACGTAGGGTAGACATCTAACTGTTTTGACAGCTGAGGAAAACAACTATTATGATATGTTATTATTAATTGTTAATGTAGATATTACTATGCAATTAAAAAGGGTGTGATTTGCGTTTGATAGTCGCAAAGTAAGTCGGAATTTCACGAAATTACAGTTTAAAAAATAATCTGATAGCTAGCTAGCCTATTCTTGAGGTGACATTGAAATAGTGCAGTTAGGATCTCTGAGGTGTCTACTACAAAACTGGATCAATGAGTTAGCCAGGTAACGTAAATTGCCGAACTTAAATTTGTATTTTTTATTTTTTTAGATGAGCTTGAAATGGGCATGGTCTAATTGACTTAACAACCAAAACACATCTACGTTTTGCTTTTTTAATGAGCCAGAATATCGATAGTTATTTCTGATTGTTTATTGAAGTTAGCTCATTGAACCTGCTTGTAGTATACCCCTCCGACCTTTGAGTTATACAAGAAGTTCTTATATGGCTAGGGAAAACGCCTGTGTCTGTTATTCATGAAATTTTAACTGAGTTTTATTACACTTCTTTGTGTTTGATTTTCTCTCCTTCTGTCCCCCTACTTTGAGCCTAGGTGTGATGAACTGCCCCAGTCTTGTGGGTTTTTAGGAGAAACATCAAACTTGTTGTCTGGGAACACATAACTACTATGATCAACACAGAGGCAATACGAGAATTTGAAGCCAAAGGAAGAAAATCCAGAAGCAATCTTAAGAAATGTTTAGCTTCCGCATTGTCTGCAGACCTCAACAGGTAATCATTAACACTGTTTATGGACACAGAACCTCAGCCTATTTTCCAGTGAAGTCTAGTAAAAACCCATTCACATTCACTCTACATAAGGTGTTGTCAGGCAACTGTCAAGAAAGCCCTTATTAGTAAAATACTCCCACACTCATTATCCTATCAAGCAAAAAACGAATTGCAGCCTACAGGGCATTGCACGGTAACAAAGTGACACTGAGACTGATTTTTTACATTAAAATGTATGTCAAACAAAAAACAATGATTGCAAAGTTAAACTTTATGCACAGTGATTACTTTTAACAATTTCCACTGAAGATTTTACAAAACACATTTACCTGACAAATAGTGCAGATTCAAAGTTTGGTAGCAGAATGACAGCACAAACTGCCATTCTGTTACCAAACTTTGTATCTGGAGTCTGTGTCACTGTTTCCGTGGAATTGCCTTACTACAACCAGGGTTGGGGCGAATTCCATTTATTGACCCCAACCCTGACTATGCTCAAGATCAGCGTCACGATTTCCACTAGATAGCACAGCCACAAAGTAAAAATTGTCTATATAAAAAATTATTGAAAACAAAATTTACTTTTGGGTCTTAATTTAACATTAGGTAGGCATAAGGTAAGCAGTGTGGTTTAGGGTCACGGTCAGGTTTAAAATCACATTTTAAGAAGAGACATTTTAGAAATAGGCAGGGTTTATGACTTTATGCCTGAGGTAACTAGTGACGACCTAACTTCACCCTACTCCCCTGACTAAAACAAACGTTTTCCTCCGACTACCTGGTAGTAATAAGAACATTAGTACCCCCTGTTGGCAGGTCAGACACAGTGTTGCTCCTGCTGCTCATGACAACACAAGGGCTCACACACAACAAGGGGTTATGGAAAATGGAACGACAAAGGAACATGATTTCCCATTTAACTCCTCATATCCTGGGTGACCCACTTCCCAGTCACTCTGCTTATCTGCCTGAGGGCTGTAAAATGAAATGGCTACAGCAGCAGTAACACCAGAGCTCATACATACAACCCACTTACTGGCTGTGTCCCAAACTGCACCCTATTCCCTTTATAGTTGCTACTTTTGACCATTTGGGCTCTGGTCAAAAGTAGTGCCCTATAAAGGGAATATGGTGCTATTTGGGGGACACACGTACAACAGCAGCAGTAGCATGCAGTAGGACAGCCACTGCCTTCCCTGGGGGCAATAAAATAGCCCCGTTCCAGTAGGCACAGAGGCTTGTAGCTACAGTAGTACCACAGTTCTTATGGCCCATTTGGCTTGAGGCTGGCTGATTTCTGGGTCACCCACTTCAGTCACAGCAATGTAAGTTAATTTTGGTGGAAAGCGGTACAGGGGCAGAAGGAAGGACCAAGGACTCTGTGCTGCTGAGTTACCCAGATCAAGTCCAGTCAGCTTGAATATATATATAGTTGAGCAGGGTTGTAGGGTTTCTACGGTTGCCTATGACCTCCCTACACTACTAACCATGCTATCCCCTTGATGACCCACCTCCCAAATGTACTCCTTTGCCTCCTAAAATGGTAATGTCTTCAATTAAGAAATGAATTATATCATTGTCCCTATCCTATCCTTGCTCCACTGAAATTATTTTGTGTTGCAATGTGTTTATGTACTGCCAGATGTGAACCACTCCTGTGTTGTGATTTCCCAGGTTGCTGCAGGAGGAGTTAGAGGCAGATGTCAGCCTGTGTACGGTGGGCTCCTGCACCAGCTCTACCCCTCTCCTGGTTCACAGAGCTGTTCTCCTGGCCAGGGCCCCACACATACTGAGGAGGGGTGCTCATCCAGACCCCAAGACCATCCAGCTAAACAACTATGACAGCACGGAGCTGAAGCAGTATATCAGGTACACTCAGAGTCAGAATACATGTTATTGTCTTTACAGTTTCAGTACACTCACCAATCCATAGAAATATATTTACTAATGCTATTTCTATGGTCCAGTCATCCTTATTTATGTAGGCCCTCTATTCTTACTCAAATAGACATCACAGATGCATAAAATATATTTTAATAATTTAAGAGAGTGTTTCTATGTAGATAATCTAACTCTGTCAATTAACATGATTGTTAGGTGGTGCTTAGTGTGTAGTTTCTGTACTGTTAAATTACAGCCAGAGGGCGCCATACTCTTTTTTTTTTCTCTGCCTTTTTCTTTTCTCTCCAGACCTAGATGCTGTAAATCAGCCATACTCAATGCAGACCCAGAACGGGGTCAATACGGACCGCGGGTCCTGACTTTTGAAATAGCCAGAACTCAGTCTTTCAATTTACTGCTGTTTAGAGCTGTAACCGTAGAATGCACAAGGTGCAATTTCAAAGTTGGTAGTGCATGGGGAGTTTTCCTCTTGTTATGTCATTCACTGACAGACCTTAGAGAGCTATTTATAACCTGTCAGAAATGTCCAGTTGATCAACTAGATAGTTAAATTAGACTAACCAGCTATCTAAATCTTGTAGTTATCATGGCCAGATTAAGTGCTCAGGGGCCTCAGGAGGCCCCCTTTGTTTTTGTCAGGTATTGTAATTTAATTATATATATATATTTTACCTTTATTTAGCTAGGCAAGTCAGTTAAGAACAAATTCTTATTTTCAATGACGGACAAGGAACAGTGGGTTAACTGCCTTGTTCAGGGGCAGAATGACAGATTTTTACCTTGTCAGCTCAGGGATTTAATCTTGCAACCTTTCGGTTACAAGTCCAACGCTCTAACCACTAGGCTATCTGCCGCGCTGATGTGTAGAATTGCAGAAAATTAAGTTAAAATGGGAAATGGAGTAACATGAGTTGTGAAGTGGAGGTTTGTTACTACGCTGATAAATGAAATATCCATCCGGAACTTTGCCACATAGGAAATGTGTGACCGGACCTTCTCAAATAGTAGTAGAGTACTCCTGCTGTAAGTATTTTGTCAAGCAGATTATTAATAGAACGGTGTAATCTGATTACAAAGGCATTGTGAGATTATCTGATCATGTTAGTACTAATAGCATCCATCTGTAATATCAACATCAGGGTATGGATCCAGTGATACTCTCCATTAGGAATACTGTAGACTAGAGTCAGATCTGGCCCCAGCAGCAGCAGTATGGTCTACTGAGAGAGTACAACCAGCCTTTGATTTTATGCATTATGCTACTAGCTCATTAGCAGGGTATTAATCAGGCCTTCAGAGCAGCAGCAGAGCAGACCATGTTGTGCCATGATGATGACTCTGGAATACTGTATATGTGGACACAAACGGAGTACAAACAAAGTCTGTTGATAGATGTGCAGTATATGTGTGAGAGCTCCTGGATTGGGACAATTTGCTCTTAATGGACCACATATTTGTTATGTTCATAACCATACCAATCTGTATGCTTGCAAGTCTTCTTTATTGGAAAACATGAGGTTGTAAGTAACAAAAAAAATCCCAGGGCATAGACATATCTGATATGGACAGAAAGCTTAAATTATTTTTAATATAACTGCACTGTCCAATTTACAGTAGCTATTACAGTGAAATAATACCATGCTATTGTTTGAGGAGAGTGCACAATTATGAACTTGAAAATGTATTAATAAACCAATATTAGGCACATTTGGGCAATCTTGATACAACATTTTGAACAGATGCAATGGTTCATTGGATCATTCTAAAACGTGGACATACACTGCTGCCATCTAGTGGCCAACATCTAAATTGCGCCTGGGCTGGAATAATACAGTATGGCCTTTCTTTGCATTTCAAAGATGGTACAAAAAAAACGCATGTTTTTTTCTTCGTATTATCTTTTACCTGATCTAATGTGTTATATTCTCCTATATTAATTTCACATTTCCACAAAGTGTTTCTTTTCAAATGGCATCAAGAATAAGCATATCCTTGCTTCAGGTCCTGAGCTACAGGCAGTTAGATTTGGGTATGTCATTTTAGGCAAAAAAAATTTAAGGGTTGGATCCTTAATTAACGAGTCTGAATTAATCCACTACATTTATCAAAGATCATCATTCCTGTCCATCCTTCATTGAGAACCTCTGAGTGCCAGTCTAACTGTATCTTCAGCAGCAGATATACACTCAGGGTCCAGTTTATTAGGTACACCACTCTGTTCATGAAGATGGATCACTCCTACAGACAGTGAGTCACGTGGCTGTGGCTTGCTGTATAAAGCAGGCAGACAGGCATCGAGGAATTCAGTTAATGTTTGATTGAGCGTTAGAATGGGCAAAATGAGTGACCTAAGTGACTGAGTGCTGTATGATCATCGGTGCCATGCGCGCCGGATCCAGTATCTCAGAAATGGCCGCCCTCCTGGGCTTTTCACGCACAACAGTGTCTAGGGTTTACCAAGAATGGTGCGACAAAGGAAAAAACATCCAGTCAACAGCAGTCCTGTGGGCGAAAACAGCTCGTTGATGAAAGAGGTCAAAGGAGAATGGCAAGAATCGTGCAAGCTAACAGGCGGGCCACAAACACACAAATTACAGCGCAGTACTTATTTATTTAGTACAACAGTGGTGTGCCAAACGGCATCTTGGAACGCACAACTCGTCAATCCTTGTCACGGCTGGGATATTGCAGCAGACGACCACACCAGGTTCCACTCCTATCAGCTAAATATAAGAAGCTATTCCAGTGGGCACGCACTCACCAACACTGGACAGTTGAGGAGTAGAAAAAACATTACCTGGTGCGACAAATCCCGGGTCCTGTTGCGTCATGCTGATGGCAGAGTAAGGATTTGATTAAAGCAGCATGAGTCCATGGATCCGTCCTGCCTGGTGTCAACGGTACAGGCTGGTGGCGGTGGTGTACTGGTGTGGGGAATGTTTTTCTGGCACACGTTAGGTCCAATTGAGCAACAATTGAACGCCACAGCGTAGCTGAACATTGTTGCTGACCAAACCCAATGCAACATTTTTGTGATGAGATGGAACGGGCTGTTCGTACCGCTGTCCACTCTGTAGCAACTGTGTGAAGGCATCGCATAAGCGTGGACAACATCCATGTGGAACGTTTCCGACACCTTGTAGAATGCCCCAAATAATTCAGGCTGTTCTGGAAGCAAAGATAGGACCGACCCGGTATTAGATGGGTGTACCTAATAAACTGACCTCTGTGTATATATTCGAACAGAACCGGTGTTTTGGTCTCATCAGACGCAGAAGAATCAGTTCAACTGCAGTGAGGTGAGCGAACAGGCACTGGGCTGGGCTGCAGTGTGCTAGCAAACAGGCACTAGGCTGGGCTGCAGTGTGCTAGCTAACAGGCACTGGGCTGGGCTGCAGTGTGCTAGCTAACAGGCACTGGGCTGGGGTGCTGTGTGCTAGCTAACAGGCACTGGGCTGAGGTGCTGTGTGCTAGCTAACAGGCACTGGGCTGGGGTGCAGTGTGCTAGCTAACAGGCACTGGGCTGGGGTGCAGTGTGCTAGCTAACAGACACGGGGCTGGGGTGCAGTGTGCTAGCTAACAGGCACTGGGCTGGGGTGCAGTGTGCTAGCTAACAGGCACTGGGCTGGGGTGCAGTGTGCTAGCTAACAGGCACTGGGATGGGGTGCAGCGTGCTAGCTAACAGACACTGGGCTGCAGTGTGCTAGCTCACAGGCACTGGGCTGAGGTGCAGTGTGCTAGCTCACAGGCACTGGGCTGGGGTGCAGTGTGCTACCTAACAGGCACTGGGCTGGGCTGCAGTGTGCTAGCTCACAGGCACTGGGCTGGGGTGCAGTGTGCTAGCTCACAGGCACTGGGCTGGGGTGCAGTGTGCTAGCTAACAGGCACTGGGCTGGGGTGCAGTGTGCTAGCTAACAGGCACTGGGCTGGGGTGCAGTGTGCTAGCTTACAGGCACTGGGGCTCTGGCAGCAGTCAGAATCACTGCACTGTGCTCCTCTCACGCACCTCTGTGTTCTGGAACATTACACCCTGTGCGGCAGCGTCTCCTTGTAGCTCAGAGCAATGATGACTGACTAGTATTCCTCATAGAATGTATACAAAGGCTCTAACCGAGGCATTTGTTACCATTCTAATCCTAGGTGTTTTAGAGGGCTTGGGATAAAGCATAACACACATTTCCTCTTGGACATTGGACAATAAAGTTATCTTCTTCCTTTTCTTCTGTTTCTACTAATCTTAGGCGAATGTACACAGCAGACCAACGCATGGGCTTGGCTGGAGAAGGAATCCCTGAGGACTTAGAGTCGCCTACTATTGTCCTCAATGGTCCCGATGCCGATCTCCACACTGACTCAGGTAAACAGATCAACCGTGTGTTCATCCAAAATGGCTTCCTATTCCCTATTTAATGCACTACTTTTGACCAAAGCCCTGTGGGTCCCTAGGTCCATGAGACCTAGGGAGATCAAAATGATCTGACTTAAACAAAATTCTCCTTCATGTTCATCATCTCCAGCACCACCCCAACATCAACATACAGTATGTGAAAATGGCTCGTTTCTATGTTTTGTGGGGGGAAAAATAGAGGAAGTTAAGTGTTTCCAATAACCTCATCAGTGTGCATTATGTGATTTTTAACCAATTATGAGTAGGGATTGCCTAATAATTGTCTATTAATTGGTTAATGATAGCATTGGAAACAGTTATCTTCCTTTACAACAAAACATAGAAAAGCACCATTTTCACATATGTTGATGTTGTGGTGGTCCTGGAGATGATGAATATGAAGTTGAAAAAGGGTGAAATTTCCCTTTAACCCTTAATTGCATTTAGTAGCTTGTTGTTGCTACTGGCAATAACAACCCAGTACAGATAAGGCAACACGGCTTCATTGACCTTTTTAGGTAAACACTAACGCTACTCGTTCTGCATGTTTATTCAGTTTATCTTTGTTCTCTGTCACTCACACACAAACACACTTTGCGTCTGGTCCAACGGATGGAGTGCATGGCCCTTCTAGTCAGATCTGCCCAGGCCAAAGGACCAGGTTTTTTGCACATACATTCTATTGTCTTATTATTGCCCTCCATTCCTATCCCTTTCAGATAATGTTGTGGTTGTGGAGCCAGCCTCTGGTCTTGGAGCAGACCTGTTGGATCTCTACCAGAGAGGAGAAGGATCTGACATCAGCATCCAAGTAGGGGAGCAGGTCTTCTCCTGTCACAGGTAATCAATCAGCCAATATGTCAGTATGAAGTCCTTTTTGCATCAGCAGTTGTCACAAAGGGATTTAGTGTAACTTGGCCTAGACACCACAGACCAAACATAAGCACAGTGGCCAGGAAGAAACTCCCTAGAAGGAAGAAACCTAGTAGCACAATAAGGTCTAAAGGTCAATCAATATTTGTGTAGGAGAATGACTATGATTGTTTTGTTTTTATTTCCTACACAAAACCCCGCCTGGGACTTATCAATCCTCTTTACATCTCAATTCCTCTTCTATCTATGCATAATTTGATGCAACTCAGTAGGTTGTAGGTGGCGTTAGTAGGTGTATTATTTTCACAAAGCAGTTATAGTTCATAACACCAGGCCTACATATAGTTCAATCGAGTAAAGGCTTAACTCCATGACAACAGAGACAGAATACAATATGGAATTTTATTGAATAGTTTGGGAGAGGCCTTGTCCCCCCCCCCCCCAGCGAGCGAGAGACACAAGGTTTGAGTTGACATATAAATACTCCGCTAGATTCATGCTCATATGTTGAAGGAAAGGAAAGTGATTATTGCACGAGTAACCCTATAGATTAATCATCGAGCGTGGTGGAATTGCCTTAGTGTACCATGCTCATAGGCTGAAGTTAATTGATGAATGACATTCCGCACACTTGCTTATAGTAAAGGACGTGATGCTATGCTGATGAGGTAACATAAACACTAACATGGATACCTGCTATGCTAATGAGGTAACATTATAAACATTACCCTATAAATACCGGCTATACTGATGAGGTAACATTATAGACACTACCTTTATAAATACCGGCTATGCTGATGAGGTAACATTATCAACACTACCTTATCAATACTTGCTTTGCTGATGAGTGAGATGTGAAGCAATGTGAATTATTTAAGCAGTAAGGCCAGAGGGTTGTGGTATATGGCCAATATACCTCGTCTAAGGGCTGTTCTTAGGCAACAACAGCTGATGGGTGATCGCTAATTTTAAGCAAGTCTCAAGGTTTTGCTCCCCTGAGGTAGAGTACCTCACGATAAGCTATACAGTAGATTATATTATTTACCAAGAAAGTTTTCATCTATATTTTTCTGCACCCAGCCCTGAATGCTGATTGGCTGACAGCCATGGTATATCAGACTATACCACAGGTATGACAAAACATTTATTTTTACTGCTATAATTACATTGGTATCCAGTTTATAATCGCAACAAGGCACCTCGAGGGTTTGTGGTAAGGCTAATATACCACGGCTAAGAGCTGTATACAGGCACTCCGCGTTGCGCGTAATACTCCTTTCTTATTGGCTTGTATGGCATTCTAGAGCGTGCATTATTTCCCTGTAACGCACAGTATATTTGCACAGTAGAATTCAATAGCTATAGTCAATTTTTACAAGTTTTGTTGGAGCTGCTTTTGAAAGTAAAAGTCAAATTGAAAACAGTAGTGGGTTTGTTGAGTTCGATTTTCATAGTTAGCTAAGCTACTAAGTCTGTTTATTTGGTTACCATAACAACTACTGTAGCTATCTAGTAAACTTGCTAGCTACTTCATTGGATGTTGAACACATTTCTACCTGCAAATGAACACATTTCTAGTAGCAATGTTCAATTATAGCCATGGTATAAAAGGGATAATCAACTCGGGGCTCTATGCGATCTCTGTAAAATAATGCTACTCTGTGAAAGGTCAGTTCCACACGTTAATTATTTTCCCTAAAAATAACAGCCCCTCATTTATTACCCCTTACTGATAAATGAAGGGATGATCCATTCAGACCAGCCTTACTGATTGAACTTTCGTTACTACATTAACATTCTCTGGCATTTGATAGAATTCCCTGATGCTCAAACTTGATTGATTGTTGGGCAGTTCCTCATGTAATAGTGATACACATGCAAGGCTGTTTGGAAGTGGAATGAGTACAGATACTGCTAATGATCTGCTGATACATACCGATGCGCTTCTTGTACATGAACAGTTTGATAATAGCTACTGATCTGGTGTATTTTTTTAATGTATTTGTGTGTCACATGAAATCATGTTATAACAGTGTTATGCATTTGCATACAGATGTCACTTTGAAGGGATATTTGCATAGATTGGTTACCATTTTGGCATGCAATCTGAACAGTTGGATTTCAGGCACAAATAAATGGTCACGATTATACATTGACCTTTGAATCAAACATCAACCTGAAAAAGCCCCCCAGACCTGCATTTAAACCAATAATGTGCACCAAACACAACCATCTGTCTCTGTGTCCAAAAACGTTGCTTGATTTATCTTCATGTTTCTGTTATCATTCATTGATAAAAAAGTAAGCTGTACAACACAATCACAGTCCTCAAGGCCAGAGGGTTTCACCAAGCCGTTACGCTGTGGTGAGGTCATTCAGTGGTGCAGAGGTAGTGCTAGTAGTAAACATGGAGACAGGTTTCTCCCTCTCTGCCTGTGCTCAGGGGATCTACCCAGACAGACACACAGTGTAATGCAGTTCCTCTCCAGATGAAAGCGTGAAAACCTTTTTTGGTGTTTTTCTAGCGTTCCATGCCGTGTGAGCCTTGACTGCAGTGCAACACTGCTGAATCTGATTAGTATGGTAGCCCAGTGGTGCCTGCCTTGCGCAGTTCTCTCTCGCTCCCTTCTTCTCTCGATGCCACTCCACTGGGGCTGAGCTGTGATCTACCAATCACTTTCATCCATCCCTCCATCCCTACCTCCCCCGGCTGGGGGAAGAGAAGCGATATCTAGACTGACTGACACAGACACACACCTACCTCTGCTGAGGGAAGAGAAGATTTATTCCCCTCCTCACGGAGACTGACTGACATTCACAATCTGGTGCCTTTCATTTACAGCAGCAAGACTTCTACAGCTCATTGTATGAAGTCACTCTTTTGTTTCACATACAGGAGGACTTGTCATGTTCTATATGTTAGGCTGATGGTGCTACTAAAGTACCTCTGTTTGGAGTACAGCGCTGTACCATCGTGACTACCTTTTGTTAAACGACTTTAGTGTCTATTAGTGCTCGATATTATACACCTGTCGGCAACGGGTGTGGCTGAAATAGTCGAATCCACTCATTTGTATTTTTAGTGTATGCAATTTAGCAGACACTTTTATCCAAAGCAATTTAGTCATGTGTGCATACATTTTCGTATGGGTGGCCCCAGGGAGATGGCAGCCAGTGTTTTAAGGAATAGTGACAGTAATGACTGAGAATTGATGTATAAATGTGTTGCAATAGCATGGAGACATTCACGATTCTTTCAACAGCCTTTTTTACTGTAAATTCTCTCCAGTCACGTCGTCTATTTCTGCTTCTATAATAAGCTCTGCTACAGAAGAGGACACCCCTCCTGAAGTGTAGTTAAATGATCACTCTGAGAGAATTATAGCACACTCCAAGTATATGGAATCACAGTATGGCAATGAGGGGGTTAAATAAAGACTATACTATTTACAGTATGTGGGTGTGTGAGAGAGAAAAGCAGAGGGGTTTGTCTGTGACTGTGGAGAGAGGGGGTCCTTCTTCGTCCATGACAAGATAAGCTAGTGAATAATGGTGACTGTAAAACTGTGGATCCCCTCTGATGATTTTCACTGAGCTGTCATGATGCTAGAGATGATCTGAAGATCATATTAGATATGCAATGTGCTGCAGGGTCATATGTGCATCTCAGTGGCAGTTGAGCATCATCTTGGTAAAAACATGGGCTTCGGTTCAGAGACTGCAGAATGGTTCTTTGATGTCCAGATCAGTCACTTCTCTGAAGGTCTGTGTGCCAGACATACCATCACCATGTGTCCCTTCAGGGCCAGCTACACCATCACCACACATACACACACGCGCACAGGCCACACAGCTGAAATATGACGCGTGTGTGTTTGTTTTTAGGGCGGTCCTGTGTGCGCGGTCTCAGTATTTCCGAGCTATGCTGTGTGGGAGTTGGATGGAGAGCTCCAGACAATGCATCACTCTACAGGGGTAGGTCCTGGCACACATGCGTACATACATACATACATACATTTGAAGTCGGAAGTTTACATATACCTTAGCCAAATACATTTAAACTCAGTTTTTCACAATTTCTGACATTTAATCCTAGTAAAAAGTCCCCGTCTTAGGTCAGTTAGGATCACCACTTTATTTTAGGAATCTGAAATGTCAGAATAAAAGTAGAAGAATGATTTATTTCAGCTTTTATTTCTTTCATCACATTCCCAGCGGGTCAGAAGTTTACATACACTCAATTAGTATTTGGTAGAATTGCCTTTAAATTGTTTAACTTGGGTCAAACGTTTCGGGTAGCCTTCCACAAGCTTGCCACAATACGTTGGGTGAATTTTGGCCCATTCCTCCTGACAGAGCTGGTGTAACTGAGTCAGGTTTGTAGGCCTCCTTGCTTGCACACGCTTTTTCAGTTCTGCCCACAAATTTTCAATGGGTTTGAGGTCAGGGCTTTGTGATGGCCTCTCCAATACCTTGACTTTGATGTCCTTAAGCCATTTTGCCACCACTTCTGTCTTTTTTATGGCGGTTTTGGAGCAGTGGCTTCTTCCTTGCAGAGCGACCTTTCAGGTTATGTCGATATAGGACTTGTTTTACTGTGGATAAAGATACTTTTGTACCTGTTTCCTCCATCATCTTCACAAGGTCCTTTGCTGTTGTTCTGGGATTGATTTGCACTTTTCGCACCATAGTACGTTCATCTCTAGGAGACAGAACGCGTCTCCTTCCTGAGCGGTATAACGGCTGTGTGGTCCAATGGTTTTTATACTTGCGTACTATTGTTTGTACAGATGAACGTGGGACCTTCAGGCGTTTGGAAATTGCTCCCAGGGATGAACCAGACTTGTGGAGGCTGCCTGAAACGTTTGACCCAAGTTTAACAATTTAACGGCAATGCTACCAAATACTAATTGAGTGTATGTAAACTTCTGACCCACTTGGAATGTGATGAAAGAAATAAACGCTGAAATAAATCATTCTCTCTACTATTATTCTGACATTTCACATTATTAAAATGAAGTGGTGATCCTAACTGATCTAAGACGGGGCATTTTTACTAAGATTAAATGTCAGGAATTGTGAAAAAATGATATTTTATGTATTTGGCAAAGGTGTATGTAAACCTCCGACTTCAACTGTACATATACTGGCCAAGGGATGGTTAGGACTGAAGTCCTTCATTTGGGACGTAACCTATACCTCCACTCTGGTGTATCAATAACAAGGCTCATTGTCTCCCAACAACAATTTGAGTCTGCTGCCTATTCTATACTGCATTAATAATTCATACTGTGGGTGCGAGAATATATCAAGCTGGCTCTTTATGGGGTTTCATGCACACACCAGGGTTAGTCTCAATTTGAATTGAAGGCAGTCATTTCAGGAAATTATTTGAATTTAACATTCAGAAATGTAAAAACGATTAAAATAAATAGTTTCTGCTTTATTGAGAAGTCATTTACATTTTTTGTATACTATCTGAATTGACTGCAAACAAACCGCTAACTACAGACAGTGTGATTCCACTCACTCAGATAATTTCCAAACCAGGTCATCTACCCTTGTTTTTGAGTCCTCTCTACCCTTGCCGTCAGAGCGGTGTGGCAGAAGAGACAAACGAGGCAGCACTCTCCTAAGGGGAGAGTAATGTCACTCGTCTCAGCTTGGCTAATCTGAGAGTAATTGGGGATGACACTCTGTCACCATGCAGGATAGGTGTGCTGAGGCACTGTACTGGAGGACTCTGGGGGAAATACCCCGTAGGCCTGAGTGACAATGTTTTAGTGCTGCTCTTCGCTTAGAATTGGATTGTATAAAAACATAATTTGGTTCAATAAATAGATGTTTAGATATTATTCATTTAACCATTATTTTTAGTTTAGTAAGATAAAATCAGTTTTGCAAGAGACACTTGTACAATTTCTTCAAGCTTATAGCCTGAATAAAAAGATTTGAAGTGGGATGATGGTTCTACTTTGCCTAGAGAGGTAACGACAGTGTTGTGTTATTTTCAGTTTGGGTCCAGATGAGATGGAGATTCTCCTACAGTTCATGTATGGTGCCATAATAGACCTACCACCCAGAGCCAGTGCCAGGTATGTGCCTTAAAAAATGTGAAGTTGTATCCAAACTTTCAGCACACGTCTTCCAACATACTGTCAGGTAGACATATACAGTGCATTCGGAAAGTATTCAGACCCTTTCCCTTTTTCAACTTTTTGTTACGTTACAGCCTTGTTCTAAAATTGATTAAATAAAAAATTTTACTCATCAATCTACACACAATACCCCATAATGACAAAGCAGAAATACCTTATTTACATAAGTAGTCAGACCCTTTGCAATGAGACTCGAAATTGAGTTTAGGTGCATCCTGTTTCCATTGATCATCCTTAAGATGTTTCTACTTGATTGGAGTCCACCTGTGGTAAATTCAATTGATTAGACATGATTTGGAAAGGCACACACCTGTCTATATAAGGTCCCATAGTTGATGGTGCATGTCCGAGGAAATACCAAGCCATGAGATCGAAGGAATTGTTTGTAGAGCTCCGAGACAGGATTGTGTCGAGGCGAAGATCTGGGGAAGGGTACCAAAAAATGTCTGCAGCATTGAAGGTCCCCAAGAACACAATGGTCTCCATCATTCTTAAATGGAAGAAGTTTGGAACCACAAACTCTTCTTAGAGCTGGCCGCCCGGCCAAACTGAACAATCGGGGGAGAAGGGCCTTGGTCAACAATCCGATGGTCACTCTGAATGGGAGAAACTCCCCAAATACAGGTGTGCCAAGCTTGTAGCATCATACCCAAGAAGACTCGAGGCTGCAATTACTGCCAAAGGTTCTTCTACAAAGTACTGAGTAAAGGGTCTGAATACTTATGTAAATGTGATAGTTTGTCATTATGGAGGTATTGTGTGTAGATTGATGAGCGGGAAAAAACAAGGATAAGGCTGCAACGTAACAAAATGTGGAAAAGACAAGGGGTTGGAATATTTTCTGAATGCACTGTATACTTCTTACACACTTTGTTTGCATTGCATATATCTTTCTGAATGAAATTGAAAGGTTTTGAAAATCAGGTTAAAAATAATATTTTTACTATTTTGTTAATTTGGTATGAAAATACAATTTCTTTCAAATGAATCTGTAATCGAAGGTTAATCAAAATGATTACCACTGTACACGGTTCTCCCTTTTATTTGAACTTTTACCACTATGTTTCAGTACTGTTTTAGTGGGGTGGTAAAGAATTCAGTTAAATATTTCAAATGATCTTGATTGTTCTCTGTAAAATGTTCAATGTTGATTGCATGAATCTGAAACTTCATTGATTGATTTGAAGTATTTGTGCATCTAATTAATTATGTTAGATGTTTAAATTATCACGTTTCCTTTCTTTATTTTGGCAAAACACCAGGCGTTTCCGTGTCAAGTGTCAATCGTAGAGATAAATAGAGGACTGTAGATGGAAATTACTCGTTTTGGTATAGACATTGCTTTTAAGGGTTTCCACCATTTTAAAAGTAGTCAAGTGGGTGGCGATTCCTATGGGTTGGGAGTGATCAGCCAATTATCAGAGAGCATTGTCTTCTTCAAATTGGCAGGGTTCATATGGTCATGAAAATACAAAAATGGTGTTTTCCTGGCCTGGAAAGTTTTGGAAAAGGATAATATCCTGAAAGTTTTTGGAGAAGTCATGGAAATATATTTAATAATTTCTGTTAATATAATTTATTTAGGCACAGTTTTTAGATATTTTATCAATCAAATAAAAATCAGCCAGGATCGGAATGACACTAGCACGTCTGTGTTTGTGTGCATCACATGCATGTGTGTGAGACAAGTGGGCCGTTGCTCAAGGAGGAAGAGACAGTCAGACATTGCAGCAGCAGGTAGACCTGGCCTATAAAATATGATTGACAATAGACTAATAATTAGTTAGCCAATTCAAAACTTATCTTGTACCCTCTAGTTAACTGTTTACCTATTATTAGCATGTATTAATGTTTTCGTTATGTCCCAAAAACATACCACATTACGCATACTGTTTATAAGTATCAATTGTTGGTCATGGAAATTTGGTTAAAAGTCATGGAGAAGTTATGAAATTCCCATCTGTCAAAATGTGTATTAACCCTGAATTGGGTTGCATATGGTTTGTAAACCAAAGACTAAAATAATATCCAGGAGCCAAGACCATGTTTATACCAGGACATTGGTCCCAAGATCCAGACCCGGTGAGTTGAGACCATGACAAGGGCCCTTTCTTAAATTGTAAGAAACTCAAGTGGAGTAAACTCGAGTACAGTTCAGTAGGGTACAGTAGAGAACAGTAGAGTACAGTATAATGGAGTAGGGTATAGTAGATAACAGAACAGTAGAATAGGGTACAGTAGAGCACATTATAGACATACATTTTTGGCCAAATAAATGTCAGTGTTGGGGGGTTGCAGCCCAACTGCTGGCTATGCATCTCAATACTCTACACTTTTTCCTGAAGTGTGCACTTGTCCACTACCCACATGGTGGTGCACTGTAGGTCAGTTTGTAGAGCATGGCGCATGCAACTTTAAATTGGAGGTAGCCTCAATGGCTGTCACAAACTCCATAATGGCACATATACAAAGATGAGATCTCTTATATATCTCTATGATGTCAAATGTTTCGGTTGTGACTTATGTACTTATTTTTTACTGATCACCATAGCTAACATATGGCTTGCTATCTTTCATTTGGACAGATGTACAGTGCATTCGGAATGTATTCAGACCCCTTGGCTTTTTTTCAATTTTTTTTGCGTTACAGCCTTATTCTAAAATTGATGAAATTGTTTTTCCCCCTCGTCAATCTACATACAATACCTCATAATGGTAAAGCAAAAGCAGTTTTTTTGAAATTTTTGCAAATATATACCATGGGGAGAACAGGTATTTGATACACTGCCGATTTTGCAGGTTTTCCTACTTACGAAGCATGTAGAGGTCTGTAATTTTTATCGTAGGTACACTTCAACTGTGAGAGACGGAATCTAAAACAAAAATCCAGAAAATCACATTGTATGATTTTTAAGTAATTAATTTGAATTTTATTGCATGACATTAAGTATTTGATACATCAGAAAAGCAGAACTTAATATTTGGTACAGAAACCTTTGTTTGCAATTACAGAGATCATACGTTTCCTGTAGTTCTTGACCAGGTTTGCACTCACTGCAGCAGCGATTTTGGCCCACTCCTCCATACAGACCTTCTCCAGATCCTTCAGGTTTTGGGGCTGTCGCAAAAATCCAGAAAATCACATTGTATGATTTTAAGTAATTCATTTGCATTTTATTGCATGACATAAGTATTTGATCACCTACCAACTAGTAAGAATTCTGGCTCTCACAGACCTGTTAGTTTTTCTTTAAGAAGCCCCCCTGTTCTCCACTCATTACCTGTATTAACTGCACCTGTTTGAACTCGTTACCTGTATTAAAGACACCTGTCCACACACTCAATTTAAACAGACTCCAACCTCTCCACAATGGCCAAGACCAGAGAGCTGTGTAAGGACATCAGGGCTAAATTGTAGACCTGCACAAGGCTGGGATGGGCTACAGGACAATAGGCAAGCAGCTTGGTGAGAAGGCAACAACTGTTGGCGCAATTATTCGAAAATGGAAGAAGTTGAAGATGACGGTCAATCACCCTCGGTCTGGGGCTACATGCAAGATCTAACCTCGTGGGGCATCAATGATCATGAGGAAGGTGAGGGATCAGCCCAGAGCTACACGGCAGGACCTGGTCAATGACCTGAAGAGAGCTGGGACCACAGTCTCAAAGAAAACCATTAGTAGAACACTACGCCGTCATGGATTAAAATCCTGCAGCGTACGCAAGGTGCCCCTGCTCAAGCCAGCGCGTGTCCAGGCCCGTCTGAAGTTTGCCAATGACCATCTGGATGATCCAGAGGAGGAATGGGAGACGGTCATGTGGTCTGATGAGACAAAAATAGAGCTTTTTGGTCTAAACTCCACTCGCCGTGTTTGGAGGAAGAAGGATGAGTACAACACCAAGAACACCATCCAAACCGTGAAGCATGGAGGTGGAAACATAATTTTTGGGGGATGCTTTTCTGCAAAGGGGACAGGACGACTGCACCGTATTGAGGGGAGGATGGATGGGGCCATGTATCGCGAGATCTTGGCCAACAACCTCCTTCCCTCAGTAAGAGCATTGAAGATGGGTCGTGGCTGGGTCTTCCAGCATGACAACGACCCGCAACACACAGCCAGGGCAACTAAGGAGTGGCTCCGTAAGAAGCATCTCAAGGTCCTGGAGTGGCCTAGCCAGTCTCCAGACCTGGACCCAATAGAACATTTTTGGAGGGAGCTGAAAGTCCGTATTGCCCAGCGACAGCCCCGAAACCTGAAGGATCTGGAGAAGGTCTTTGGAGGAGTGGGCCAAAATCGCTGCAGCAGTGTGTGCAAACCTGGTCAAGAACTACAGGAAACGTATGATCTCTGTAATTGCAAACAAAGGTTTCTGGACCAAATATTAAGTTCTGCTTTTCTGATGTATCAAATACTTAATGTCATGCAATAAAATTCAAATTAATTACTTAAAAATCATACAATGTGGTTTTCTGGATTTTTGTTTTAGATTCCGTCTCTCACAGTTGAAGTGTACCTATGATACAAAGCATGTAGAGGTCTGTAATTTTTAAGTAGGAAAACCTGCAAAATCGGCAGTGTATCAAATACTTGTTCTCCCCACTGTATATAGAAATTTAAAACAAAAACAGAAATTATATTTACATAAGTATTTAGACCCTTTACTGAGTACTTTGTTCAAGCACCTTTGGCAGTGGTTACAGCCTCTATTCTTCTTGGGTATGACGCTACAAGCTTTTCATCAAGGATCTCTCTGTACTTTGCTCTGTTCATCTTTGCCTCGATCCTGACTAGTCCCTGCTGCTGAAAAACATCCTCACAGCATGATGCTGCCACCGCCATGCTTCACCGTAGGGTTGGTACCAGGTTTCCTCCAGACGTGACGCTTGGCATTCAGGCCAAATAATTCAAACTTGGTTTCGTCAGATCAGAGAATCTTGTTTCTCATGGTCTGAGAGTCCTTTAGGTGCCTTTTGGCAAACTCCAAGCGGGATGTATTTGCTTTTTACTGAGGAGTGGCTTCCGTCTGGCCACTCTACCATAAAGACCTGATTGGTGGTGTGCTGCAGAGATGGTTGTCCTTCTGGGAGGTTCTCCCATCTCCACAGAAGAGCTCTGTCAGAGTGACCATCGGGTTCTTGGTCACCTCCCGGACCAAGGCCCTTCTCCCCTGTTACTCAGTTTGGCCGGGTGTCAAGCTCTAGGAAGAGTCTTGGTGGTTCCAAACTTCTTCCATTTAACAATGATGGAGGCCACTGTGTTCTTGGGGACCTTCAAAGCTGCAGACATTTTTTGGTACCCTTCCTCAAATCTGTGCCCTTGACACAATCCTGTCTTAGAACTCTATTTACAATTCCTTCTATATAGGGAATAAGCTGCAATTTAGGATGTAGCCGTAGACATTACCGACGAATAGACATTATAGACGAAGAAGGACTTCAGTCCTAACCATCCCTTGGCCAGTACGTACAGTTGAAGTCGGAAGTTTACATACACCTTAGCCAAATACATTTAATATCAGTTTTTCACAATTCCTGATATTTAATCCTAGTAAAAATTCCCTGGCTTAGGTCAGTTAGGACCACCACTTTATTTTAAGAATGTGAAATGTCAGAATAATAGTTGAAAGAATGATTTATTTCAACTTTTATTTCTTTCATCACATTCCCAGCGGGTCAGAAGTTTACATACACTCAATTAGTATTTGGTAGCATTACCTTTAAATTGTTTAACTTGGGTCAAACGTTTCGGGTAGCCTTCCACAAGCTTGCCACAATAAGTTGGGTGAATTTTGGCCCATTCCTCCTGGCAGATCTGGTGTAACTGAGTCAGGTTTGTAGGCCTCCTTGCTCGCACACGCCTTTTCAGTTCTGCCCACAAATCCTCTATAGGATTGAGGTCAGGGCTTTGTGATGGCCACTCCAATACCTTGACTTTGTTGTCCTTAAGCCATTTTGCCACAACTTTGGAAGTATGCTTGGGGTCATTGTCCATTTGCGACCAAGCTTTAGCTTCCTGGCTGATGTCTTGAGATATTGCTTCAATATATCCATATAATTTCCCTACCTCATGATGCCATCTATTTTGTGAAGTACACCAGTCCCTCCTGCAGCAAAGCACCCCCACAACATGATGCTGCCACCCCCGTGCTTCGGATGGTGTTCTTCGGCTTACAAGCCCCTTGCAAGCCCCTTTTCCTCCAAACATAATGATGGTCATTATTGCCAAACAGTTCTATATTTGTTTAATCAGACCAGAGGACATTTCTCCAAAAAGTACGATATTTGTCCCAATGTGCAGTTGCAAACCATAGTCTTGCTTTTTTATGGCAGTTTTGGAGCAGTGGCTTCTTCCTTGCTGAGCGGCCTTTCAGGTTGTGTCGATATAGGACTCGTTTTACTGTGGATATAGATACTTATGTACCTGTTTCCTCCATCATCTTCACAAGGTCCTTTGCTGTTGTTCTGGGATTGATTTGCACTTTTCACACCAAAGTACGTTCATCTCTAGGAGACAGAACGCGTCTCCTTCCTGAGTGGTATGACAGCTGCGTGGTCCCATGGTGTTTATACTTGTGTACTATTGTTTGTACAGATGAACGCGGTACCTTCAGGCGTTTGGAAATTGCTCCCAAGGATGAACCAGACTTGTGGAGGTCTACAATTTTTTTTCTGAGGTCTTGGCTGATTTCTTTTGATTTTCCCATGATGTCAAGCAAAGAGGCACTGAGTTTGAAGGTAGGCCTTGAAATTCATCCATAGGTACACCTCCAATTGGCTCAAATTATGTCAATTAGCCTATCAGAAGCTTCTAAAGCCATGACATCATTTTCTGGAATTTTCCAAGCTGTTTAAAGGCACAGTCAATTTAGTGTATGTACATTTCTGACCCACTGGAATTGTGATACAGTGAAATAATCTGTCTGTAAACAATTTTTGGAAAAAATTACTTGTGCCTTGCACAAAGTAGATGTCCTAACCAACTTGCCAAAACTAGTTTAACAAGAAATTTGAGGAGTGGTTGAAAAACGAGTTTTAATGACTCCAACCTAAGTGTATCTAAACTTTCGACTTCAACTGTATATCAGATGTTCGGTAGTGACACTTCTTAAAAATACATTAAGATTTACGAACTTGCTTACTAATTTTCTTCATAATGTTTAGACATACAGACTGCTGACAATGTGCCATATTGGAGAGGGGTGCAATCCCATCACCTGGTTATATTTGTAGGGTTGTGGCTTAAGGCGCATTCAACTTTTTTTATAATGTCTGTTTTGATAGTGACATCAAAAGTGGGGACAGCATTTTCAGAGAAAGATGTTTAAAAATAAATCAACTAATTATTCGATCAGTGCCTTTCAATGTGGTAATAGAACAACTCTATGTTCTATTGAAATAATAGTTTGAAAAGTGACAATCATGAATCGCTTTATTTTTAAACATGACGTTTAGCAGTCAGGGTTTGGGACAGCCACCTCTCATTAGAAATAGGTGTATAAACAATGACTTTGTACTTTACTAATTTAACAATATGTTTGTCTTAGATTATTTTGGAGTGGGATGGCAATTTACACCACCTCTGTGGAATAACCCATATACATATAGAATAGAAAATAATTAATCCATCAGAAGCAAAAATGAATATCCCCAACTAGTAAAGGTAAATTTCCTGAGGTCAGTGTGTTAGCTTGCTTCAGTTGTCTAAGTATGTTTAATAATAGTGGATTTCTTCAGTACCTACTATCTGGCTTGATGGTTAACCTACATGTATAGCACCATAACCACAACACCACCTCACCTGTCCCTCTCTCCCAGTTAGAACCACAACACCATCCCACCTGTCCCTCTCTCCCAGTTAGAACCACAACAAGTTTCAAAGTTTTATCTCCATGTGCACAGGATACAACAGGTGTAAAACAGTGCAGTGAATTTCTTACTTGAGCTCTTTCCCAACAATGCAGTAATATTATTTATCATGATAATATACTTAATAGAATCAAAGTTAACGCTTTATTTTAAGGTAAACATTTTAGCCTCCGATTTGTAGTTTATAAGTATGTCTATAAGTAGCTTATAAGGCCTTTTTATGTGTTATTAGCCATAGTAGGCTTAATTAAATTATTTGTTGTAGTACTGGCAAATCCTTAGCCTCATTATTAGCTATAATAAAGTCATATTTATATATAATAAAGAGCAAGTTACACAAGAAACATACTCTAAGTAAGCTGCCTCAATGTGTGACTAATAATTCAGTATGCAGGCGTACTGGAGTGGTTGAGGTTCGTGTAAACATATCTCTTCCAGTCAGAACCACAACCCGACCTCTCCCAGCCCTCTCTTCCAGTCAGAACCACAACCCAACCTCACCCAGCCCTCTCTTCCAGTCAGAACCACAGCCCAACCTCACCCAGCCCTCTCTTCCAGTCAGAACCACAACCCGACCTCACCCAGCCCTCTCTTCCAGTCAGAACCACAACCCGACCTCACCCAGCCCTCTCTTCCAGTCAGAACCACAACCCGACCTCACCCAGCCCTCTCTTCCAGTCAGAACCACAACCCGACCTCTCCCAGCCCTCTCTTCCAGTCAGAACCACAACCCGACCTCTCCCAGCCCTCTCTTCCAGTCAGAACCACAACCCAACCTCACCCAGCCCTCTCTTCCAGTCAGAACCACAGCCCAACCTCACCCAGCCCTCTCTTCCAGTCAGAACCACAACCCAACCTCACCCAGCCCTCTCTTCCAGTCAGAACCACAACCCAACCTCACCCAGCCCTCTCTTCCAGTCAGAACCACAACCCAACCTCACCCAGCCCTCTCTTCCAGTCAGAACCACAACCCAACCTCACCCAGCCCTCTCTTCCAGTCAGAACCACAACCCAACCTCACCCAGCCCTCTCTTTGTCAGAACGACAACCCAACCTCACCCAGCCCTCTCTTCGTCAGAATGACAACCCAACCTCACCCAGCCCTCTCTCCCAAGCAGAACCGCAACACCACCTCGCCCCTGTCTCCGTCAGAACCACAACAACACTTCACCCAGCCATCTCCTGTCTCCCAGTCAGAACCACAACCCAACCTCACCCAGCCCTCTCTCCCAGTCAGAACCACAACCTCACCCAGTCAGAACCACAACACCACCTCAATCGGCCCTCTCGCCTCTCTCCCAGTCAGGTGGTGTTGGCAGCAGACATGTTGGGTCTGGAGGGACTGAAAGACGTGGTGGAGATGGTGCTGACCAGAGACTACTGCCGCTTCTTCCCCAAGGTAGGTTTCTGAATATGAGGGAAAACGTCTGACATGTCTGTTTGGCAGGCCAATTTGGCCGACTTGTTTTTGTCTTAATGTCTTAATGCAGTATTGTGTGATGCACGCAAACACACACACACAAAATCAAATGTTATTGTCATATACACGCGATAGGTGTTGTTTTACAGGGTCAGCCATAGTAATACGACACCGCTCGAGCAAATTAGGGTTAAGTGCCTTAGTCAAGGCACTAAGACACATCTACAGATGTTTCACCTTGACAGCTTGGGTATTCGAACCAGAAACTTTTCAGTTACTGGCCTAACGCTCTAACTGCTTGGTTACCTGCCGCCCACACACACACACAATAACAGTTTTTTCTATCTATTTCTACATGGCTCTCTTGTGGAGTGTTTTAGCTCTTCCTGCCATTGCAGTGCTTCTCTGATCTGCCCTAGCTTGGTCCCAGATCTGTTTGTGCTCTCTTGCCAACTTCATAGGAGTTGCCTATACAGCTAAAACAGATCTGAGACCAGCCTAGATCAGTGCTACATCTCCAGAGAGATCCCTATAGTCTCATACCAGTCTGCGTCAGGAGGAAAGCCATCTGTATGAACAGATTTAGCTGTTTTGGTACTGTTTTGTATCTCACGGGTATTCCTGCTGTGTTCTGGGTCTCTGAACAGCCTCTGTTTCATTACTCTTACCTCATCATGTGCCCAGATACAGTTCATCTGGGGTGTTCCGTTCTGCTGCGATAGGCAGCTTCACTTTACCCCACAGCAGTCACAGAGAGAACTCTCTTTTTGATCTATTTTCACTCCTCAAACAATATTCCTGTGACCAGTGTATGACTTTACTCATCTGTGTGTCAACTGCAAACAGTATAGATATGTTTTTGTACCTTATTAAGGCTTTTATTCAAGATCCTTTACTTGCAAGTACCTTATAATCCATGTCCAATTGAAAAGACGGCCTATCATTAAAAGTCCCATCACTTAGACGTGTTTGTTTTCTCTTTTATTCTTACTGCAGCCTATAGATGGGGTTCAGAAAACCATCCTCGAGTGCCTCTCCCTCACCCACACCCTTGGTCTCCAGAGCCTCCACAGTTTGTGTATGAGGTGAGTGTGTGTGTGTGTGTGTGTGTGTGTATGGAGCCTTTTTGAGTGTATTTCTATGGGACATTATATTTTAGTTAGGTGCTGTCAGTTTGACAGAATGATATGGACGAGGTTGGGGTCAGTTCCATTGCAATTCAGTCACTTCAGGAAGTAAATTGATTGGAAAACGAATAAAAATTGACCCCAAGCCTGTTTATCACCTTCAACATTCTGTAGTTGTATAAGAAGGGTTTGGCTTAATCTGCATAATCCAGAGCACAATAGATGGAGGAATAGGGTCAACATAAGGTCACCATGTTGCCCTATGTTATGTAGGTCACTGTCTATGTAATAGCTGTCCAAAAGTCTCTGAAAACTTAACTTAAATTGCACTAATGCCAGAAACAGTCACCCCTCAGGCAGTGGTATGAATAATTATGGCCTTGATAGTGTTTTTAAGTCTGGTCATTCAGGGCTAACTCTGACTTCACCATCTGTGTGTGGAGTCCATCTGGCAGTAAGATACAGACATAAAACAACTAAAACGTGGTGCGTGGGCCGAGCTGTGCTGCCTGCCTTCTGCTCCGCTGAGGGGAAAGCTTTTGATGAGTTGTGTGTGTTAGGGGTGTGACGTTTTAAACGAATTTGGGATCATTAACATTGCAAAAAAACAAATACAACTAAACCGAAACTCACACATTTCTATTAAATGTTTTGATATCACAGTGCAGTTATCACAAAACTACCATTAATAGGTCCCAATCATCAACCAAAAGGCAAAGGTATTTCTTTTTTTACAAATACCTAATGTAACAATGCTGTAAGTAGGAGATATGCAGCTTTCAAATTTTACTGAACAAAAATAGAAATGCAACATTGCAAACTTTTTCAAAGGTTTTACTTAGTTACAGTTGATAGAAGGAAATCAGTCAATTTAAATAAATGCATTAGGCCCCTATCTATAGATTTCACGTGACTGGGAATACAGATATGCATCTGTTGGTCACAGATACCTTAAAAAAAGGGTAAGGGTGTGGATCAGAAAACCAGTCAGTATCTGGTGTGACCACTATTTGCCTCATGCAGCACGACACATCACCTTCAAATAGAGTTAATCAGGATGTTGATTGCGGCCTGTGGAATGTTGTTCCACTCCTCTTCAACGGCTGTGTGAAGTTGCTGGGTATTGGCGGGAACTGGAAAACGCTGTCGTACACGTTGATCCAGAGCATCCCAAACATGCTCAATGGGTGTCATGTCTGGTGAATATGCAGGCCATGGAAGAACTGGGACATTTTCAGCTTCCAGGAATTGTGTACAGATCCTTGCAACATGGGGCTGTGCTTTATCATGCTGAAACATGAGAGGATGGTGACGGAAGAATAGCACGACAATGAACCTCAGGATCTCGTCACGGTATAAAGCGGTCTGCACGACATCGTTGTTAAGTTGGAAAAATGTCAGAGGGCGACTTGGAGGCGATAGCAGCTAAGTCCTGTATGGCAATACGTTGAGAAGTTCAATGAGAAGGTAATGAAATTCAAATTTTGCGAGGTGGAATTGAGCTACAGTGGCAGTACAGGTCCAATGCTAAAAGAGCGGCACTGTGAGACCCAAACCATTCCTGGCAGCAGTGCGATTAGGGACAGAGTGAGAAAATCACAGCTCTGACTACAGAAATGGTTGCAGTTGACATGCAGCCATTGTCAAAGGTATAGGATGTCGGCTTCAATGCCCTGATGGCATATCTAGAACCAGACTACAAAATCCCATCTCAAAAAAAACGTGACGGCCTGGATGGAGAAATTGTACAATGATTGCTCTGCAAGTATAAAGCGCAAGCTCTCAAACACGCAGATTTGCATCACTGCTACGAGCCATCACATTGATGAGAAGTCAGACATGAAGTAGGTACTGACAATTGAGAACATGAAGGAGAAGCACACAACAGAGAACCTAAAACAGCATTAATACCATTGTTGCTGAGTGGGTGGGGGACAGCAGTAAGGTGAGCGCCATCTGTTAGGGTTTCCACTTGTTACCACAGCTACAAAGTCAAATTGGCTATGTAAAGATTAATGAAAACAAACATATATTTTGTCTTAATTTAAGGTTAGGGAAAAGGTTAGCAGTGTAGTTAAGGTTATTGTTAGGGTTAGGGTTAAAATCACATTTTAAGTAGACAAATTGTAGAAATAGGCAGGCTTTATGACTTTGTGGCTGAAGTAACTAGTGACAACTGGTAGGTACGTAGCCAGGACTGTGGTAGATTGAACTTCATTGCCCCCTAGTGGTCATATGCAGAACCATATCTGGATTGTGAATTCACGTCATTTTATTTTTATAGATTTTTTTAACGTTTAAACTATTAATAAACGTCAGTTTAAACATTAAGATTCTATTTACATTTGTCACGTCCCTTGTGTGTATGATAGTAACGCGAGCTGAACTGAGCTTACAGCCCAGTGGTGCTGCGATTCACACCCCTCAGGCCTCTGGAGCTAGCCAACCATCTCTGGCCACTCTACCCTGAGGGCCTGAGGCTGGGACTGAGAAAATGGGGCTGAGCAACTGAGATGACACATCATTCAGTTTCGCAACGACACTGGATCTCATCACTTCTCTCAGTCCCGCTGCCTCAAATAAAAGTTGTTTTATATTCCTAGGATGTGTTTCAAATGGCAACCTATTCCTTATAGTGCAGTACTATGGACCCTGGTCAAAAGAAGTGCACTATAAAGGGAATAGGGTACCATTTGGAACACGGCCACACATTGCCTGGGAACTTTGGGGCAGCACGATATTGATATGTAATTGGGAGCTGTGCCATGTTTTTGGACACTTCTGGCTTCAGTTCCTTCCTAGCACCAGGACCAGTGAGGTTAATGAATGAGTCCCAAATGGCATTCGATTAGCTAAATAGTGCACTATGGGCTCTGGTCAAAAGTAGTGCACTATGGGGAATAACGTGTCGTTTGGGACTCCTGCCTGTGTCTTATATAGAGTTTGGCAGCTCTCTCTGTGTGATGTCAGGCTGTATAAGTGGTTTGGGTCACGGACCTGACCCGTTTTACTGATGCAAATCACATGCTCTCTCACTGAGTCCCACAATCTCATTAATCCCCACTCACCCAGACCTTCAGCACACAGTCGCACACTGAACATCATCACACACCGTGCACCGTCACGCTGAGCCTTGCTGGATACTCTGTGGATAGTTACTGTATATCAGTGGTTTAGCGAGTACCTAGGCTTGGTCTTGTGCTTAGGGCTGCTCCTTACAGCACATGTACGACCCCCCCCTGCCTGTGTGGCATCAAATCCCTGCTCCACCCAACTCAATATTTTCTCCCCTTCGTTCATACCCGTCTCCATAAAAACACAATTCAAAGGTGTTTAACAAGCAATATGTCAGAATGTGTACATAAGTGACAGGCTCTCGAACACTCGTTTGTACTGTGTGTTACAGGTGGGTGGCTGAACACTATGTGAAGAGCTGGTCAGAGAGACACTTTGCTCTGTTGCCTTGTGAGGTCCAGAGAGCCTGTCTAAATGCTGTGACTGGAGCCATGGTGGGTTACACACACACTCACACAAGTCCACACACACACACACACACACACACACACACACCATCTTCTTCACCTCAATTTCCATAGTCCTTTATGGCAGGCGTGTTCAGGAGTCCAGTGTGGATACAGACATATGTAGCAGGGTCATCCAGATTTAAAAGCATTGTTTAGTTTGGGCTGGAGGGAGTCCATGACCGGGAGTGTGCAAGTGCATAAAAGAGTAGAGAATTGGGACACAGCCAGTGTCTTTCCCTCCTGCTCTCCTGCTGCCTCCCCTGGGTACACCACTCTGGAGCTCAGCCTACTACTACTACTACTGCTGCTGCTGAGGAGGGCCTGCCTGCTGCCAAAATGTGTTGCATAATTTGGGTTTTCCCCTGCATCGATAGCCAAGTGCAGGGTCGGAAGGAACAACAGTGGTGGACACAGTAGAGTTGATCAAAGGTGTAAATGTCTTAACAACTGTTAAAGACTGTAAACGGGTGTTTTGTTGTCCATAATATAATGAATTATGAATGATGAGATGCGTGGTGTTTCACAAACTATGTTGTATGTGTTGAGAAATGGCTCTACGATAACAGGTCACACAAGAGCCGTAATAACTTGTTCCACAGACTGTGAATGCTCAATTATGAGATATTTGGTGAAACACTTTGTATGTGTGTATGTGGTTGTATGTGTTGTGAGAAAGAGAAGTACTGAGTATGAGAAAGGTCTCTAAAATAAGAGATCATAAGAGCTGTATCAAATGGCTACCCAGATTATTTGCATTGCCCACCCCCACACACATACTTTAAAACCGCTGCTACTCTGTTGTTATCGTCTATGCATAGTCACTTTAATAACTCTACCTACATGTACATATTACCTCCACTAACCAGTGCCCCCACACACTGACTCTGTACCGGTACCCCCCTGTATATAGTCTCACTATTATTATTTTACTGCTGCTCTAATTACTTGTTACTTGTATTTATTTTTCTTATCCGTATTTTTTTTAAACTGCATTGTTGGTTAGGGGTTCGTAAGTAAGCATTCGTATTCGGCGTGTGTGACTAATACAATTTCATTTGATTAGAAATAATATTCACCGGACTGTGTGTGGTTGTAAGAGGGAATGTGCATGCCTACTTCCCACCCGCTTACAGCTTGCTGCCGCTGGCTAGTCCTTGTGGTAAACCAGGAAGCAGCTCTGTGCGTAATCCTCCTCTTGCCAGTACACAGCCTCTTCTTCCCCAAGACTTCTGCCAGGCCTTCCTCGTGACAACACAGTAACTGGGTGTCTCTGCAGTCCCAGGCTAACTCGGCAGAGGTGCGGTGGGCAGGCCCACGTTATATGGGCACGCCCTGGCATCGGCTAACCATTGTCCCGCTGCCTGTGGGTAAGTCTGGGAAGGCAAAGGCCAGGGGAGCTCACCCTGAGAGGAAAACAACGAGCTGGCGGTGCACGACAGGCGCTCCTCCGGGAAACTGGATCTCCGGTTGCCTCCTGCAACTGTGAAAGGGTGCCTGTCGTCCTGCGTATCCCCCTTGCCACTGGATTCCACCCTGTCACATTGAAGACGTGCTGTTGGGACATGCACTCTAACCTCTCTGCACAGGTATCCACCTCTGCCTTGGTGTGGGGGGGTGTTGTGAGGTAGAGAGAAAGAGAGCTCTGTGATAAAAATAGTTCCCCAGAGATGTAATATTTTATTGTTCCATCCAGACTGTACAGAGCGCTGGGCTCCTGCTGGGTGTGATGTGAAGGAGAGAAATACAAAAGTCTCTCAAATAAGACATACCAGTTAATAATCCTGTTCTATCCAGACTGTACAGAACACGGTGACTCTGCTGTGTGGCAGTGAGCAGTTGCTGGGCTGTCTCCCGGAGGTCAAGTGGGCTAAACAGACAGTGTTGCTGGCTACAGAGCTGCAGGACCAGTGTCTATCTGTCATTGTCACACACCTGGCCCAGGTCACACACACGCAGGCCTTCCACAGCCTACGACGGGTAAGGGAAGACGCACGCATGACAGACACAGGACATGTGACGGATACACACACATACACACAACATACACAGAGACTCACACCCAGCTATAAACTGATTCATTTGATCAGTTGTAGATGGTTCATTGTTACTTATTAAATGAGGCTAATGCTATGCATAAAAACGTCATAGTAAACATCCTGCTGGACACTGAGGCAGTTCTAGATGCAGAGTCACAGTCCAAGAGGTTTGCACTCGTATCATCGGTGTCTGCATGCATCATGTAAACGGTCTATTTCATTCTGTGGGTGTCTGTCCTCAATGTGCCAACTCACTGTGTCTGACTCTGCCCTGATAGAAATATGCATTCCAATCCCAATCATTCCACCCTGTTATCACAGACACAGAGCTATACAGCTGTGGTGACAACGGGTTTCCTGAAGGATTATCCTCATCAGCCTCTGAAATTGGTCTGATTCAGTTCATGTATTAGCATGGGAATCTGCGATGTAATTATAATCCATCCTAATGTGTTTGAGCTGTGTAGTGGTCAGTGTACTACAGTGTAGCAATTGTTCTGTACTACAGTGAAATTACAGTTTGGTTGTAAGCAAGGGGTTTCTCAACTTCATCCACCTTGGGTTTCTCGACCTCCCTTTCACATACATTTAGTTATATTTAAATCCTCTACTTTTACTGTGTGCTAATGAATAAAATAACATGTGTGTTTTAGAGAGAGGAGTCGACGCGGGAACCGGCCCTGTTGAAGAAGCTGTGTTCAGCCGTACGGGACAGGGTCACGGTGGATAACTGTTGTGACCTGTTCACAGCTGTGGATCACCTGGCTGGGGAGGAAGACATTGAAGGAGAGTCACCCCTGGAGGAGAGGGGTCAGAGGGAGGAGGTGAATACAAGTACTCACATTCACTCACAGTCCCCTAAACCAAAATCAAGTTATTCCCGATTTTACCTTTTTTATTATTTGATGACTAAGCATGACAAAGGTTTTCTTCCATTTCAAAGGATAATGGTGAAATGACACAAAGATCTGTGAAGGGTGAACATTAAAACATTCCTTGCTATGCTCTCTGCCTCTCTCTTCCCTCTTTCACACACACATTGGGTGAAAAGTAGAGATTCACAGTTCCAGAGCTCCATGATTCCTGTGTAATTACTCCCAGGGGCCTAGAGGCCTGGCTGGGTTTGAGCTGCAGCCCGGGTTAGGCTGGCTGGGTTAAGTCACACGTCCTTATGCAGAATATGGCAGGATGGATTAGAGTTGGAAAGAGGGAGGGAAAGCATGTAGAGACATGGGAGTGGCCTTCACTAATCTGCCTCTGTGTTGTGGCCAGTTGTCAGAGGGCGTGAGAGGAAGGGAAAGAGGGTGGGCGTGTTAGACGGGGGTGAGCGAGAGAGGAAGGGAGGGAGGGTGTGTGTCTGTGTGAGGGTGTGGAGAGCGAGAGAGAGGACTGAATGGAGGGAGGGTTTGTGTGAGGGAGGAAGCTCCCCCCCCAGCTCTGTTTTTTATAAACATTGAGGCGATGTGGAGGAAGAGGAGGCGGGAGCACAGCAGCAGCCTCAGCTGATGACATCATCCATTTAGCTCAAAGGAGCTCAAGTGGATTCTGCAAGAGGGAGGGAGAGAGAAAGGGGGGGGTGGGGTGATGGTTACCATGGTGATGGGTACTTTAAGCAGCTGCTGATTCGCTCGCGCTCTCTCTCTTTCCCCCTTCCTCCCTCCCCTCTCTCCTTTCCTCTCTAAACCAGCCGTTCAGGCGAGAGATTGGTGCGCTGCGCGCTAGGTTGTGGACCTTCTTGCTCCAGTCATTCTACGCCGTCCGCCACACGCGGGGATGGGAGACCCTGCCCTCCAAGCACCGAGAGCGGATACTGGCAGGTAAGACAAGGGAAAACGGCCATCTTTAATCTATGGTGCTGTAGCTGGGAGGTGATCTGATCTGTCCCTCACTGCAGAGGAGAGCCAAAGCCCTCTTCCTCTCGGCTCAGATGGGATATTATGCAGGGTGTGTTTGTTTGTTCTATTCAGCCCAACCACATAGTGATGGTAGCCTAGTCCCAGATCTGTTTTGTCTGTTTGATCTTGTTTGGCGTGACAATGACCATAGGAGATGACAAGCGACAGCACAAAACAGATCTGGGACCAGGCAATAGTGACAAGGACTATAGGAGATGGTAAGGGACAGCACAAACAGACCTGGAACCAGGCTTCAGTGATGGAGCACAGGGTCTGTCTCTGTATCGTTAGAGAGGAAGGAACCAAAGCCCCCCGAAGCATATGTTGTTGTCGCTGCCTCTGGGTAACATCACACAATTAATGGCTGCTTTCAGCACAGCTGCAGAACAGAACAGAGCACACACAGCCACAACCTGAAGGTCCATCTATTGTTTGGGCGAGGAGGGTGCCGCCTCGGTCTCTCACTTCATTTTCAGCCAATCGTAGTCAAGGCTAACATGCTAACTGCAGCATACTCTGCATGTTCTGTGTTTAAAAAAAAAAAAGGGGCGGGGGTGGATGGTTGAATTTCTCTCTTTGTGGATTTCACACATAATTACATGCATTCTCTGAGAAACGAATAAAGTACTGCTTCGTTTTGACTGTTTAGCTTTGCGATTCATTGAAATGCATTTGCATGAATGATTCATTGAACTTGGTTTTAGAATTGCACTGACATTCCATACTGATGGAATCTCCCTCTCTGTCTCTCACATAGAGACCCTAGTTTACACATGCATACACACGGCAAGGCACATAGAATGAATATGCATACTGGTAGTTGCATACAGTAATCTAGTCACACATGTCATGGTTCCCAACCAAACACACCCACCAGACACACACACACACACACACACACACACACACACACACTCGACTACATTCCGGTGCAGCAGTTTGGTCTTGATTTGGAGCATCTCTGGGGAAATGGTAAGATAAGCTGTGAAGTCTTTTCTTGCTCGGCAGACACAGTTGACTGATGTTTCATTGATTAAATGAAAATCTCACCACATCAGGATTGTACGTATCTCATTTAAAGGAAAATCAGGAAGCCTGAGGTGGAATAGCCACATTGCAGTATCAGTCTCTTCAATGGACACGTCTTGGATTTGATATTTCAGGAACATTGGTATATTTCACATGGGAAAAATCCATCATCAAATTGCATGCTCCTTGAGTTGAGAATGCAAAGACACAACCATGTCAATGTGCCTCCAAAAGATGTTTGTGCTGACCTGTTTTATGAATGAGTAAGGTGCCTTGAAGGTTTCTGAATGTAATGGTAATTTAAACATGTTTTAAACATTGCTTTAATTGTGTGTTCTCTCCTATAGCTGCTCTTGATAAAGGAGACAGTAGAAGACTTGGGAAAAAGCCTGTTTTTACCAGCTCACAGGTAATGTATGATAAAAGCTTATTTAGTCTCATTTAAAAGCAATTGTTTTATTCCTCTTTTGCGTCGTTAAATCACTTAGTCGGGTGACATGAACCCATCTATAACACAGAGAAACCTGTGTAATGATTATGATATGTGGTTGTGATACGTACTTTAGTTGAATGCGCAAATTATACTCTGGATAAGAGCATCTAGATGCTAAATGACACAAATGTGGATGTAATGGCGTGATTATGATCTAGGAGGGTGGCTTTTGAAAGCCTGTAATCACTGCACACATCACAGAGATGTGAATGGTGGAAAACCTAGAGCCAGCCTCACACACACACTGGAGGCGACACGTGTGTGTGTGATGTGAGTGGCTGAGAGGGGCCCCGCCAACAGCAACCTGACAGATATTGACAGGAAGTGCTGTGATGCGGAGCAGGCGCCTGGAAGGAAGTTTCTCTCCGCCTGGCTATATAGTGCACTACTTTTGACCAGGGCTCATAGGGCTTTGGTCCAAATTAGTGCACTATATAGGAAACAGGGTGCCATTTGGGATGCTATACTTCTGTGGCTCTGCTGACCCCGACACAGGGCTGCTGACTGCTGTCATTTCGTAATTGACACAGAAAGCAATTACCTTTCAGCCCCTCAGTGATAAATACACAGACCTTGTGTCTTATCAGACTGATGAACTGTAACACAAGGCAGCGAGCACCTGGAAGGATGTGATGAGGGCCGGGGCTGCTTTTGTTTTACAAGCCTGAGTATACAGTACAGCTCAGTAGCTTGCAGGCATCCTCAACAGTATTATTCAATTATTTTCAATTACATTTCATTTGAGTAATTTAGCGGAAGCTCTTATCGCGATCAACTTAGTCATTCAGTCCATTGATTCAACTAATGTAGGTTAAATAACAACGTATCACGATCATTACAAGTAAAACGTTCTTAGCCAGTATCTACAAAATCTGGCTAATCAGTTTCTAGATTGCGTGTTAATTCCAGTTTAGGTCAGACTTCCTTCTTCTCGGTATTTAGCTGTTAAATCGAGTCCGTAGACCACTATGCCATTATTTTAAATGATGTTGTGTGATCGGAACTTTTCCATTCAAACCTCTCTCGTCTCTTTTTAGCAGCCAAGGGGTGTAAGATGCGCCTCAGGTCCTGCAGCTCCGTGTGAGAGCCCTCCTGTCCACAGGACCAATCGGGTCGTCAGGAACACAGGAACAGGAAGTTGCTCTACGGCTGCATCATCAGCCACCATGAAGTCAGACGGGCTGGGCACGCCAGTCCTTCCAGCCACCGCAGAGAGAGGGACTAACGCTACCAAGCCTGGAGACAGTGACCCATCCAGGGCAAAGAACGGCAAGACCAAGCAGCCAGGCGACCACCGAAGCACCACGGCTAAAGCCAAGACTACAACCTCCGCCACAGTGCTCAACGGTACAGCTGGCCCAGGGGGGGCTAGGAAGGAGGTAGCCACTGCTAACGGATCCAGGGGCTCCCCAACGGGGGGTAAAGGGGCTAAGGACCAGGACAAGAGGCCTAACCCCGGAGCCAGGCCCAAGACCTCTCCTCCAGGCACCACCTCCACAGCTCAGGCTAGGCCAGGGAAGCTGCAGAAAAGTACAGCAGGGAAGGGTGACTCTCTTCAGGGGGCAGACAGCAGCACAGCCCACCCCGCCACCACCACCCCCTCCACATCAGGCAGCGCCTCCCCTGACAACAGCTCCGGAAGCCCACGCAACAGCCATGCCATCCCAGGTCTGGTCTAACATTCAACGTTATTAACTTGCTCCCCAGTGGGCAAAACTGGTTGAAAATACATCATAATGACGTTGTAATGACGTTCAACTTGTTTTGCCAGCTGGGTAACTGTAATTTCCAGGTTTAACATCCAATGTTATTTACTTACCTCCCAGATGGGAAAATATGGTTGAAAATACGTCATGATGATTTTGTAATTACGTTTTAATGACGTTATGATAATGACGCTGTAATAATGTCATTCGAACCAGTTTTGCCAGCTGGGTTAATTCACTCATTCTTGTTCTTATGATGACAATAATTATATTTTATGGCAGGA